>NW_028257262.1:0-600000 GCF_035046125.1 Drosophila serrata | reverse complement strand
ATCAAAATTAATGCTATTTTGGCATAAATATGATGTTCGGAAAACTCCGATTATTTAAGAAAATTGTCTTTTTTTATACCTTTTTGCTGAGTATAGCTTCAGTCAGAAGATTAAAACGCAGTGAATGAGTCATTTCCGACCCTATAAACCATATATATTCTTGATCATCATCAACAGCCCAGTCGTTCTAGCCATGTCCGGTCTAGAAATAAATTTTTGACATTTTTCCGAAAATTGAAAATTTTATAAGGGGTTACATCATTAAAATTGCCAAAATTTGACAACAAATTGAATTTTTTAAATTTGAAAACTGAGTATGCAGCATTGTTAATCTACTAAAAACTAGCATAGAACAGCTTTCCGAATTCAAATTAATGATTTATTGGCTTAGTTATGAGTTTTTTTAACTATGATTTTTGGGAAAATTTGCCTGTTTTTATACCTTTTTGCAGGTTATTATAATTTTAGTCAGAAACTTATAACAGCATCAACAATTGCAGTATGCAGATTTGTTAGTGCTATAAAAACTTGCACAGAAAAGCTTTCCGAATCAAAATTAATGCTATTTTGGCATAAATATGATGTTCGGAAAACTCCGATTATTTAAGAAAATTGTCTTTTTTTATACCTTTTTGCTGAGTATAGCTTCAGTCAGAAGATTAAAACGCAGTGAATGAGTCATTTCCGACCCTATAAACCATATATATTCTTGATCAGCATCAACAGCCCAGTCGTTCTAGCCATGTCCGGTCTAGAAATAAATTTTTGACATTTTTCCGAAAATTGAAAATTTTATAAGGGGTTACATCATTAAAATTGTAAAAATTTGACAACAAATTGAATTTTTTAAATTTGAAAACTGAGTATGCAGCATTGTTAATCTACTAAAAACTAGCATAGAACAGCTTTCCGAATTCAAATTAATGATTTATTGGCTTAGTTATGAGTTTTTTTTAACTATGATTTTTGGGAAAATTTGCCTGTTTTTATACCTTTTTGCAGGTTATTATAATTTTAGTCAGAAACTTAAAACAGCATCAACAATTGCAGTATGCAGATTTGTTAGTGCTATAAAAACTTGCACAGAAAAGCTTTCCGAATCAAAATTAATGCTATTTTGGCATAAACATGATGTTCGGAAAACTCCGATTATTTAAGAAAATTTTCTTTTTTTATACCTTTTTGCTGAGTATAGCTTCAGTCAGAAGATTAAAACGCAGTGAAAGAGTCATTTCCGACCCTATAAACCATATATATTCTTGATCAGCATCAACAGCCCAGTCGTTCTAGCCATGTCCGGTCAAGAAATACATTTTTGACATTTTTCCAAAAATTGAAAATTTTATAAAAAAAATCATTAAAATTGCAAAAATTTGACAACAAATTGAATTTTTTAAATTTGAAAACTGAGTATGCAGCATTGTTAATCTACTAAAAACTGGCATAGAACAGCTTTCCGAATTCAAAGTAATGATTTATTGGCTTAGTTATGAGTTTTTTTTACTATGATTTTTGGGAAAATTTGCCTGTTTTTATACCTTTTTGCAGGTTATTATAATTTTAGTCAGAAACTTATAACAGCATCAACAATTGCAGTATGCAGATTTGTTAGTGCTATAAAAACTTGCACAGAAAAGCTTTCCGAATCAAAATTAATGCTATTTTGGCATAAATATGATGTTCGGAAAACTCCGATTATTTAAGAAAATTTTCTTTTTTATACCTTTTTGCTGAGTATAGCTTCAGTCAGAAGATTAAAACGCAGTGAATGAGTCATTTCCGACCCTATAAACCATATATATTCTTGATCAGCATCAACAGCCCAGTCGTTCTAGCCATGTCCGGTCAAGAAATACATTTTTGACATTTTTCCGAAAATTGAAAATTTTATAAGGGGTTACATCATTAAAATTGTAAAAATTTGACAACAAATTGAATTTTTTAAATTTGAAAACTGAGTATGCAGCATTGTTAATCTACTAAAAACTAGCATAGAACAGCTTTCCGAATTCAAATTAATGGCTTAGTTATGAGTTTTTTTTAACTATGATTTTTGGGAAAATTGCCTGTTTTTATACCTTTTTGCAGGTTATTATAATTTTAGTCAGAAACTTATAACAGCATCAACAATTGCAGTATGCAGATTTGTTAGTGCTATAAAAACTTGCACAGAAAAGCTTTCCGAATCAAAATTAATGCTATTTTGGCATAAATATGATGTTCGGAAAACTCCGATTATTTAAGAAAATTGTCTTTTTTTATACCTTTTTGCTGAGTATAGCTTCAGTCAGAAAATTAAAACGCAGTGAATGAGTCATTTCCGACCCTATAAACCATATATATTCTTGATCAGCATCAACAGCCCAGTCGTTCTAGCCATGTCCGGTCTAGAAATAAATTTTTGACATTTTTCCGAAAATTGAAAATTTTATAAGGGGTTACATCATTAAAATTGCCAAAATTTGACAACAAATTGAATTTTTTAAATTTGAAAACTGAGTATGCAGCATTGTTAATCTACTAAAAACTAGCATAGAAGAGCTTTCCGAATTCAAAGTAATGATTTATTGGCTTAGTTATGAGTTTTTTTTAACTATGATTTTTGGGAAAATTTGCCTGTTTTTATACCTTTTTGCAGGTTATTATAATTTTAGTCAGAAACTTATAACAGCATCAACAATTGCAGTATGCAGATTTGTTAGTGCTATAAAAACTTGCACAGAAAAGCTTTCCGAATCAAAATTAATGCCCCTTTGGCATAAATATGATGTTCGGAAAACTCCGATTATTTAAGAAAATTGTCTTTTTTTATACCTTTTTGCTGAGTATAGCTTCAGTCAGAAGATTAAAACGCAGTGAATGAGTCATTTCCGACCCTATAAACCATATATATTCTTGATCAGCATCAACAGCCCAGTCGTTCTAGCCATGTCCGGTCAAGAAATACATTTTTGACATTTTTCCAAAAATTGAAAATTTTAAAAGGGGTTACATCATTAAAATTGCAAAAATTTGACAACAAATTGAATTTTTTAAATTTGAAAACTGAGTATGCAGCTTTGTTAATCTACTAAAAACTAGCATAGAACAGCTTTCCGAATTCAAAGTAATGATTTATTGGCTTAGTTATGAGTTTTTTTTACTATGATTTTTGGGAAAATTTGCCTGTTTTTATACCTTTTTGCAGGTTATTATAATTTTAGTCAGAAACTTATAACAGCATCAACAATTGCAGTATGCAGATTTGTTAGTGCTATAAAAACTTGCACAGAAAAGCTTTCCGAATCAAAATTAATGCTATTTTGGCATAAATATGATGTTCGGAAAACTCCGATTATTTAAGAAAATTGTCTTTTTTTATACCTTTTTGCTGAGTATAGCTTCAGTCAGAAGATTAAAACGCAGTGAATGAGTCATTTCCGACCCTATAAACCATATATATTCTTCATAAGCATCGACAGCCCAGTCGTTCTAGCCATGTCCGGTCTAGAAATAAATTTTTGACATTTTTCCGAAAATTGAAAATTTTATAAGGGGTTACATCATTAAAATTGCCAAAATTTGACAACAAATTGAATTTTTTAAATTTGAAAACTGAGTATGCAGCTTTGTTAATCTACTAAAAACTAGCATAGAACAGCTTTCCGAATTCAAATTAATGATTTATTGGCTTAGTTATGGTTTTTTTAAACTATGATTTTTGGGAAAATTTGCCTGTTTTTATACCTTTTTGCAGGTTATTATAATTTTAGTCAGAAACTTAAAACAGCATCAACAATTGCAGTATGCAGATTTGTTAGTGCTATAAAAACTTGCACAGAAAAGCTTTCCGAATCAAAATTAATGCTATTTTGGCATAAATATGATGTTCGGAAAACTCCGATTATTTAAGAAAATTGTCTTTTTTTATACCTTTTTGCTGAGTATAGCTTCAGTCAGAAGATTAAAACGCAGTGAATGAGTCATTTCCGACCCTATAAACCATATATATTCTTGATCAGCATCAACAGCCCAGTCGTTCTAGCCATGTCCGGTCTAGAAATAAATTTTTGACATTTTTCCGAAAATTGAAAATTTTATAAGGGGTTACATCATTAAAATTGCCAAAATTTGACAACAAATTGAATTTTTTAAATTTGAAAACTGAGTATGCAGCATTGTTAATCTACTAAAAACTAGCATAGAACAGCTTTCCGAATTCAAATTAATGATTTATTGGCTTAGTTATGGTTTTTTTAAACTATGATTTTTGGGAAAATTTGCCTGTTTTTATACCTTTTTGCAAGTTATTATAATTTTAGTCAGAAACTTAAAACAGCATCAACAATTGCAGTATGCAGATTTGTTAGTGCTATAAAAACTTGCACAGAAAAGCTTTCCGAATCAAAATTAATGCTATTTTGGCATAAATATGATGTTCGGAAAACTCCGATTATTTAAGAAAATTGTCTTTTTTTATACCTTTTTGCTGAGTATAGCTTCAGTCAGAAGATTAAAACGCAGTGAATGAGTCATTTCCGACCCTATAAACCATATATATTCTTCATCAGCATCGACAGCCCAGTCGTTCTAGCCATGTCCGGTCAAGAAATAATTTTTTGACATTTTTCCGAAAATTGAAAATTTTAAAAGGGGTTACATCATTAAAATTGCAAAAATTTGACAACAAATTGAATTTTTTAAATTTGAAAACTGAGTATGCAGCTTTGTTAATCTACTAAAAACTAGCATAGAACAGCTTTCCGAATTCAAAGTAATGATTTATTGGCTTAGTTATGAGTTTTTTTTACTATGATTTTTGGGAAAATTTGCCTGTTTTTATACCTTTTTGCAGGTTATTATAATTTTAGTCAGAAACTTATAACAGCATCAACAATCGCAGTATGCAGATTTGTTAGTGCTATAAAAACTTGCACAGAAAAGCTTTCCGAATCAAAATTAATGCTATTTTGGCATAAATATGATGTTCGGAAAACTCCGATTATTTAAGAAAATTGTCTTTTTTTATACCTTTTTGCTGAGTATAGCTTCAGTCAGAAGATTAAAACGCAGTGAATGAGTCATTTCCGACCCTATAAACCATATATATTCTTGATCAGCATCAACAGCCCAGTCGTTCTAGCCATGTCCGGTCAAGAAATACATTTTTGACATTTTTCCGAAAATTGAAAATTTTATAAGGGGTTACATCATTAAAATTGCACAAAATTTGACAACAAATTGAATTTTTTAAATTTGAAAACTGAGTATGCAGCATTGTTAATCTACTAAAAACTAGCATAGAACAGCTTTCCGAATTCAAATTAATGATTTATTGGCTTAGTTATGAGTTTTTTTTAACTATGATTTTTGGGAAAATTTGCCTGTTTTTATACCTTTTTGCAGGTTATTATAATTTTAGTCAGAAACTTATAACAGCATCAACAATCGCAGTATGCAGATTTGTTAGTGCTATAAAAACTTGCACAGAAAAGCTTTCCGAATCAAAATTAATGCTATTTTGGCATAAATATGATGTTCGGAAAACTCCGATTATTTAAGAAAATTGTCTTTTTTTATACCTTTTTGCTGAGTATAGCTTCAGTCAGAAGATTAAAACGCAGTGAATGAGTCATTTCCGACCCTATAAACCATATATATTCTTCATCAGCATCGACAGCCCAGTCGTTCTAGCCATGTCCGGTCTAGAAATAAATTTTTGACATTTTTCCGAAAATTGAAAATTTTATAAGGGGTTACATCATTAAAATTGCCAAAATTTGACAACAAATTGAATTTTTTAAATTTGAAAACTGAGTATGCAGCATTGTTAATCTACTAAAAACTAGCATAGAACAGCTTTCCGAATTCAAATTAATGATTTATTGGCTTAGTTATGAGTTTTTTTAAACTATGATTTTTGGGAAAATTTGCCTGTTTTTATACCTTTTTGCAGGTTATTATAATTTTAGTCAGAAACTTAAAACAGCATCAACAATCGCAGTATGCAGATTTGTTAGTGCTATAAAAACTTGCACAGAAAAGCTTTCCGAATCAAAATTAATGCTATTTTGGCATAAATATGATGTTCGGAAAACTCCGATTATTTAAGAAAATTGTCTGTTTTTATACCTTTTTGCTGAGTATAGCTTCAGTCAGAAGATTAAAACGCAGTGAATGAGTCATTTCCGACCCTATAAACCATATATATTCTTGATCAGCATCAACAGCCCAGTCGTTCTAGCCATGTCCGGTCTAGAAATAAATTTTTGACATTTTTCCGAAAATTGAAAATTTTATAAGGGGTTACATCATTAAAATTGCCAAAATTTGACAACAAATTGAATTTTTTAAATTTGAAAACTGAGTATGCAGCATTGTTAATCTACTAAAAACTAGCATAGAACAGCTTTCCGAATTCAAATTAATGATTTATTGGCTTAGTTATGAGTTTTTTTTAACTATGATTTTTGGGAAAATTTGCCTGTTTTTATACCTTTTTGCAGGTTATTATAATTTTAGTCAGAAACTTATAACAGCATCAACAATCGCAGTATGCAGATTTGTTAGTGCTATAAAAACTTGCACAGAAAAGCTTTCCGAATCAAAATTAATGCTATTTTGGCATAAATATGATGTTCGGAAAACTCCGATTATTTAAGAAAATTGTCTGTTTTTATACCTTTTTGCTGAGTATAGCTTCAGTCAGAAGATTAAAACGCAGTGAATGAGTCATTTCCGACCCTATAAACCATATATATTCTTCATCAGCATCAACAGCCCAGTCGTTCTAGCCATGTCCGGTCAAGAAATAAATTTTTGACATTTTTCCGAAAATTGAAAATTTTATAAGGGGTTACATCATTAAAATTGCACAAAATTTGACAACAAATTGAATTTTTTAAATTTGAAAACTGAGTATGCAGCATTGTTAATCTACTAAAAACTAGCATAGAACAGCTTTCCGAATTCAAATTAATGATTTATTGGCTTAGTTATGAGTTTTTTTTAACTATGATTTTTGGGAAAATTTGCCTGTTTTTATACCTTTTTGCAGGTTATTATAATTTTAGTCAGAAACTTATAACAGCATCAACAATCGCAGTATGCAGATTTGTTAGTGCTATAAAAACTTGCACAGAAAAGCTTTCCGAATCAAAATTAATGCTATTTTGGCATAAATATGATGTTCGGAAAACTCCGATTATTTAAGAAAATTGTCTGTTTTTATACCTTTTTGCTGAGTATAGCTTCAGTCAGAAGATTAAAACGCAGTGAATGAGTCATTTCCGACCCTATAAACCATATATATTCTTGATCAGCATCAACAGCCCAGTCGTTCTAGCCATGTCCGGTCTAGAAATAAATTTTTGACATTTTTCCGAAAATTGAAAATTTTATAAGGGGTTACATCATTAAAATTGACAAAATTTGACAACAAATTGAATTTTTTAAATTTGAAAACTGAGTATGCAGCATTGTTAATCTACTAAAAACTAGCATAGAACAGCTTTCCGAATTCAAATTAATGATTTATTGGCTTAGTTATGAGTTTTTTTTAACTATGATTTTTGGGAAAATTTGCCTGTTTTTATACCTTTTTGCAGGTTATTATAATTTTAGTCAGAAACTTATAACAGCATCAACAATCGCAGTATGCAGATTTGTTAGTGCTATAAAAACTTGCACAGAAAAGCTTTCCGAATCAAAATTAATGCTATTTTGGCATAAATATGATGTTCGGAAAACTCCGATTATTTAAGAAAATTGTCTGTTTTTATACCTTTTTGCTGAGTATAGCTTCAGTCAGAAGATTAAAACGCAGTGAATGAGTCATTTCCGACCCTATAAACCATATATATTCTTGATCAGCATCAACAGCCCAGTCGTTCTAGCCATGTCCGGTCTAGAAATAAATTTTTGACATTTTTCCGAAAATTGAAAATTTTATAAGGGGTTACATCATTAAAATTGACAAAATTTGACAACAAATTGAATTTTTTAAATTTGAAAACTGAGTATGCAGCATTGTTAATCTACTAAAAACTAGCATAGAACAGCTTTCCGAATTCAAATTAATGATTTATTGGCTTAGTTATGAGTTTTTTTTAACTATGATTTTTGGGAAAATTTGCCTGTTTTTATACCTTTTTGCAGGTTATTATAATTTTAGTCAGAAACTTATAACAGCATCAACAATCGCAGTATGCAGATTTGTTAGTGCTATAAAAACTTGCACAGAAAAGCTTTCCGAATCAAAATTAATGCTATTTTGGCATAAATATGATGTTCGGAAAACTCCGATTATTTAAGAAAATTGTCTGTTTTTATACCTTTTTGCTGAGTATAGCTTCAGTCAGAAGATTAAAACGCAGTGAATGAGTCATTTCCGACCCTATAAACCATATATATTCTTGATCAGCATCAACAGCCCAGTCGTTCTAGCCATGTCCGGTCAAGAAATAAATTTTTGACATTTTTCCGAAAATTGCAAATTTTATAAGGGGTTACATCATTAAAATTGACAAAATTTGACAACAAATTGAATTTTTTAAATTTGAAAACTGAGTATGCAGCATTGTTAATCTACTAAAAACTAGCATAGAACAGCTTTCCGAATTCAAATTAATGATTTATTGGCTTAGTTATGAGTTTTTTTTAACTATGATTTTTGGGAAAATTTGCCTGTTTTTATACCTTTTTGCAGGTTATTATAATTTTAGTCAGAAACTTATAACAGCATCAACAATCGCAGTATGCAGATTTGTTAGTGCTATAAAAACTTGCACAGAAAAGCTTTCCGAATCAAAATTAATGCTATTTTGGCATAAATATGATGTTCGGAAAACTCCGATTATTTAAGAAAATTGTCTGTTTTTATACCTTTTTGCTGAGTATAGCTTCAGTCAGAAGATTAAAACGCAGTGAATGAGTCATTTCCGACCCTATAAACCATATATATTCTTGATCAGCATCAACAGCCCAGTCGTTCTAGCCATGTCCGGTCTAGAAATAAATTTTTGACATTTTTCCGAAAATTGAAAATTTTATAAGGGGTTACATCATTAAAATTGACAAAATTTGACAACAAATTGAATTTTTTAAATTTGAAAACTGAGTATGCAGCATTGTTAATCTACTAAAAACTAGCATAGAACAGCTTTCCGAATTCAAATTAATGATTTATTGGCTTAGTTATGAGTTTTTTTTAACTATGATTTTTGGGAAAATTTGCCTGTTTTTATACCTTTTTGCAGGTTATTATAATTTTAGTCAGAAACTTATAACAGCATCAACAATCGCAGTATGCAGATTTGTTAGTGCTATAAAAACTTGCACAGAAAAGCTTTCCGAATCAAAATTAATGCTATTTTGGCATAAATATGATGTTCGGAAAACTCCGATTATTTAAGAAAATTGTCTGTTTTTATACCTTTTTGCTGAGTATAGCTTCAGTCAGAAGATTAAAACGCAGTGAATGAGTCATTTCCGACCATATAAACCATATATATTCTTGATCAGCATCAAAAGCCCAGTCGTTCTAGCCATGTCCGGTCAAGAAATACATTTTTGACATTTTTCCGAAAATTGCAAATTTTATAAGGGGTTACATCATTAAAATTGACAAAATTTGACAACAAATTGAATTTTTTAAATTTGAAAACTGAGTATGCAGCATTGTTAATCTACTAAAAACTAGCATAGAACAGCTTTCCGAATTCAAATTAATGATTTATTGGCTTAGTTATGAGTTTTTTTTAACTATGATTTTTGGGAAAATTTGCCTGTTTTTATACCTTTTTGCAGGTTATTATAATTTTAGTCAGAAACTTATAACAGCATCAACAATCGCAGTATGCAGATTTGTTAGTGCTATAAAAACTTGCACAGAAAAGCTTTCCGAATCAAAATTAATGCTATTTTGGCATAAATATGATGTTCGGAAAACTCCGATTATTTAAGAAAATTGTCTGTTTTTATACCTTTTTGCTGAGTATAGCTTCAGTCAGAAGATTAAAACGCAGTGAATGAGTCATTTCCGACCCTATAAACCATATATATTCTTGATCAGCATCAACAGCCCAGTCGTTCTAGCCATGTCCGGTCAAGAAATAAATTTTTGACATTTTTCCGAAAATTGCAAATTTTATAAGGGGTTACATCATTAAAATTGACAAAATTTGACAACAAATTGAATTTTTTAAATTTGAAAACTGAGTATGCAGCATTGTTAATCTACTAAAAACTAGCATAGAACAGCTTTCCGAATTCAAATTAATGATTTATTGGCTTAGTTATGAGTTTTTTTTAACTATGATTTTTGGGAAAATTTGCCTGTTTTTATACCTTTTTGCAGGTTATTATAATTTTAGTCAGAAACTTATAACAGCATCAACAATCGCAGTATGCAGATTTGTTAGTGCTATAAAAACTTGCACAGAAAAGCTTTCCGAATCAAAATTAATGCTATTTTGGCATAAATATGATGTTCGGAAAACTCCGATTATTTAAGAAAATTGTCTGTTTTTATACCTTTTTGCTGAGTATAGCTTCAGTCAGAAGATTAAAACGCAGTAAAGGAGTCATTTCCGACCCTATAAACCATATATATTCTTGATCAGCATCAACAGCCCAGTCGTTCTAGCCATGTCCGGTCAAGAAATAAATTTTTGACATTTTTCCGAAAATTGAAAATTTTATAAGGGGTTACATCATTAAAATTGACAAAATTTGACAACAAATTGAATTTTTTAAATTTGAAAACTGAGTATGCAGCATTGTTAATCTACTAAAAACTAGCATAGAACAGCTTTCCGAATTCAAATTAATGATTTATTGGCTTAGTTATGAGTTTTTTTTAACTATGATTTTTGGGAAAATTTGCCTGTTTTTATACCTTTTTGCAGGTTATTATAATTTTAGTCAGAAACTTATAACAGCATCAACAATCGCAGTATGCAGATTTGTTAGTGCTATAAAAACTTGCACAGAAAAGCTTTCCGAATCAAAATTAATGCTATTTTGGCATAAATATGATGTTCGGAAAACTCCGATTATTTAAGAAAATTGTCTGTTTTTATACCTTTTTGCTGAGTATAGCTTCAGTCAGAAGATTAAAACGCAGTAAAGGAGTCATTTCCGACCCTATAAACCATATATATTCTTGATCAGCATCAAAAGCCCAGTCGTTCTAGCCATGTCCGGTCAAGAAATACATTTTTGACATTTTTCCGAAAATTGCAAATTTTATAAGGGGTTACATCATTAAAATTGACAAAATTTGACAACAAATTGAATTTTTTAAATTTGAAAACTGAGTATGCAGCATTGTTAATCTACTAAAAACTAGCATAGAACAGCTTTCCGAATTCAAATTAATGATTTATTGGCTTAGTTATGAGTTTTTTTTAACTATGATTTTTGGGAAAATTTGCCTGTTTTTATACCTTTTTGCAGGTTATTATAATTTTAGTCAGAAACTTATAACAGCATCAACAATCGCAGTATGCAGATTTGTTAGTGCTATAAAAACTTGCACAGAAAAGCTTTCCGAATCAAAATTAATGCTATTTTGGCATAAATATGATGTTCGGAAAACTCCGATTATTTAAGAAAATTGTCTGTTTTTATACCTTTTTGCTGAGTATAGCTTCAGTCAGAAGATTAAAACGCAGTGAATGAGTCATTTCCGACCCTATAAACCATATATATTCTTGATCAGCATCAACAGCCCAGTCGTTCTAGCCATGTCCGGTCAAGAAATAAATTTTTGACATTTTTCCGAAAATTGAAAATTTTATAAGGGGTTACATCATTAAAATTGACAAAATTTGACAACAAATTGAATTTTTTAAATTTGAAAACTGAGTATGCAGCATTGTTAATCTACTAAAAACTAGCATAGAACAGCTTTCCGAATTCAAATTAATGATTTATTGGCTTAGTTATGAGTTTTTTTTAACTATGATTTTTGGGAAAATTTGCCTGTTTTTATACCTTTTTGCAGGTTATTATAATTTTAGTCAGAAACTTATAACAGCATCAACAATCGCAGTATGCAGATTTGTTAGTGCTATAAAAACTTGCACAGAAAAGCTTTCCGAATCAAAATTAATGCTATTTTGGCATAAATATGATGTTCGGAAAACTCCGATTATTTAAGAAAATTGTCTGTTTTTATACCTTTTTGCTGAGTATAGCTTCAGTCAGAAGATTAAAACGCAGTGAATGAGTCATTTCCGACCCTATAAACCATATATATTCTTGATCAGCATCAACAGCCCAGTCGTTCTAGCCATGTCCGGTCAAGAAATACATTTTTGACATTTTTCCGAAAATTGCAAATTTTATAAGGGGTTACATCATTAAAATTGACAAAATTTGACAACAAATTGAATTTTTTAAATTTGAAAACTGAGTATGCAGCATTGTTAATCTACTAAAAACTAGCATAGAACAGCTTTCCGAATTCAAATTAATGATTTATTGGCTTAGTTATGAGTTTTTTTTAACTATGATTTTTGGGAAAATTTGCCTGTTTTTATACCTTTTTGCAGGTTATTATAATTTTAGTCAGAAACTTATAACAGCATCAACAATCGCAGTATGCAGATTTGTTAGTGCTATAAAAACTTGCACAGAAAAGCTTTCCGAATCAAAATTAATGCTATTTTGGCATAAATATGATGTTCGGAAAACTCCGATTATTTAAGAAAATTGTCTGTTTTTATACCTTTTTGCTGAGTATAGCTTCAGTCAGAAGATTAAAACGCAGTGAATGAGTCATTTCCGACCCTATAAACCATATATATTCTTGATCAGCATCAACAGCCCAGTCGTTCTAGCCATGTCCGGTCAAGAAATAAATTTTTGACATTTTTCCGAAAATTGAAAATTTTATAAGGGGTTACATCATTAAAATTGCACAAAATTTGACAACAAATTGAATTTTTTAAATTTGAAAACTGAGTATGCAGCATTGTTAATCTACTAAAAACTAGCATAGAACAGCTTTCCGAATTCAAATTAATGATTTATTGGCTTAGTTATGAGTTTTTTTTAACTATGATTTTTGGGAAAATTTGCCTGTTTTTATACCTTTTTGCAGGTTATTATAATTTTAGTCAGAAACTTATAACAGCATCAACAATCGCAGTATGCAGATTTGTTAGTGCTATAAAAACTTGCACAGAAAAGCTTTCCGAATCAAAATTAATGCTATTTTGGCATAAATATGATGTTCGGAAAACTCCGATTATTTAAGAAAATTGTCTGTTTTTATACCTTTTTGCTGAGTATAGCTTCAGTCAGAAGATTAAAACGCAGTAAAGGAGTCATTTCCGACCCTATAAACCATATATATTCTTGATCAGCATCAAAAGCCCAGTCGTTCTAGCCATGTCCGGTCAAGAAATACATTTTTGACATTTTTCCGAAAATTGCAAATTTTATAAGGGGTTACATCATTAAAATTGACAAAATTTGACAACAAATTGAATTTTTTAAATTTGAAAACTGAGTATGCAGCATTGTTAATCTACTAAAAACTAGCATAGAACAGCTTTCCGAATTCAAATTAATGATTTATTGGCTTAGTTATGAGTTTTTTTTAACTATGATTTTTGGGAAAATTTGCCTGTTTTTATACCTTTTTGCAGGTTATTATAATTTTAGTCAGAAACTTATAACAGCATCAACAATCGCAGTATGCAGATTTGTTAGTGCTATAAAAACTTGCACAGAAAAGCTTTCCGAATCAAAATTAATGCTATTTTGGCATAAATATGATGTTCGGAAAACTCAGATTATTTAAGAAAATTGTCTGTTTTTATACCTTTTTGCTGAGTATAGCTTCAGTCAGAAGATTAAAACGCAGTGAAGGAGTCATTTCCGACCCTATAAACCATATATATTCTTGATCAGCGTCAACAGCCCAGTCGTTCTAGCCATGTCCGGTCAAGAAATAAATTTTTGACATTTTTCCGAAAATTGCAAAATTTTATAAGGGGTTACATCATTAAAATTGACAAAATTTGACAACAAATTGAATTTTTTAAATTTGAAAACTGAGTATGCAGCATTGTTAATCTACTAAAAACTAGCATAGAACAGCTTTCCGAATTCAAATTAATGATTTATTGGCTTAGTTATGAGTTTTTTTTAACTATGATTTTTGGGAAAATTTGCCTGTTTTTATACCTTTTTGCAGGTTATTATAATTTTAGTCAGAAACTTATAACAGCATCAACAATCGCAGTATGCAGATTTGTTAGTGCTATAAAAACTTGCACAGAAAAGCTTTCCGAATCAAAATTAATGCTATTTTGGCATAAATATGATGTTCGGAAAACTCCGATTATTTAAGAAAATTGTCTGTTTTTATACCTTTTTGCTGAGTATAGCTTCAGTCAGAAGATTAAAACGCAGTGAATGAGTCATTTCCGACCCTATAAACCATATATATTCTTGATCAGCATCAACAGCCCAGTCGTTCTAGCCATGTCCGGTCAAGAAATAAATTTTTGACATTTTTCCGAAAATTGAAAATTTTATAAGGGGTTACATCATTAAAATTGCACAAAATTTGACAACAAATTGAATTTTTTAAATTTGAAAACTGAGTATGCAGCATTGTTAATCTACTAAAAACTAGCATAGAACAGCTTTCCGAATTCAAATTAATGATTTATTGGCTTAGTTATGAGTTTTTTTTAACTATGATTTTTGGGAAAATTTGCCTGTTTTTATACCTTTTTGCAGGTTATTATAATTTTAGTCAGAAACTTATAACAGCATCAACAATCGCAGTATGCAGATTTGTTAGTGCTATAAAAACTTGCACAGAAAAGCTTTCCGAATCAAAATTAATGCTATTTTGGCATAAATATGATGTTCGGAAAACTCCGATTATTTAAGAAAATTGTCTGTTTTTATACCTTTTTGCTGAGTATAGCTTCAGTCAGAAGATTAAAACGCAGTGAATGAGTCATTTCCGACCCTATAAACCATATATATTCTTGATCAGCATCAACAGCCCAGTCGTTCTAGCCATGTCCGGTCAAGAAATACATTTTTGACATTTTTCCGAAAATTGCAAATTTTATAAGGGGTTACATCATTAAAATTGCACAAAATTTGACAACAAATTGAATTTTTTAAATTTGAAAACTGAGTATGCAGCATTGTTAATCTACTAAAAACTAGCATAGAACAGCTTTCCGAATTCAAATTAATGATTTATTGGCTTAGTTATGAGTTTTTTTTAACTATGATTTTTGGGAAAATTTGCCTGTTTTTATACCTTTTTGCAGGTTATTATAATTTTAGTCAGAAACTTATAACAGCATCAACAATCGCAGTATGCAGATTTGTTAGTGCTATAAAAACTTGCACAGAAAAGCTTTCCGAATCAAAATTAATGCTATTTTGGCATAAATATGATGTTCGGAAAACTCCGATTATTTAAGAAAATTGTCTGTTTTTATACCTTTTTGCTGAGTATAGCTTCAGTCAGAAGATTAAAACGCAGTGAATGAGTCATTTCCGACCCTATAAACCATATATATTCTTGATCAGCATCAACAGCCCAGTCGTTCTAGCCATGTCCGGTCAAGAAATACATTTTTGACATTTTTCCGAAAATTGCAAATTTTATAAGGGGTTACATCATTAAAATTGACAAAATTTGACAACAAATTGAATTTTTTAAATTTGAAAACTGAGTATGCAGCATTGTTAATCTACTAAAAACTAGCATAGAACAGCTTTCCGAATTCAAATTAATGATTTATTGGCTTAGTTATGAGTTTTTTTTAACTATGATTTTTGGGAAAATTTGCCTGTTTTTATACCTTTTTGCAGGTTATTATAATTTTAGTCAGAAACTTATAACAGCATCAACAATCGCAGTATGCAGATTTGTTAGTGCTATAAAAACTTGCACAGAAAAGCTTTCCGAATCAAAATTAATGCTATTTTGGCATAAATATGATGTTCGGAAAACTCCGATTATTTAAGAAAATTGTCTGTTTTTATACCTTTTTGCTGAGTATAGCTTCAGTCAGAAGATTAAAACGCAGTGAATGAGTCATTTCCGACCCTATAAACCATATATATTCTTGATCAGCATCAACAGCCCAGTCGTTCTAGCCATGTCCGGTCTAGAAATAAATTTTTGACATTTTTCCGAAAATTGAAAATTTTATAAGGGGTTACATCATTAAAATTGCACAAAATTTGACAACAAATTGAATTTTTTAAATTTGAAAACTGAGTATGCAGCATTGTTAATCTACTAAAAACTAGCATAGAACAGCTTTCCGAATTCAAATTAATGATTTATTGGCTTAGTTATGAGTTTTTTTTAACTATGATTTTTGGGAAAATTTGCCTGTTTTTATACCTTTTTGCAGGTTATTATAATTTTAGTCAGAAACTTATAACAGCATCAACAATCGCAGTATGCAGATTTGTTAGTGCTATAAAAACTTGCACAGAAAAGCTTTCCGAATCAAAATTAATGCTATTTTGGCATAAATATGATGTTCGGAAAACTCCGATTATTTAAGAAAATTGTCTGTTTTTATACCTTTTTGCTGAGTATAGCTTCAGTCAGAAGATTAAAACGCAGTGAATGAGTCATTTCCGACCCTATAAACCATATATATTCTTGATCAGCATCAAAAGCCCAGTCGTTCTAGCCATGTCCGGTCAAGAAATACATTTTTGACATTTTTCCGAAAATTGAAAATTTTATAAGGGGTTACATCATTAAAATTGACAAAATTTGACAACAAATTGAATTTTTTAAATTTGAAAACTGAGTATGCAGCATTGTTAATCTACTAAAAACTAGCATAGAACAGCTTTCCGAATTCAAATTAATGATTTATTGGCTTAGTTATGAGTTTTTTTTAACTATGATTTTTGGGAAAATTTGCCTGTTTTTATACCTTTTTGCAGGTTATTATAATTTTAGTCAGAAACTTATAACAGCATCAACAATCGCAGTATGCAGATTTGTTAGTGCTATAAAAACTTGCACAGAAAAGCTTTCCGAATCAAAATTAATGCTATTTTGGCATAAATATGATGTTCGGAAAACTCCGATTATTTAAGAAAATTGTCTGTTTTTATACCTTTTTGCTGAGTATAGCTTCAGTCAGAAGATTAAAACGCAGTGAATGAGTCATTTCCGACCCTATAAACCATATATATTCTTGATCAGCATCAACAGCCCAGTCGTTCTAGCCATGTCCGGTCAAGAAATAAATTTTTGACATTTTTCCGAAAATTGAAAATTTTATAAGGGGTTACATCATTAAAATTGTACAAAATTTGACAACAAATTGAATTTTTTAAATTTGAAAACTGAGTATGCAGCATTGTTAATCTACTAAAAACTAGCATAGAACAGCTTTCCGAATTCAAATTAATGATTTATTGGCTTAGTTATGAGTTTTTTTTAACTATGATTTTTGGGAAAATTTGCCTGTTTTTATACCTTTTTGCAGGTTATTATAATTTTAGTCAGAAACTTATAACAGCATCAACAATTGCAGTATGCAGATTTGTTAGTGCTATAAAAACTTGCACAGAAAAGCTTTCCGAATCAAAATTAATGCTATTTTGGCATAAATATGATGTTCGGAAAACTCCGATTATTTAAGAAAATTTTCCGTTTTTATACCTTTTTGCTGAGTATAGCTTCAGTCAGAAGATTAAAACGCAGTGAATGAGTCATTTCCGACCCTATAAACCATATATATTCTTGATCAGCATCAACAGCCCAGTCGTTCTAGCCATGTCCGGTCAAGAAATACATTTTTGACATTTTTCCGAAAATTGAAAATTTTATAAGGGGTTACATCATTAAAATTGTACAAAATTTGACAACAAATTGAATTTTTTAAATTTGAAAACTGAGTATGCAGCATTGTTAATCTACTAAAAACTAGCATAGAACAGCTTTCCGAATACAAAGTAATGATTTATTGGCTTAGTTATGAGTTTTTTTAACTATGATTTTTGGGAAAATTTGCCTGTTTTTATACCTTTTTGCAGGTTATTATAATTTTAGTCAGAAACTTATAACAGCATCAACAATTGCAGTATGCAGATTTGTTAGTGCTATAAAAACTTGCACAGAAAAGCTTTCCGAATCAAAATTAATGCCGCTTTGGCATAAATATGATGTTCGGAAAACTCCGATTATTTAAGAAAATTGTCTTTTTTTATACCTTTTTGCTGAGTATAGCTTCAGTCAGAAAATTAAAACGCAGTGAATGAGTCATTTCCGACCCTATAAACCATATATATTCTTGATCAGCATCAACAGCCCAGTCGTTCTAGCCATGTCCGGTCTAGAAATAAATTTTTGACATTTTTCCGAAAATTGAAAATTTTATAAGGGGTTACATCATTAAAATTGCCAAAATTTGACAACAAATTGAATTTTTTAAATTTGAAAACTGAGTATGCAGCATTGTTAATCTACTAAAAACTAGCATAGAACAGCTTTCCGAATTCAAATTATTGATTTATTGGCTTAGTTATGAGTTTTTTTTAACTATGATTTTTGGGAAAATTTGCCTGTTTTTATACCTTTTTGCAGGTTATTATAATTTTAGTCAGAAACTTATAACAGCATCAACAATTGCAGTATGCAGATTTGTTAGTGCTATAAAAACTTGCACAGAAAAGCTTTCCGAATCAAAATTAATGCTATTTTGGCATAAATATGATGTTCGGAAAACTCCGATTATTTAAGAAAATTGTCTTTTTTTATACCTTTTTGCTGAGTATAGCTTCAGTCCGAAAATTAAAACGCAGTGAATGAGTCATTTCCGACCCTATAAACCATATATATTCTTGATCAGCATCAACAGCCCAGTCGTTCTAGCCATGTCCGGTCTAGAAATAAATTTTTGACATTTTTCCGAAAATTGAAAATTTTATAAGGGGTTACATCATTAAAATTGCCAAAATTTGACAACAAATTGAATTTTTTAAATTTGAAAACTGAGTATGCAGCATTGTTAATCTACTAAAAACTAGCATAGAACAGCTTTCCGAATTCAAATTATTGATTTATTGGCTTAGTTATGAGTTTTTTTTAACTATGATTTTTGGGAAAATTTGCCTGTTTTTATACCTTTTTGCAGGTTATTATAATTTTAGTCAGAAACTTATAACAGCATCAACAATTGCAGTATGCAGATTTGTTAGTGCTATAAAAACTTGCACAGAAAAGCTTTCCGAATCAAAATTAATGCTATTTTGGCATAAACATGATGTTCGGAAAACTCCGATTATTTAAGAAAATGTTCTTTTTTTTATACCTTTTTGCAGTGAATGAGTCATTTCCGACCCTATAAACCATATATATTCTTGATCAGCATCAACAGCCCAGTCGTTCTAGCCATGTCCGGTCAAGAAATACATTTTTGACATTTTTCCAAAAATTGAAAATTTTATAAGGGGTTACATCATTAAAATTGCCAAAATTTGACAACAAATTGAATTTTTTAAATTTGAAAACTGAGTATGCAGCATTGTTAATCTACTAAAAACTAGCATAGAACAGCTTTCCGAATTCAAATTAATGATTTATTGGCTTAGTTATGAGTTTTTTTTAACTATGATTTTTGGGAAAATTTGCCTGTTTTTATACCTTTTTGCAGGTTATTATAATTTTAGTCAGAAACTTATAACAGCATCAACAATTGCAGTATGCAGATTTGTTAGTGCTATAAAAACTTGCACAGAAAAGCTTTCCGAATCAAAATTAATGCTATTTTGGCATAAATATGATGTTCGGAAAACTCCGATTATTTAAGAAAATTGTCTTTTTTTATACCTTTTTGCTGAGTATAGCTTCAGTCAGAAAATTAAAACGCAGTGAATGAGTCATTTCCGACCCTATAAACCATATATATTCTTGATCAGCATCAACAGCCCAGTCGTTCTAGCCATATCCGGTCAAGAAATACATTTTTGACAATTTTCCGAAAATTGAAAATTTTATAAGGGGTTACATCATTAAAATTGTAAAAATTTGACAACAAATTGAATTTTTTAAATTTGAAAACTGAGTATGCAGCATTGTTAATCTACTAAAAACTAGCATAGAACAGCTTTCCGAATTCAAATTAATGATTTATTGGCTTAGTTATGAGTTTTTTTTAACTATGATTTTTGGGAAAATTTGCCTGTTTTTATACCTTTTTGCAGGTTATTATAATTTTAGTCAGAAACTTATAACAGCATCAACAATTGCAGTATGCAGATTTGTTAGTGCTATAAAAACTTGCACAGAAAAGCTTTCCGAATCAAAATTAATGCTATTTTGGTATAAATATGATGTTCGGAAAACTCCGATTATTTAAGAAAATTTTCTTTTTTATACCTTTTTGCTGAGTATAGCTTCAGTCAGAAGATTAAAACGCAGTGAATGAGTCATTTCCGACCCTATAAACCATATATATTCTTGATCAGCATCAACAGCCCAGTCGTTCTAGCCATGTCCGGTCAAGAAATACATTTTTGACATTTTTCCGAAAATTAAAAATTTTATAAGGGGTTACATCATTAAAATTGTAAAAATTTGACAACAAATTGAATTCTTTAAATTTGAAAACTGAGTATGCAGCATTGTTAATCTACTAAAAACTAGCATAGAACAGCTTTCCGAATTCAAATTAATGATTTATTGGCTTAGTTATGAGTTTTTTTAACTATGATTTTTGGGAAAATTTGCCTGTTTTTATACCTTTTTGCAGGTTATTATAATTTTAGTCAGAAACTTATAACAGCATCAACAATTGCAGTATGCAGATTTGTTAGTGCTATAAAAACTTGCACAGAAAAGCTTTCCGAATCAAAATTAATGCTATTTTGGCATAAACATGATGTTCGGAAAACTCCGATTATTTAAGAAAATTTTCTTTTTTTATACCTTTTTGCTGAGTATAGCTTCAGTCAGAAGATTAAAACGCAGTGAATGAGTCATTTCCGACCCTATAAACCATATATATTCTTGATCAGCATCAACAGCCCAGTCGTTCTAGCCATGTCCGGTCAAGAAATACATTTTTGACATTTTTCCGAAAATTGAAAATTTTATAAGGGGTTACATCATTAAAATTGTAAAAATTTGACAACAAATTGAATTTTTTAAATTTGAAAACTGAGTATGCAGCATTGTTAATCTACTAAAAACTAGCATAGAACAGCTTTCCGAATTCAAATTAATGATTTATTGGCTTAGTTATGAGTTTTTTTAACTATGATTTTTGGGAAAATTTGCCTGTTTTTATACCTTTTTGCAGGTTATTATAATTTTAGTCAGAAACTTAAAACAGCATCAACAATTGCAGTATGCAGATTTGTTAGTGCTATAAAAACTTGCACAGAAAAGCTTTCCGAATCAAAATTAATGCTATTTTGGCATAAACATGATGTTCGGAAAACTCCGATTATTTAAGAAAATTTTCTTTTTTTATACCTTTTTGCTGAGTATAGCTTCAGTCAGAAGATTAAAACGCAGTGAATGAGTCATTTCCGACCCTATAAACCATATATATTCTTGATCAGCATCAACAGCCCAGTCGTTCTAGCCATGTTCGGTCAAGAAATACATTTTTGACATTTTTCCAAAAATTGAAAATTTTATAAGGGGTTACATCATTAAAATTGCAAAAATTTGACAACAAATTGAATTTTTTAAATTTGAAAACTGAGTATGCAGCATTGTTAATCTACTAAAAACTAGCATAGAACAGCTTTCCGAATTCAAATTAATGATTTATTGGCTTAGTTATGAGTTTTTTTAACTATGATTTTTGGGAAAATTTGCCTGTTTTTATACCTTTTTGCAGGTTATTATAATTTTAGTCAGAAACTTATAACAGCATCAACAATTGCAGTATGCAGATTTGTTAGTGCTATAAAAACTTGCACAGAAAAGCTTTCCGAATCAAAATTAATGCTATTTTGGCATAAATATGATGTTCGGAAAACTCCGATTATTTAAGAAAATTTTCTTTTTTATACCTTTTTGCTGAGTATAGCTTCAGTCAGAAAATTAAAACGCAGTAAATGAGTCATTTCCGACCCTATAAACCATATATATTCTTGATCAGCATCAACAGCCCAGTCGTTCTAGCCATGTCCGGTCTAGAAATAAATTTTTGACATTTTTCCGAAAATTGAAAATTTTATAAGGGGTTACATCATTAAAATTGCAAAAATTTGACAACAAATTGAATTTTTTAAATTTGAAAACTGAGTATGCAGAATTGTTAATCTACTAAAAACTAGCATAGAACAGCTTTCCGAATTCAAAGTAATGATTTATTGGCTTAGTTAAGAGTTTTTTTTAACTATGATTTTTGGGAAAATTTGCCTGTTTTTATACCTTTTTGCAGGTTATTATAATTTTAGCCAGAAACTTATAACAGCATCAACAATTGCAGTATGCAGATTTGTTAGTGCTATAAAAACTTGCACAGAAAAGCTTTCCGAATCAAAATTAATGCTATTTTGGTATAAATATGATGTTCGGAAAACTCCGATTATTTAAGAAAATTTTCTTTTTTATACCTTTTTGCTGAGTATAGCTTCAGTCAGAAGATTAAAACGCAGTGAATGAGTCATTTCCGACCCTATAAACCATATATATTCTTGATCAGCATCAACAGCCCAGTCGTTCTAGCCATGTCCGGTCAAGAAATACATTTTTGACATTTTTCCGAAAATTGAAAATTTTATAAGGGGTTACATCATTAAAATTGTAAAAATTTGACAACAAATTGAATTTTTTAAATTTGAAAACTGAGTATGCAGCATTGTTAATCTACTAAAAACTAGCATAGAACAGCTTTCCGAATTCAAATTAATGATTTATTGGCTTAGTTATGAGTTTTTTTTAACTATGATTTTTGGGAAAATTTGCCTGTTTTTATACCTTTTTGCAGGTTATTATAATTTTAGTCAGAAACTTATAACAGCATCAACAATTGCAGTATGCAGATTTGTTAGTGCTATAAAAACTTGCACAGAAAAGCTTTCCGAATCAAAATTAATGCTATTTTGGCATAAATATGATGTTCGGAAAACTCCGATTATTTAAGAAAATTGTCTTTTTTTATACCTTTTTGCTGAGTATAGCTTCAGTCAGAAAATTAAAACGCAGTGAATGAGTCATTTCCGACCCTATAAACCATATATATTCTTGATCAGCATCAACAGCCCAGTCGTTCTAGCCATGTCCGGTCTAGAAATAAATTTTTGACATTTTTCCGAAAATTGAAAATTTTATAAGGGGTTACATCATTAAAATTGCCAAAATTTGACAACAAATTGAATTTTTAAAATTTGAAAACTGAGTATGCAGCATTGTTAATCTACTAAAAACTAGCATAGAACAGCTTTCCGAATTCAAATTAATGATTTATTGGCTTAGTTATGAGTTTTTTTAACTATGATTTTTGGGAAAATTTGCCTGTTTTTATACCTTTTTGCAGGTTATTATAATTTTAGTCAGAAACTTATAACAGCATCAACAATTGCAGTATGCAGATTTGTTAGTGCTATAAAAACTTGCACAGAAAAGCTTTCCGAATCAAAATTAATGCTATTTTGGCATAAACATGATGTTCGGAAAACTCCGATTATTTAAGAAAATTTTCTTTTTTTTTATACCTTTTTGCTGAGTATAGCTTCAGTCAGACGATTAAAACGCAGTGAATGAGTCATTTCCGACCCTATAAACCATATATATTCTTGATCCGGTCAAGAAATAAATTTTTGACATTATTCCAAAAATTGAAAATTTTATAAGGGGTTACATCATTAAAATTGCCAAAATTTGACAACAAATTGAATTTTTTAAATTTGAAAACTGAGTATGCAGCATTGTTAATCTACTAAAAACTAGCATAGAACAGCTTTCCGAATTCAAATTAATGATTTATTGGCTTAGTTATGAGTTTTTTTTAACTATGATTTTTGGGAAAATTTGCCTGTTTTTATACCTTTTTGCAGGTTATTATAATTTTAGTCAGAAACTTATAACAGCATCAACAATTGCAGTATGCAGATTTGTTAGTGCTATAAAAACTTACACAGAAAAGCTTTCCGAATCAAAATTAATGCTATTTTGGCATAAACATGATGTTCGGAAAACTCCGATTATTTAAGAAAATGTTCTTTTTTTTATACCTTTTTGCTGAGTATAGCTTCAGTCAGAAGATTAAAACGCAGTGAATGAGTCATTTCCGACCCTATAAACCATATATATTCTTGATCAGCATCAACAGCCCAGTCGTTCTAGCCCTGTCCGGTCTAGAAATAAATTTTTGACATTTTTCCGAAAATTGAAAATTTTATAAGGGGTTACATCATTAAAATTGTAAAAATTTGACAACAAATTGAATTCTTTAAATTTGAAAACTGAGTATGCAGCATTGTTAATCTACTAAAAACTAGCATAGAACAGCTTTCCGAATTCAAATTAATGATTTATTGGCTTAGTTATGAGTTTTTTTAACTATGATTTTTGGGAAAATTTGCCTGTTTTTATACCTTTTTGCAGGTTATTATAATTTTAGTCAGAAACTTAAAACAGCATCAACAATTGCAGTATGCAGATTTGTTAGTGCTATAAAAACTTGCACAGAAAAGCTTTCCGAATCAAAATTAATGCTATTTTGGCATAAACATGATGTTCGGAAAACTCCGATTATTTAAGAAAATTTTCTTTTTTTATACCTTTTTGCTGAGTATAGCTTCAGTCAGAAGATTAAAACGCAGTGAATGAGTCATTTCCGACCCTATAAACCATATATATTCTTGATCAGCATCAACAGCCCAGTCGTTCTAGCCATGTCCGGTCAAGAAATACATTTTTGACATTTTTCCGAAAATTGAAAATTTTATAAGGGGTTACATCATTAAAATTGTAAAAATTTGACAACAAATTGAATTTTTTAAATTTGAAAACTGAGTATGCAGCATTGTTAATCTACTAAAAACTAGCATAGAACAGCTTTCCGAATTCAAATTAATGATTTATTGGCTTAGTTATGAGTTTTTTTAACTATGATTTTTGGGAAAATTTGCCTGTTTTTATACCTTTTTGCAGGTTATTATAATTTTAGTCAGAAACTTAAAACAGCATCAACAATTGCAGTATGCAGATTTGTTAGTGCTATAAAAACTTGCACAGAAAAGCTTTCCGAATCAAAATTAATGCTATTTTGGCATAAACATGATGTTCGGAAAACTCCGATTATTTAAGAAAATTTTCTTTTTTTATACCTTTTTGCTGAGTATAGCTTCAGTCAGAAGATTAAAACGCAGTGAATGAGTCATTTCCGACCCTATAAACCATATATATTCTTGATCAGCATCAACAGCCCAGTCGTTCTAGCCATGTTCGGTCAAGAAATACATTTTTGACATTTTTCCAAAAATTGAAAATTTTATAAGGGGTTACATCATTAAAATTGCAAAAATTTGACAACAAATTGAATTTTTTAAATTTGAAAACTGAGTATGCAGCATTGTTAATCTACTAAAAACTAGCATAGAACAGCTTTCCGAATTCAAATTAATGATTTATTGGCTTAGTTATGAGTTTTTTTAACTATGATTTTTGGGAAAATTTGCCTGTTTTTATACCTTTTTGCAGGTTATTATAATTTTAGTCAGAAACTTATAACAGCATCAACAATTGCAGTATGCAGATTTGTTAGTGCTATAAAAACTTGCACAGAAAAGCTTTCCGAATCAAAATTAATGCTATTTTGGCATAAATATGATGTTCGGAAAACTCCGATTATTTAAGAAAATTTTCTTTTTTATACCTTTTTGCTGAGTATAGCTTCAGTCAGAAAATTAAAACGCAGTAAATGAGTCATTTCCGACCCTATAAACCATATATATTCTTGATCAGCATCAACAGCCCAGTCGTTCTAGCCATGTCCGGTCTAGAAATAAATTTTTGACATTTTTCCGAAAATTGAAAATTTTATAAGGGGTTACATCATTAAAATTGCAAAAATTTGACAACAAATTGAATTTTTTAAATTTGAAAACTGAGTATGCAGAATTGTTAATCTACTAAAAACTAGCATAGAACAGCTTTCCGAATTCAAAGTAATGATTTATTGGCTTAGTTAAGAGTTTTTTTTAACTATGATTTTTGGGAAAATTTGCCTGTTTTTATACCTTTTTGCAGGTTATTATAATTTTAGCCAGAAACTTATAACAGCATCAACAATTGCAGTATGCAGATTTGTTAGTGCTATAAAAACTTGCACAGAAAAGCTTTCCGAATCAAAATTAATGCTATTTTGGTATAAATATGATGTTCGGAAAACTCCGATTATTTAAGAAAATTTTCTTTTTTATACCTTTTTGCTGAGTATAGCTTCAGTCAGAAGATTAAAACGCAGTGAATGAGTCATTTCCGACCCTATAAACCATATATATTCTTGATCAGCATCAACAGCCCAGTCGTTCTAGCCATGTCCGGTCAAGAAATACATTTTTGACATTTTTCCGAAAATTGAAAATTTTATAAGGGGTTACATCATTAAAATTGTAAAAATTTGACAACAAATTGAATTTTTTAAATTTGAAAACTGAGTATGCAGCATTGTTAATCTACTAAAAACTAGCATAGAACAGCTTTCCGAATTCAAATTAATGATTTATTGGCTTAGTTATGAGTTTTTTTTAACTATGATTTTTGGGAAAATTTGCCTGTTTTTATACCTTTTTGCAGGTTATTATAATTTTAGTCAGAAACTTATAACAGCATCAACAATTGCAGTATGCAGATTTGTTAGTGCTATAAAAACTTGCACAGAAAAGCTTTCCGAATCAAAATTAATGCTATTTTGGCATAAATATGATGTTCGGAAAACTCCGATTATTTAAGAAAATTGTCTTTTTTTATACCTTTTTGCTGAGTATAGCTTCAGTCAGAAAATTAAAACGCAGTGAATGAGTCATTTCCGACCCTATAAACCATATATATTCTTGATCAGCATCAACAGCCCAGTCGTTCTAGCCATGTCCGGTCTAGAAATAAATTTTTGACATTTTTCCGAAAATTGAAAATTTTATAAGGGGTTACATCATTAAAATTGCCAAAATTTGACAACAAATTGAATTTTTAAAATTTGAAAACTGAGTATGCAGCATTGTTAATCTACTAAAAACTAGCATAGAACAGCTTTCCGAATTCAAATTAATGATTTATTGGCTTAGTTATGAGTTTTTTTAACTATGATTTTTGGGAAAATTTGCCTGTTTTTATACCTTTTTGCAGGTTATTATAATTTTAGTCAGAAACTTATAACAGCATCAACAATTGCAGTATGCAGATTTGTTAGTGCTATAAAAACTTGCACAGAAAAGCTTTCCGAATCAAAATTAATGCTATTTTGGCATAAACATGATGTTCGGAAAACTCCGATTATTTAAGAAAATTTTCTTTTTTTTTATACCTTTTTGCTGAGTATAGCTTCAGTCAGACGATTAAAACGCAGTGAATGAGTCATTTCCGACCCTATAAACCATATATATTCTTGATCCGGTCAAGAAATAAATTTTTGACATTATTCCAAAAATTGAAAATTTTATAAGGGGTTACATCATTAAAATTGCCAAAATTTGACAACAAATTGAATTTTTTAAATTTGAAAACTGAGTATGCAGCATTGTTAATCTACTAAAAACTAGCATAGAACAGCTTTCCGAATTCAAATTAATGATTTATTGGCTTAGTTATGAGTTTTTTTTAACTATGATTTTTGGGAAAATTTGCCTGTTTTTATACCTTTTTGCAGGTTATTATAATTTTAGTCAGAAACTTATAACAGCATCAACAATTGCAGTATGCAGATTTGTTAGTGCTATAAAAACTTGCACAGAAAAGCTTTCCGAATCAAAATTAATGCTATTTTGGTATAAATATGATGTTCGGAAAACTCCGATTATTTAAGAAAATTTTCTTTTTTATACCTTTTTGCTGAGTATAGCTTCAGTCAGAAGATTAAAACGCAGTGAATGAGTCATTTCCGACCCTATAAACCATATATATTCTTGATCAGCATCAACAGCCCAGTCGTTCTAGCCATGTCCGGTCTAGAAATAAATTTTTGACATTTTTCCGAAAATTGAAAATTTTATAAGGGGTTACATCATTAAAATTGTAAAAATTTGACAACAAATTGAATTTTTTAAATTTGAAAACTGAGTATGCAGCATTGTTAATCTACTAAAAACTAGCATAGAACAGCTTTCCGAATTCAAATTAATGATTTATTGGCTTAGTTATGAGTTTTTTTAACTATGATTTTTGGGAAAATTTGCCTGTTTTTATACCTTTTTGCAGGTTATTATAATTTTAGTCAGAAACTTAAAACAGCATCAACAATTGCAGTATGCAGATTTGTTAGTGCTATAAAAACTTGCACAGAAAAGCTTTCCGAATCAAAATTAATGCTATTTTGGCATAAACATGATGTTCGGAAAACTCCGATTATTTAAGAAAATTTTCTTTTTTTTATACCTTTTTGCTGAGTATAGCTTCAGTCAGAAGATTAAAACGCAGTGAATGAGTCATTTCCGACCCTATAAACCATATATATTCTTGATCAGCATCAACAGCCCAGTCGTTCTAGCCATGTCCGGTCTAGAAATAAATTTTTGACATTTTTCCGAAAATTGAAAATTTTATAAGGGGTTACATCATTAAAATTGCCAAAATTTGACAACAAATTGAATTTTTTAAATTTAAAAACTGAGTATGCAGCATTGTTAATCTACTAAAAACTAGCATAGAACAGCTTTCCGAATTCAAATTAATGATTTATTGGCTTAGTTATGAGTTTTTTTTAACTATGATTTTTGGGAAAATTTGCCTGTTTTTATACCTTTTTGCAGGTTATTATAATTTTAGTCAGAAACTTATAACAGCATCAACAATTGCAGTATGCAGATTTGTTAGTGCTATAAAAACTTACACAGAAAAGCTTTCCGAATCAAAATTAATGCTATTTTGGCATAAACATGATGTTCGGAAAACTCCGATTATTTAAGAAAATGTTCTTTTTTTTATACCTTTTTGCTGAGTATAGCTTCAGTCAGAAGATTAAAACGCAGTGAATGAGTCATTTCCGACCCTATAAACCATATATATTCTTGATCAGCATCAACAGCCCAGTCGTTCTAGCCCTGTCCGGTCTAGAAATAAATTTTTGACATTTTTCCGAAAATTGAAAATTTTATAAGGGGTTACATCATTAAAATTGTAAAAATTTGACAACAAATTGAATTTTTGCCTGTTTTTATACCTTTTTGCAGGTTATTATAATTTTAGTCAGAAACTTATAACAGCATCAACAATTGCAGTATGCAGATTTGTTAGTGCTATAAAAACTTGCACAGAAAAGCTTTCCGAATCAAAATTAATGCTATTTTGGCATAAACATGATGTTCGGAAAACTCCGATTATTTAAGAAAATTTTCTTTTTTTTATACCTTTTTGCTGAGTATAGCTTCAGTCAGACGATTAAAACGCAGTGAATGAGTCATTTCCGACCCTATAAACCATATATATTCTTGATCCGGTCAAGAAATAAATTTTTGACATTATTCCAAAAATTGAAAATTTTATAAGGGGTTACATCATTAAAATTGCCAAAATTTGACAACAAATTGAATTTTTTAAATTTGAAAACTGAGTATGCAGCATTGTTAATCTACTAAAAACTAGCATAGAACAGCTTTCCGAATTCAAATTAATGATTTATTGGCTTAGTTATGAGTTTTTTTTAACTATGATTTTTGGGAAAATTTGCCTGTTTTTATACCTTTTTGCAGGTTATTATAATTTTAGTCAGAAACTTAAAACAGCATCAACAATTGCAGTATGCAGATTTGTTAGTGCTATAAAAACTTGCACAGAAAAGCTTTCCGAATCAAAATTAATGCTATTTTGGTATAAATATGATGTTCGGAAAACTCCGATTATTTAAGAAAATTTTCTTTTTTATACCTTTTTGCTGAGTATAGCTTCAGTCAGAAGATTAAAACGCAGTGAATGAGTCATTTCCGACCCTATAAACCATATATATTCTTGATCAGCATCAACAGCCCAGTCGTTCTAGCCATGTCCGGTCTAGAAATAAATTTTTGACATTTTTCCGAAAATTGAAAATTTTATAAGGGGTTACATCATTAAAATTGTAAAAATTTGACAACAAATTGAATTTTTGCCTGTTTTTATACCTTTTTGCAGGTTATTATAATTTTAGTCAGAAACTTATAACAGCATCAACAATTGCAGTATGCAGATTTGTTAGTGCTATAAAAACTTGCACAGAAAAGCTTTCCGAATCAAAATTAATGCTATTTTGGCATAAACATTATGTTCGGAAAACTCCGATTATTTAAGAAAATTTTCTTTTTTTTATACCTTTTTGCTGAGTATAGCTTCAGTCAGACGATTAAAACGCAGTGAATGAGTCATTTCCGACCCTATAAACCATATATATTCTTGATCCGGTCAAGAAATAAATTTTTGACATTATTCCAAAAATTGAAAATTTTATAAGGGGTTACATCATTAAAATTGCCAAAATTTGACAACAAATTGAATTTTTTAAATTTGAAAACTGAGTATGCAGCATTGTTAATCTACTAAAAACTAGCATAGAACAGCTTTCCGAATTCAAATTAATGATTTATTGGCTTAGTTATGAGTTTTTTTTAACTATGATTTTTGGGAAAATTTGCCTGTTTTTATACCTTTTTGCAGGTTATTATAATTTTAGTCAGAAACTTATAACAGCATCAACAATTGCAGTATGCAGATTTGTTAGTGCTATAAAAACTTGCACAGAAAAGCTTTCCGAATCAAAATTAATGCTATTTTGGTATAAATATGATGTTCGGAAAACTCCGATTATTTAAGAAAATTTTCTTTTTTATACCTTTTTGCTGAGTATAGCTTCAGTCAGAAGATTAAAACGCAGTGAATGAGTCATTTCCGACCCTATAAACCATATATATTCTTGATCAGCATCAACAGCCCAGTCGTTCTAGCCATGTCCGGTCTAGAAATAAATTTTTGACATTTTTCCGAAAATTGAAAATTTTATAAGGGGTTACATCATTAAAATTGTAAAAATTTGACAACAAATTGAATTTTTTAAATTTGAAAACTGAGTATGCAGCATTGTTAATCTACTAAAAACTAGCATAGAACAGCTTTCCGAATTCAAATTAATGATTTATTGGCTTAGTTATGAGTTTTTTTAACTATGATTTTTGGAAAATTTGCCTGTTTTTATACCTTTTTGCAGGTTATTATAATTTTAGTCAGAAACTTAAAACAGCATCAACAATTGCAGTATGCAGATTTGTTAGTGCTATAAAAACTTGCACAGAAAAGCTTTCCGAATCAAAATTAATGCTATTTTGGCATAAACATGATGTTCGGAAAACTCCGATTATTTAAGAAAATGTTCTTTTTTTTATACCTTTTTGCTGAGTATAGCTTCAGTCAGAAGATTAAAACGCAGTGAATGAGTCATTTCCGACCCTATAAACCATATATATTCTTGATCAGCATCAACAGCCCAGTCGTTCTAGCCATGTCCGGTCAAGAAATACATTTTTGACATTTTTCCAAAAATTGAAAATTGTATAAGGGGTTACATCATTAAAATTGCAAAAATTTGACAACAAATTGAATTTTTTAAATTTGAAAACTGAGTATGCAGCATTGTTAATCTACTAAAAACTAGCATAGAACAGCTTTCCGAATTCAAAGTAATGATTTATTGGCTTAGTTATGAGTTTTTTTTAACTATGATTTTTGGGAAAATTTGCCTGTTTTTATACCTTTTTGCAGGTTATTATAATTTTAGTCAGAAACTTATAACAGCATCAACAATTGCAGTATGCAGATTTGTTAGTGCTTGCACAGAAAAGCTTTCCGAATCAAAATTAATGCTATTTTGGCATAAATATGATGTTCGGAAAACTCCGATTATTTAAGAAAATTTTCTTTTTTTATACCTTTTTGCTGAGTATAGCTTCAGTCAGTCATTTTTCCAAAAATTGAAAATTTTATAAGGGGTTACATCATTAAAATTGCAAAAAATTGACAACAAATTGAATTTTTTAAATTTGAAAACTGAGTATGCAGCATTGTTAATCTACTAAAAACTAGCATAGAACAGCTTTCCGAATTCAAAGTAATGATTTATTGGCTTAGTTATGAGTTTTTTTTAACTATGATTTTTGGGAAAATTTGCCTGTTTTTATACCTTTTTGCAGGTTATTATAATTTTAGTCAGAAACTTATAACAGCATCAACAATTGCAGTATGCAGATTTGTTAGTGCTATAAAAACTTACACAGAAAAGCTTTCCGAATCAAAATTAATGCTATTTTGGCATAAACATGATGTTCGGAAAACTCCGATTATTTAAGAAAATTTTCTTTTTTTTTATACCTTTTTGCTGAGTATAGCTTCAGTCAGAAGATTTAAACGCAGTGAATGAGTCATTTCCGACCCTATAAACCATATATATTCTTGATCAGCATCAACAGCCCAGTCGTTCTAGCCATGTCCGGTCAAGAAATACATTTTTGACATTTTTCCAAAAATTGAAAATTTTATAAGGGGTTACATCATTAAAATTGCAAAAATTTGACAACAAATTGAATTTTTTAAATTTGAAAACTGAGTATGCAGCATTGTTAATCTACTAAAAACTAGCATAGAACAGCTTTCCGAATTCAAAGTAATGATTTATTGGCTTAGTTATGAGTTTTTTTTAACTATGATTTTTGGGAAAATTTGCCTGTTTTTATACCTTTTTGCAGGTTATTATAATTTTAGTTAGAAACTTATAACAGCATCAACAATTGCAGTATGCAGATTTGTTAGTGCTATAAAAACTTGCACAGAAAAGCTTTCCGAATCAAAATTAATGCTATTTTGGCATAAATATGATGTTCGGAAAACTCCGATTATTTAAGAAAATTTTCTTTTTTATACCTTTTTGCTGAGTATAGCTTCAGTCAGAAGATTAAAACGCAGTGAATGAGTCATTTCCGACCCTATAAACCATATATATATTCTTGATCAGCATCAACAGCCCAGTCGTTCTAGCCATGTCCGGTCTAGAAATAAATTTTTGACATTTTTCCGAAAATTGAAAATTTTATAAGGGGTTACATCATTAAAATTGCAAAAATTTGATAACAAATTGAATTTTTTAAATTTGAAAACTGAGTATGCAGCATTGTTAATCTACTAAAAACTAGCATAGAACAGCTTTCCGAATTCAAAGTAATGATTTATTGGCTTAGTTATGAGTTTTTTTTAACTATGATTTTTGGGAAAATTTGCCTGTTTTTATACCTTTTTGCAGGTTATTATAATTTTAGTCAGAAACTTATAACAGCATCAACAATTGCAGTATGCAGATTTGTTAGTGCTATAAAAACTTGCACAGAAAAGCTTTCCGAATCAAAATTAATGCTATTTTGGTATAAATATGATGTTCGGAAAACTCCGATTATTTAAGAAAATTTTCTTTTTTATACCTTTTTGCTGAGTATAGCTTCAGTCAGAAGATTAAAACGCAGTGAATGAGTCATTTCCGACCCTATAAACCATATATATTCTTGATCAGCATCAACAGCCCAGTCGTTCTAGCCATGTCCGGTCAAGAAATACATTTTTGACATTTTTCCGAAAATTGAAAATTTTATAAGGGGTTACATCATTAAAATTGCAAAAATTTGACAACAAATTGAATTTTTTAAATTTGAAAACTGAGTATGCAGCATTGTTAATCTACTAAAAACTAGCATAGAACAGCTTTCCGAATTCAAAGTAATGATTTATTGGCTTAGTTATGAGTTTTTTTAACTATGATTTTTGGGAAAATTTGCCTGTTTTTATACCTTTTTGCAGGTTATTATAATTTTAGTCAGAAACTTATAACAGCATCAACAATTGCAGTATGCAGATTTGTTAGTGCTATAAAAACTTGCACAGAAAAGCTTTCCGAATCAAAATTAATGCTATTTTGGTATAAATATGATGTTCGGAAAACTCCGATTATTTAAGAAAAATTTCTTTTTTATACCTTTTTGCTGAGTATAGCTTCAGTCAGAAGATTAAAACGCAGTGAATGAGTCATTTCCGACCCTATAAACCATATATATTCTTGATCAGCATCAACAGCCCAGTCGTTCTAGCCATGTCCGGTCAAGAAATAAATTTTTGACATTTTTCCGAAAATTGAAAATTTTATAAGGGGTTACATCATTAAAATTGCCAAAATTTGACAACAAATTGAATTTTTTAAATTTGAAAACTGATTATGCAGCATTGTTAATCTACTAAAAACTAGCATAGAACAGCTTTCCGAATTCAAAGTAATGATTTATTGGCTTAGTTATGAGTTTTTTTTAACTATGATTTTTGGGAAAATTTGCCTGTTTTTATACCTTTTTGCAGGTTATTATAATTTTAGTCAGAAACTTATAACAGCATCAACAATTGCAGTATGCAGATTTGTTAGTGCTATAAAAACTTGCACAAAAAAGCTTTCCGAATCAAAATTAATGCTATTTTGGCATAAACATGATGTTCGGAAAACTCCGATTATTTAAGAAAATTTTCTTTTTTTATACCTTTTTGCTGAGTATAGCTTCAGTCAGAAGATTAAAACGCAGTGAATGAGTCATTTCCGACCCTATAAACCATATATATTCTTGATCAGCATCAACAGCCCAGTCGTTCTAGCCATGTCCGGTCAAGAAATACATTTTTGACATTTTTCCAAAAACTGAAAATTTTATAAGGGGTTACATCATTAAAATTGCAAAAATTTGACAACAAATTGAATTTTTTAAATTTGAAAACTGAGTATGCAGCATTGTTAATCTACTAAAAACTAGCATAGAACAGCTTTCCGAATTTAAATTAATGATTTATTGGCTTAGTTATGAGTTTTTTTTAACTATGATTTTTGGGAAAATTTGCCTGTTTTTATACCTTTTTGCAGGTTATTATAATTTTAGTCAGAAACTTATAACAGCATCAACAATTGCAGTATGCAGATTTGTTAGTGCTATAAAAACTTGCACAGAAAAGCTTTCCGAATCAAAATTAATGCTATTTTGGCATAAATATGATGTTCGGAAAACTCCGATTATTTAAGAAAATTTTCTTTTTTATACCTTTTTGCTGAGTATAGCTTCAGTCAGAAGATTAAAACGCAGTGAATGAGTCATTTCCGACCCTATAAACCATATATATTCTTGATCAGCATCAACAGCCCAGTCGTTCTAGCCATGTCCGGTCAAGAAATAAATTTTTGACATTTTACCGAAAATTGAAAATTTTATAAGGGGTTACATCATTAAAATTGCCAAAATTTGACAACAAATTGAATTTTTTAAATTTGAAAACTGAGTATGCAGCATTGTTAATCTACTAAAAACTAGCATAGAACAGCTTTCCGAATTCAAAGTAATGATTTATTGGCTTAGTTATGAGTTTTTTTTAACTATGATTTTTGGGAAAATTTGCCTGTTTTTATACCTTTTTGCAGGTTATTATAATTTTAGTCAGAAACTTATAACAGCATCAACAATTGCAGTATGCAGATTTGTTAGTGGTATAAAAACTTGCACAGAAAAGCTTTCCGAATCAAAATTAATGCCCCTTTGGCATAAATATGATGTTCGGAAAACTCCGATTATTTAAGAAAATTGTCTTTTTTTATACCTTTTTGCTGAGTATAGCTTCAGTCAGAAGATTAAAACGCAGTGAATGAGTCATTTCCGACCCTATAAACCATATATATTCTTGATCAGCATCAACAGCCCAGTCGTTCTAGCCATGTCCGGTCAAGAAATACATTTTTGACATTTTTCCAAAAATTGAAAATTTTATAAGGGGTTACAACATTAAAATTGCAAAAATTTGACAACAAATTGAATTTTTTAAATTTGAAAACTGAGTATGCAGCATTGTTAATCTACTAAAAACTAGCATAGAACAGCTTTCTGAATTCAAAGTAATGATTTATTGGCTTAGTTATGAGTTTTTTTTAACTATGATTTTTGGGAAAATTTGCCTGTTTTTATACCTTTTTGCAGGTTATTATAATTTTAGTCAGAAACTTATAACAGCATCAACAATTGCAGTATGCAGATTTGTTAGTGCTATAAAAACTTGCACAGAAAAGCTTTCCGAATCAAAATTAATGCTATTTTGGCATAAATATGATGTTCGGGAAACTCCGATTATTTAAGAAAATTTTCTTTTTTATACCTTTTTGCTGAGTATAGCTTCAGTCAGAAGATTAAAACGCAGTGAATGAGTCATTTCCGACCCTATAAACCATATATATTGTTGATCAGCATCAACAGCCCAGTCGTTCTAGCCATGTCCGGTCAAGAAATACATTTTTGACATTTTTCCGAAAATTGAAAATTTTATAAGGGGTTACATCATTAAAATTGTAAAAATTTGACAACAAATTGAATTTTTTAAATTTGAAAACTGAGTATGCAGCATTGTTAATCTACTAAAAACTAGCATAGAACAGCTTTCCGAATTCAAAGTAATGATTTATTGGCTTAGTTATGAGTTTTTTTTAACTATGATTTTTGGGAAAATTTGCCTGTTTTTATACCTTTTTGCAGGTTATTATAATTTTAGTCAGAAACTTATAACAGCATCAACAATTGCAGTATGCAGATTTGTTAGTGCTATAAAAACTTGCACAGAAAAGCTTTCCGAATCAAAATTAATGCTATTTTGGCATAAATATGATGTTCGGAAAACTCCGATTATTTAAGAAAATTGTCTTTTTTTATACCTTTTTGCTGAGTATAGCTTCAGTCAGAAGATTAAAACGCAGTGAATGAGTCATTTCCGACCCTATAAACCATATATATTGTTGATCAGCATCAACAGCCCAGTCGTTCTAGCCATGTCCGGTCAAGAAATACATTTTTGACATTTTTCCGAAAATTGAAAATTTTATAAGGGGTTACATCATTAAAATTGCAAAAATTTGACAACAAATTGAATTTTTTAAATTTGAAAACTGAGTATGCAGCATTGTTAATCTACTAAAAACTAGCATAGAACAGCTTTCCGAATTCAAAGTAATGATTTATTGGCTTAGTTATGAGTTTTTTTTAACTATGATTTTTGGGAAAATTTGCCTGTTTTTATACCTTTTTGCAGGTTATTATAATTTTAGTCAGAAACTTATAACAGCATCAACAATTGCAGTATGCAGATTTGTTAGTGCTATAAAAACTTGCACAGAAAAGCTTTCCGAATCAAAATTAATCCTATTTTGGTATAAATATGATGTTCGGAAAACTCCGATTATTTAAGAAAATTTTCTTTTTTATACCTTTTTGCTGAGTATAGCTTCAGTCAGAAGATTAAAACGCAGTGAATGAGTCATTTCCGACCCTATAAACCATATATATTCTTGATCAGCATCAACAGCCCAGTCGTTCTAGCCATGTCCGGTCTAGAAATAGATTTTTGACATTTTTCCGAAAATTGAAAATTTTATAAGGGGTTACATCATTAAAATTGCAAAAATTTGACAACAAATTGAATTTCTTAAATTTGAAAACTGAGTATGCAGCATTGTTAATCTACTAAAAACTAGCATAGAACAGCTTTCCGAATTCAAAGTAATGATTTATTGGCTTAGTTATGAGTTTTTTTTAACTATGATTTTTGGGAAAATTTGCCTGTTTTTATACCTTTTTGCAGGTTATTATAATTTTAGTCAGAAACTTATAACAGCATCAACAATTGCAGTATGCAGATTTGTTAGTGCTATAAAAACTTGCACAGAAAAGCTTTCCGAATCAAAATTAATCCTATTTTGGTATAAATATGATGTTCGGAAAACTCCGATTATTTAAGAAAATTTTCTTTTTTATACCTTTTTGCTGAGTATAGCTTCAGTCAGAAGATTAAAACGCAGTGAATGAGTCATTTCCGACCCTATAAACCATATATATTCTTGATCAGCATCAACAGCCCAGTCGTTCTAGCCATGTCCGGTCAAGAAATACATTTTTGACATTTTTCCGAAAATTGAAAATTTTATAAGGGGTTACATCATTAAAATTGTAAAAATTTGACAACAAATTGAATTTTTTAAATTTAAAAACTGAGTATGCAGCATTGTTAATCTACTAAAAACTAGCAAAGAACAGCTTTCCGAATTCAAATTAATGATTTATTGGCTTAGTTATGAGTTTTTTTTAACTATGATTTTTGGGAAAATTTGCCTGTTTTTATACCTTTTTGCAGGTTATTATAATTTTAGTCAGAAACTTATAACAGCATTAACAATTGCAGTATGCAGATTTGTTAGTGCTATAAAAACTTGCACAGAAAAGCTTTTCGAATCAAAATTAATGCTATTTTGGTATAAATATGATGTTCGGAAAACTCCGATTATTTAAGAAAATTGTCTTTTTTTATACCTTTTTGCTGAGTATAGCTTCAGTCAGAAGATTAAAACGCAGTGAATGAGTCATTTCCGACCCTATAAACCATATATATTCTTGATCAGCATCAACAGCCCAGTCGTTCTAGCCATGTCCGGTCTAGAAATAGATTTTTGACATTTTTCCGAAAATTGAAAATTTTATAAGGGGTTACATCATTAAAATTGCAAAAATTTGACAACAAATTGAATTTCTTAAATTTGAAAACTGAGTATGCAGCATTGTTAATCTACTAAAAACTAGCATAGAACAGCTTTCCGAATTCAAAGTAATGATTTATTGGCTTAGTTATGAGTTTTTTTTAACTATGATTTTTGGGAAAATTTGCCTGTTTTTATACCTTTTTGCAGGTTATTATAATTTTAGTCAGAAACTTATAACAGCATCAACAATTGCAGTATGCAGATTTGTTAGTGCTATAAAAACTTGCACAGAAAAGCTTTCCGAATCAAAATTAATGCTATTTTGGCATAAATATGATGTTCGGAAAACTCCGATTATTTAAGAAAATTGTCTGTTTTTATACCTTTTTGCTGAGTATAGCTTCAGTCAGAAGATTAAAACGCAGTGAATGAGTCATTTCCGACCCTATAAACCATATATATTCTTGATCAGCATCAACAGCCCAGTCGTTCTAGCCATGTCCGGTCTAGAAATAAATTTTTGACATTTTTCCGAAAATTGAAAATTTTATAAGGGGTTACATCATTAAAATTGCCAAAATTTGACAACAAATTGAATTTTTTAAATTTGAAAACTGAGTATGCAGCATTGTTAATCTACTAAAAACTAGCATAGAACAGCTTTCCGAATTCAAAGTAATGATTTATTGGCTTAGTTATGAGTTTTTTTTACTATGATTTTTGGGAAAATTTGCCTGTTTTTATACCTTTTTGCAGGTTATTATAATTTTAGTCAGAAACTTATAACAGCATCAACAATTGCAGTATGCAGATTTGTTAGTGCTATAAAAACTTGCACAGAAAAGCTTTCCGAATCAAAATTAATGCTATTTTGGCATAAATATGATGTTCGGAAAACTCCGATTATTTAAGAAAATTTTCTTTTTTATACCTTTTTTCTGAGTATAGCTTCAGTCAGAAGATTAAAACGCAGTGAATGAGTCATTTCCGACCCTATAAACCATATATATTCTTGATCAGCATCAACAGCCCAGTCGTTCTAGCCATGTCCGGTCTAGAAATAGATTTTTGACATTTTTCCGAAAATTGCAAATTTTATAAGGGGGTTACATCATTAAAATTGCAAAAATTTGACAACAAATTGAATTTCTTAAATTTGAAAACTGAGTATGCAGCATTGTTAATCTATCAAAAACTAGCATAGAACAGCTTTCCGAATTCAAAGTAATGATTTATTGGCTTAGTTATGAGTTTTTTTTAACTATGATTTTTGGGAAAATTTGCCTGTTTTTATACCTTTTTGCAGGTTATTATAATTTTAGTCAGAAACTTATAACAGCATCAACAATTGCAGTATGCAGATTTGTTAGTGCTATAAAAACATGCACAGAAAAGCTTTCCGAATCAAAATTAATGCTATTTTGGCATAAATATGATGTTCGGAAAACTCCGATTATTTAAGAAAATTTTCTTTTTTTATACCTTTTTGCTGAGTATAGCTTCAGTCAGAAGATTAAAACGCAGTGAATGAGTCATTTCCGACCCTATAAACCATATATATTCTTGATCAGCATCAACAGCCCAGTCGTTCTAGCCATGTCCGGTCAAGAAATACATTTTTGACATTTTTCCGAAAATTGAAAATTTTATAAGGGGTTACATCATTAAAATTGTAAAAATTTGACAACAAATTGAATTTTTTAAATTTGAAAACTGAGTATGCAGCATTGTTAATCTACTAAAAACTAGCATAGAACAGCTTTCCGAATTCAAATTAATGATTTATTGGCTTAGTTATGAGTTTTTTTTAACTATGATTTTTGGGAAAATTTGCCTGTTTTTATACCTTTTTGCAGGTTACTATAATTTTAGTCAGAAACTTATAACAGCATCAACAATTGCAGTATGCAGATTTGTTAGTGCTATAAAAACTTGCACAGAAAAGCTTTTCGAATCAAAATTAATGCTATTTTGGCATAAACATGATGTTCGGAAAACTCCGATTATTTAAGAAAATTTTCTTTTTTTATACCTTTTTGCTGAGTATAGCTTCAGTCAGAAGATTAAAACGCAGTGAATGAGTCATTTCCGACCCTATAAACCATATATATTCTTGATCAGCATCAACAGCCCAGTCGTTCTAGCCATGTCCGGTCAAGAAATACATTTTTGACATTTTTCCAAAAATTGAAAATTTTATAAGGGGTTACATCATTAAAATTGCAAAAATTTGACAACAAATTGAATTTCTTAAATTTGAAAACTGAGTATGCAGCATTGTTAATCTACTAAAAACTAGCATAGAACAGCTTTCCGAATTCAAAGTAATGATTTATTGGCTTAGTTATGAGTTTTTTTTAACTATGATTTTTGGGAAAATTTGCCTGTTTTTATACCTTTTTGCAGGTTATTATAATTTTAGTCAGAAACTTATAACAGCATCAACAATTGCAGTATGCAGATTTGTTAGTGCTATAAAAACTTGCACAGAAAAGCTTTCCGAATCAAAATTAATGCTATTTTGGCATAAATATGATGTTCGGAAAACTCCGATTATTTAAGAAAATTTTCTTTTTTATACCTTTTTGCTGAGTATAGCTTCAGTCAGAAGATTAAAACGCAGTGAATGAGTCATTTCCGACCCTATAAACCATATATATTCTTGATCAGCATCAACAGCCCAGTCGTTCTAGCCATGTCCGGTCTAGAAATAAATTTTTGACATTTTTCCGAAAATTGAAAATTTTATAAGGGGTTACATCATTAAAATTGCAAAAATTTGACAACAAATTGAATTTTTTAAATTTGAAAACTGAGTATGCAGCATTGTTAATCTACTAAAAACTAGCATAGAACAGCTTTCCGAATTCAAATTAATGATTTATTGGCTTAGTTATGAGTTTTTTTTAACTATGATTTTTGGGAAAATTTGCCTGTTTTTATACCTTTTTGCAGGTTATTATAATTTTAGTCAGAAACTTATAACAGCATCAACAATCGCAGTATGCAGATTTGTTAGTGCTATAAAAACTTGCACAGAAAAGCTTTCCGAATCAAAATTAATGCTATTTTGGCATAAATATAATGTTCGGAAAACTCCGATTATTTAAGAAAATTGTCTTTTTTTATACCTTTTTGCTGAGTATAGCTTCAGTCAGAAGATTAAAACGCAGTGAATGAGTCATTTCCGACCCTATAAACCATATATATTCTTGATCAGCATCAACAGCCCAGTCGTTCTAGCCATGTCCGGTCTAGAAATAGATTTTTGACATTTTTCCGAAAATTGCAAATTTTATAAGGGGGTTACATCATTAAAATTGCAAAAATTTGACAACAAATTGAATTTCTTAAATTTGAAAACTGAGTATGCAGCATTGTTAATCTATCAAAAACTAGCATAGAACAGCTTTCCGAATTCAAAGTAATGATTTATTGGCTTAGTTATGAGTTTTTTTTAACTATGATTTTTGGGAAAATTTGCCTGTTTTTATACCTTTTTGCAGGTTATTATAATTTTAGTCAGAAACTTATAACAGCATCAACAATTGCAGTATGCAGATTTGTTAGTGCTATAAAAACTTGCACAGAAAAGCTTTCCGAATCAAAATTAATGCTATTTTGGCATAAATATGATGTTCGGAAAACTCCGATTATTTAAGAAAATTTTCTTTTTTTATACCTTTTTGCTGAGTATAGCTTCAGTCAGAAGATTAAAACGCAGTGAATGAGTCATTTCCGACCCTATAAACCATATATATTCTTGATCAGCATCAACAGCCCAGTCGTTCTAGCCATGTCCGGTCAAGAAATACATTTTTGACATTTTTCCGAAAATTGAAAATTTTATAAGGGGTTACATCATTAAAATTGTAAAAATTTGACAACAAATTGAATTTTTTAAATTTGAAAACTGAGTATGCAGCATTGTTAATCTACTAAAAACTAGCATAGAACAGCTTTCCGAATTCAAATTAATGATTTATTGGCTTAGTTATGAGTTTTTTTTAACTATGATTTTTGGGAAAATTTGCCTGTTTTTATACCTTTTTGCAGGTTATTATAATTTTAGTCAGAAACTTATAACAGCATCAACAATTGCAGTATGCAGATTTGTTAGTGCTATAAAAACTTGCACAGAAAAGCTTTTCGAATCAAAATTAATGCTATTTTGGCATAAACATGATGTTCGGAAAACTCCGATTATTTAAGAAAATTTTCTTTTTTTATACCTTTTTGCTGAGTATAGCTTCAGTCAGAAGATTAAAACGCAGTGAATGAGTCATTTCCGACCCTATAAACCATATATATTCTTGATCAGCATCAACAGCCCAGTCGTTCTAGCCATGTCCGGTCAAGAAATACATTTTTGACATTTTTCCAAAAATTGAAAATTTTATAAGGGGTTACATCATTAAAATTGCAAAAATTTGACAACAAATTGAATTTTTTAAATTTGAAAACTGAGTATGCAGCATTGTTAATCTACTAAAAACTAGCATAGAACAGCTTTCCGAATTCAAATTAATGATTTATTGGCTTAGTTATGAGTTTTTTTAACTATGATTTTTGGGAAAATTTGCCTGTTTTTATACCTTTTTGCAGGTTATTATAATTTTAGTCAGAAACTTATAACAGCATCAACAATTGCAGTATGCAGATTTGTTAGTGCTATAAAAACTTGCACAGAAAAGCTTTCCGAATCAAAATTAATGCTATTTTGGCATAAATATGATGTTCGGAAAACTCCGATTATTTAAGAAAATTGTCTTTTTTTATACCTTTTTGCTGAGTATAGCTTCAGTCAGAAGATTAAAACGCAGTGAATGAGTCATTTCCGACCCTATAAACCATATATATTCTTGATCAGCATCAACAGCCCAGTCGTTCTAGCCATGTCCGGTCAAGAAATACATTTTTGACATTTTTCCGAAAATTGAAAATTTTATAAGGAGTTACATCATTAAAATTGTAAAAATTTGACAACAAATTGAATTTTTTAAATTTGAAAACTGAGTATGCAGCATTGTTAATCTACTAAAAACTAGCATAGAACAGCTTTCCGAATTCAAATTAATGATTTATTGGCTTAGTTATGAGTTTTTTTAACTATGATTTTTGGGAAAATTTGCCTGTTTTTATACCTTTTTGCAGGTTATTATAATTTTAGTCAGAAACTTATAACAGCATTAACAATTGCAGTATGCAGATTTGTTAGTGCTATAAAAACTTGCACAGAAAAGCTTTCCGAATCAAAATTAATGCTATTTTGGCATAAATATGATGTTCGGAAAACTCCGATTATTTAAGAAAATTGTCTTTTTTTATACCTTTTTGCTGAGTATAGCTTCAGTCAGAAGATTAAAACGCAGTGAATGAGTCATTTCCGACCCTATAAACCATATATATTCTTGATCAGCATCAACAGCCCAGTCGTTCTAGCCATGTCCGGTCTAGAAATAAATTTTTGACATTTTTCCGAAAATTGAAAATTTTATAAGGGGGTTACATCATTAAAATTGCAAAAATTTGACAACAAATTGAATTTTTTAAATTTGAAAACTGAGTATGCAGCATTGTTAATCTACTAAAAACTAGCATAGAACAGCTTTCCGAATTCAAATTAATGATTTATTGGCTTAGTTATGAGTTTTTTTTAACTATGATTTTTGGGAAAATTTGCCTGTTTTTATACCTTTTTGCAGGTTATTATAATTTTAGTCAGAAACTTATAACAGCATCAACAATCGCAGTATGCAGATTTGTTAGTGCTATAAAAACTTGCACAGAAAAGCTTTCCGAATCAAAATTAATGCTATTTTGGCATAAATATAATGTTCGGAAAACTCCGATTATTTAAGAAAATTGTCTTTTTTTATACCTTTTTGCTGAGTATAGCTTCAGTCAGAAGATTAAAACGCAGTGAATGAGTCATTTCCGACCCTATAAACCATATATATTCTTGATCAGCATCAACAGCCCAGTCGTTCTAGCCATGTCCGGTCTAGAAATAGATTTTTGACATTTTTCCGAAAATTGCAAATTTTATAAGGGGGTTACATCATTAAAATTGCAAAAATTTGACAACAAATTGAATTTCTTAAATTTGAAAACTGAGTATGCAGCATTGTTAATCTATCAAAAACTAGCATAGAACAGCTTTCCGAATTCAAAGTAATGATTTATTGGCTTAGTTATGAGTTTTTTTTAACTATGATTTTTGGGAAAATTTGCCTGTTTTTATACCTTTTTGCAGGTTATTATAATTTTAGTCAGAAACTTATAACAGCATCAACAATTGCAGTATGCAGATTTGTTAGTGCTATAAAAACTTGCACAGAAAAGCTTTCCGAATCAAAATTAATGCTATTTTGGCATAAATATGATGTTCGGAAAACTCCGATTATTTAAGAAAATTTTCTTTTTTTATACCTTTTTGCTGAGTATAGCTTCAGTCAGAAGATTAAAACGCAGTGAATGAGTCATTTCCGACCCTATAAACCATATATATTCTTGATCAGCATCAACAGCCCAGTCGTTCTAGCCATGTCCGGTCAAGAAATACATTTTTGACATTTTTCCGAAAATTGAAAATTTTATAAGGGGTTACATCATTAAAATTGTAAAAATTTGACAACAAATTGAATTTTTTAAATTTGAAAACTGAGTATGCAGCATTGTTAATCTACTAAAAACTAGCATAGAACAGCTTTCCGAATTCAAATTAATGATTTATTGGCTTAGTTATGAGTTTTTTTTAACTATGATTTTTGGGAAAATTTGCCTGTTTTTATACCTTTTTGCAGGTTATTATAATTTTAGTCAGAAACTTATAACAGCATCAACAATTGCAGTATGCAGATTTGTTAGTGCTATAAAAACTTGCACAGAAAAGCTTTTCGAATCAAAATTAATGCTATTTTGGCATAAACATGATGTTCGGAAAACTCCGATTATTTAAGAAAATTTTCTTTTTTTATACCTTTTTGCTGAGTATAGCTTCAGTCAGAAGATTAAAACGCAGTGAATGAGTCATTTCCGACCCTATAAACCATATATATTCTTGATCAGCATCAACAGCCCAGTCGTTCTAGCCATGTCCGGTCAAGAAATACATTTTTGACATTTTTCCAAAAATTGAAAATTTTATAAGGGGTTACATCATTAAAATTGCAAAAATTTGACAACAAATTGAATTTTTTAAATTTGAAAACTGAGTATGCAGCATTGTTAATCTACTAAAAACTAGCATAGAACAGCTTTCCGAATTCAAATTAATGATTTATTGGCTTAGTTATGAGTTTTTTTAACTATGATTTTTGGGAAAATTTGCCTGTTTTTATACCTTTTTGCAGGTTATTATAATTTTAGTCAGAAACTTATAACAGCATCAACAATTGCAGTATGCAGATTTGTTAGTGCTATAAAAACTTGCACAGAAAAGCTTTCCGAATCAAAATTAATGCTATTTTGGCATAAATATGATGTTCGGAAAACTCCGATTATTTAAGAAAATTGTCTTTTTTTATACCTTTTTGCTGAGTATAGCTTCAGTCAGAAGATTAAAACGCAGTGAATGAGTCATTTCCGACCCTATAAACCATATATATTCTTGATCAGCATCAACAGCCCAGTCGTTCTAGCCATGTCCGGTCAAGAAATACATTTTTGACATTTTTCCGAAAATTGAAAATTTTATAAGGAGTTACATCATTAAAATTGTAAAAATTTGACAACAAATTGAATTTTTTAAATTTGAAAACTGAGTATGCAGCATTGTTAATCTACTAAAAACTAGCATAGAACAGCTTTCCGAATTCAAATTAATGATTTATTGGCTTAGTTATGAGTTTTTTTAACTATGATTTTTGGGAAAATTTGCCTGTTTTTATACCTTTTTGCAGGTTATTATAATTTTAGTCAGAAACTTATAACAGCATTAACAATTGCAGTATGCAGATTTGTTAGTGCTATAAAAACTTGCACAGAAAAGCTTTCCGAATCAAAATTAATGCTATTTTGGCATAAATATGATGTTCGGAAAACTCCGATTATTTAAGAAAATTGTCTTTTTTTATACCTTTTTGCTGAGTATAGCTTCAGTCAGAAGATTAAAACGCAGTGAATGAGTCATTTCCGACCCTATAAACCATATATATTCTTGATCAGCATCAACAGCCCAGTCGTTCTAGCCATGTCCGGTCTAGAAATAGATTTTTGACATTTTTCCGAAAATTGAAAATTTTATAAGGGGTTACATCATTAAAATTGCAAAAATTTGACAACAAATTGAATTTCTTAAATTTGAAAACTGAGTATGCAGCATTGTTAATCTACTAAAAACTAGCATAGAACAGCTTTCCGAATTCAAAGTAATGATTTTTTTTAACTATGATTTTTGGGAAAATTTGCCTGTTTTTATACCTTTTTGCAGGTTATTATAATTTTAGTCGGAAACTTATAACAGCATCAACAATCGCAGTAGGCAGATTTGTTAGTGCTATAAAAAGTTGCACAGAAAAGCTTTCCGAATCAAAATTAATGCTATTTTGGCATAAATATGATGTTCGGAAAACTCCGATTATTTAAGAAAATTGTCTTTTTTTATACCTTTTTGCTGAGTATAGCTTCAGTCAGAAGATTAAAACGCAGTGAATGAGTCATTTCCGACCCTATAAACCATATATATTCTTGATCAGCATCAACAGCCCAGTCGTTCTAGCCATGTCCGGTCTAGAAATAGATTTTTGACATTTTTCCGAAAATTGAAAATTTTATAAGGGGTTACATCATTAAAATTGCAAAAATTTGACAACAAATTGAATTTCTTAAATTTGAAAACTGAGTATGCAGCATTGTTAATCTACTAAAAACTAGCATAGAACAGCTTTCCGAATTCAAAGTAATGATTTTTTTTAACTATGATTTTTGGGAAAATTTGCCTGTTTTTATACCTTTTTGCAGGTTATTATAATTTTAGTCGGAAACTTATAACAGCATCAACAATCGCAGTAGGCAGATTTGTTAGTGCTATAAAAAGTTGCACAGAAAAGCTTTCCGAATCAAAATTAATGCTATTTTGGCATAAATATGATGTTCGGAAAACTCCGATTATTTAAGAAAATTGTCTTTTTTTATACCTTTTTGCTGAGTATAGCTTCAGTCAGAAGATTAAAACGCAGTGAATGAGTCATTTCCGACCCTATAAACCATATATATTCTTGATCAGCATCAGCAGCCCAGTCGTTCTAGCCATGTCCGGTCTAGAAATAGATTTTTGACATTTTTCCGAAAATTGAAAATTTTATAAGGGGTTACATCATTAAAATTGCAAAAATTTGACAACAAATTGAATTTCTTAAATTTGAAAACTGAGTATGCAGCATTGTTAATCTACTAAAAACTTGCACAGAAAAGCTTTCCGAATCAAAATTAATGCTATTTTGGCATAAATATGATGTTCGGAAAACTCCGATTATTTAAGAAAATTGTCTTTTTTTATACCTTTTTGCTGAGTATAGCTTCAGTCAGAAGATTAAAACGCAGTGAATGAGTCATTTCCGACCCTATAAACCATATATATTCTTGATCAGCATCAACAGCCCAGTCGTTCTAGCCATGTCCGGTCAAGAAATAAATTTTTGACATTTTTCCGAAAATTGAAAATTTTATAAGGGGTTACATCATTAAAATTGCCAAAATTTGACAACAAATTGAATTTTTTAAATTTGAAAACTGAGTATGCAGCATTGTTAATCTACTAAAAACTAGCATAGAACAGCTTTCCGAATTCAAATTAATGATTTATTGGCTTAGTTATGAGTTTTTTTTAACTATGATTTTTGGGAAAATTTGCCTGTTTTTATACCTTTTTGCAGGTTATTATAATTTTAGTCAGAAACTTATAACAGCATCAACAATTGCAGTATGCAGATTTGTTAGTGCTATAAAAACTTGCACAGAAAAGCTTTCCGAATCAAAATTAATGCTATTTTGGCATAAATATGATGTTCGGAAAACTCCGATTATTTAAGAAAATTTTCTTTTTTTATACCTTTTTGCTGAGTATAGCTTCAGTCAGAAGATTAAAACGCAGTGAATGAGTCATTTCCGACCCTATAAACCATATATATTCTTGATCAGCATCAACAGCCCAGTCGTTCTAGCCATGTCCGGTCAAGAAATAAATTTTTGACATTTTTCCGAAAATTGAAAATTTTATAAGGGGTTACATCATTAAAATTGCCAAAATTTGACAACAAATTGAATTTTTTAAATTTGAAAACTGAATATGCAGCATTGTTAATCTACTAAAAACTAGCATAGAACAGCTTTCCGAATTAAAATTAATGATTTATTGGCTTAGTTATGAGTTTTTTTAACTATTATTTTTGGGAAAATTTGCCTGTTTTTATACCTTTTTGCAGGTTATTATAATTTTAGTCAGAAACTTATAACAGCATCAACAATCGCAGTATGCAGATTTGTTAGTGCTATAAAAACTTGCACAGAAAAGCTTTCCGAATCAAAATTAATGCTATTTTGGCATAAATATAATGTTCGGAAAACTCCGATTATTTAAGAAAATTGTCTTTTTTTATACCTTTTTGCTGAGTATAGCTTCAGTCAGAAGATTAAAACGCAGTGAATGAGTCATTTCCGACCCTATAAACCATATATATTCTTGATCAGCATCAACAGCCCAGTCGTTCTAGCCATGTCCGGTCAAGAAATAAATTTTTGACATTTTTCCGAAAATTGAAAATTTTATAAGGGGTTACATCATTAAAATTGCCAAAATTTGACAACAAATTGAATTTTTTAAATTTGAAAACTGAATATGCAGCATTGTTAATCTACTAAAAACTAGCATAGAACAGCTTTCCGAATTCAAATTAATGATTTATTGGCTTAGTTATGAGTTTTTTTAACTATTATTTTTGGGAAAATTTGCCTGTTTTTATACCTTTTTGCAGGTTATTATAATTTTAGTCAGAAACTTATAACAGCATTAACAATTGCAGTATGCAGATTTGTTAGTGCTATAAAAACTTGCACAGAAAAGCTTTCCGAATCAAAATTAATGCTATTTTGGCATAAATATGATGTTCGGAAAACTCCGATTATTTAAGAAAATTGTCTTTTTTTATACCTTTTTGCTGAGTATAGCTTCAGTCAGAAGATTAAAACGCAGTGAATGAGTCATTTCCGACCCTATAAACCATATATATTCTTGATCAGCATCAACAGCCCAGTCGTTCTAGCCATGTCCGGTCTAGAAATAGATTTTTGACATTTTTCCGAAAATTGAAAATTTTATAAGGGGTTACATCATTAAAATTGCAAAAATTTGACAACAAATTGAATTTCTTAAATTTGAAAACTGAGTATGCAGCATTGTTAATCTACTAAAAACTAGCATAGAACAGCTTTCCGAATTCAAAGTAATGATTTTGCTTTTTTTTAACTATGATTTTTGGGAAAATTTGCCTGTTTTTATACCTTTTTGCAGGTTATTATAATTTTAGTCGGAAACTTATAACAGCATCAACAATCGCAGTAGGCAGATTTGTTAGTGCTATAAAAAGTTGCACAGAAAAGCTTTCCGAATCAAAATTAATGCTATTTTGGCATAAATATGATGTTCGGAAAACTCCGATTATTTAAGAAAATTGTCTTTTTTTATACCTTTTTGCTGAGTATAGCTTCAGTCAGAAGATTAAAACGCAGTGAATGAGTCATTTCCGACCCTATAAACCATATATATTCTTGATCAGCATCAACAGCCCAGTCGTTCTAGCCATGTCCGGTCTAGAAATAGATTTTTGACATTTTTCCGAAAATTAAAAATTTTATAAGGGGTTACATCATTAAAATTGCAAAAATTTGACAACAAATTGAATTTCTTAAATTTGAAAACTGAGTATGCAGCATTGTTAATCTACTAAAAACTTGCACAGAAAAGCTTTCCGAATCAAAATTAATGCTATTTTGGCATAAATATGATGTTCGGAAAACTCCGATTATTTAAGAAAATTGTCTTTTTTTATACCTTTTTGCTGAGTATAGCTTCAGTCAGAAGATTAAAACGCAGTGAATGAGTCATTTCCGACCCTATAAACCATATATATTCTTGATCAGCATCAACAGCCCAGTCGTTCTAGCCATGTCCGGTCTAGAAATAGATTTTTGACATTTTTCCGAAAATTGAAAATTTTATAAGGGGTTACATCATTAAAATTGCAAAAATTTGACAACAAATTGAATTTCTTAAATTTGAAAACTGAGTATGCAGCATTGTTAATCTACTAAAAACTAGCATAGAACAGCTTTCCGAATTCAAAGTAATGATTTTTTTTAACTATGATTTTTGGGAAAATTTGCCTGTTTTTATACCTTTTTGCAGGTTATTATAATTTTAGTCGGAAACTTATAACAGCATCAACAATCGCAGTAGGCAGATTTGTTAGTGCTATAAAAAGTTGCACAGAAAAGCTTTCCGAATCAAAATTAATGCTATTTTGGCATAAATATGATGTTCGGAAAACTCCGATTATTTAAGAAAATTGTCTTTTTTTATACCTTTTTGCTGAGTATAGCTTCAGTCAGAAGATTAAAACGCAGTGAATGAGTCATTTCCGACCCTATAAACCATATATATTCTTGATCAGCATCAACAGCCCAGTCGTTCTAGCCATGTCCGGTCTAGAAATAGATTTTTGACATTTTTCCGAAAATTGAAAATTTTATAAGGGGTTACATCATTAAAATTGCAAAAATTTGACAACAAATTGAATTTCTTAAATTTGAAAACTGAGTATGCAGCATTGTTAATCTACTAAAAACTTGCACAGAAAAGCTTTCCGAATCAAAATTAATGCTATTTTGGCATAAATATGATGTTCGGAAAACTCCGATTATTTAAGAAAATTGTCTTTTTTTATACCTTTTTGCTGAGTATAGCTTCAGTCAGAAGATTAAAACGCAGTGAATGAGTCATTTCCGACCCTATAAACCATATATATTCTTGATCAGCATCAACAGCCCAGTCGTTCTAGCCATGTCCGGTCAAGAAATAAATTTTTGACATTTTTCCGAAAATTGAAAATTTTATAAGGGGTTACATCATTAAAATTGCCAAAATTTGACAACAAATTGAATTTTTTAAATTTGAAAACTGAGTATGCAGCATTGTTAATCTACTAAAAACTAGCATAGAACAGCTTTCCGAATTCAAATTAATGATTTATTGGCTTAGTTATGAGTTTTTTTTAACTATGATTTTTGGGAAAATTTGCCTGTTTTTATACCTTTTTGCAGGTTATTATAATTTTAGTCAGAAACTTATAACAGCATCAACAATTGCAGTATGCAGATTTGTTAGTGCTATAAAAACTTGCACAGAAAAGCTTTCCGAATCAAAATTAATGCTATTTTGGCATAAATATGATGTTCGGAAAACTCCGATTATTTAAGAAAATTTTCTTTTTTTATACCTTTTTGCTGAGTATAGCTTCAGTCAGAAGATTAAAACGCAGTGAATGAGTCATTTCCGACCCTATAAACCATATATATTCTTGATCAGCATCAACAGCCCAGTCGTTCTAGCCATGTCCGGTCAAGAAATAAATTTTTGACATTTTTCCGAAAATTGAAAATTTTATAAGGGGTTACATCATTAAAATTGCCAAAATTTGACAACAAATTGAATTTTTTAAATTTGAAAACTGAATATGCAGCATTGTTAATCTACTAAAAACTAGCATAGAACAGCTTTCCGAATTAAAATTAATGATTTATTGGCTTAGTTATGAGTTTTTTTAACTATTATTTTTGGGAAAATTTGCCTGTTTTTATACCTTTTTGCAGGTTATTATAATTTTAGTCAGAAACTTATAACAGCATCAACAATCGCAGTATGCAGATTTGTTAGTGCTATAAAAACTTGCACAGAAAAGCTTTCCGAATCAAAATTAATGCTATTTTGGCATAAATATGATGTTCGGAAAACTCCGATTATTTAAGAAAATTTTCTTTTTTTATACCTTTTTGCTGAGTATAGCTTCTTGATCAGCATCAACAGCCCAGTCGTTCTAGCCATGTCCGGTCAAGAAATAAATTTTTGACATTTTTCCGAAAATTGAAAATTTTATAAGGGGTTACATCATTAAAATTGCCAAAATTTGACAACAAATTGAATTTTTTAAATTTGAAAACTGAATATGCAGCATTGTTAATCTACTAAAAACTAGCATAGAACAGCTTTCCGAATTAAAATTAATGATTTATTGGCTTAGTTATGAGTTTTTTTTAACTATTATTTTTGGGAAAATTTGCCTGTTTTTATACCTTTTTGCAGGTTATTATAATTTTAGTCAGAAACTTATAACAGCATCAACAATCGCAGTATGCAGATTTGTTAGTGCTATAAAAACTTGCACAGAAAAGCTTTCCGAATCAAAATTAATGCTATTTTGGCATAAATATGATGTTCGGAAAACTCCGATTATTTAAGAAAATTTTCTTTTTTTATACCTTTTTGCTGAGTATAGCTTCAGTCAGAAGATTAAAACGCAGTGAATGAGTCATTTCCGACCCTATAAACCATATATATTCTTGATCAGCATCAACAGCCCAGTCGTTCTAGCCATGTCCGGTCAAGAAATAAATTTTTGACATTTTTCCGAAAATTGAAAATTTTATAAGGGGTTACATCATTAAAATTGTCAAAATATAAGAAAAAATCAACTTTGTTTCATTTCACGACTGAGTATGCAGTTTTTTTAGCCCTTTTAAAACTAGCACAGAAAAGCTTTCTGAATTAAAATGAATGAATTTTTGGCCTAGTTATGATATTTAAATATCTTTGATTTTCTCAATAAATTAGCATTTAAAAATATCGATTTAATATACCTGGAATACATATATCAGATTTCCTTGGAATCACACAATGGCCTAGAAGCCAATGATTGCCAAAAGTCTTATACATATATATTCGATACGGAATAAGCCATTAGAACCAAAAAATAGAAATGAAAGCAACCGAGAAACAGAAGTTTTTTAACAACAATACACAAAACCAAAAAGTAAAAATATATTAAATAAACTGCTAAATTTGAATTCAAATTTAAATAGACTATCAATACTCTCCCCACCAGTTAACAGAAAAATTTGAATTTGAATTTAAATTGCCGCCACGTAAGTCGATAAATATCGATGACGATAAATTCCCGCAATATAAGATTGACAAACTAGCTATATTTAAAAATCAGCTAAAGTATAGCTAAAGGGACAACTCTAATTTGTACCCTTGCACTAAAATTAAGCTGCCTTCTGCGGTTTCTGTTCGCCTGGTACTTTAGATCCAGAAATTTACGATTTTGTACTGAAACTGTCGAGATCGAACCTATGTTTTTGCCTGCAACAAAAACAAACAACTCTTTTACAATAAGTAAATTATTAACCCAGCTACGCTTGGCATTTCTCTTTAAGAGTGTTGTAATGCGACTTCGTATTTATGCCCACTCAAATAAGGATGCAACTTCTTTCATTTAATTTTTAATTAAATCGATTAATTTTCCAAAACAGCCCAAAAGATGCCCAAATTAATAAGCTGTGCGCTTATGCGAATTTTAATTATTGCATAGTTTTGCGGTGTCCAATATGTAAAGACAATGTTTAATTGTAGCATACTTTTAAGCAGAAGAGGCAACGCTAGTTGCTTGAGAACGGGTCGTTGCCATACTTTTCTATTTTCAACCCGCAGCATTGCCAGACACTAAACAGGAATAAAATTCATCGATAGTATCGATAACATCGATGCTCTTGCACAGTGCTGCCAGGCTATGACCACCAGTATAAGATAAATTCTGAGTAATAATAAGCTGAAACCCGTTTAACATTAATATTATTTTCCTTTGTCGGCGCAAGTACCATCAAAATGTAGAATAAAACGACAAAAACCAAACATCAATCAGCTATAAGCTAGCTGCAAGCTTCAAAAGCTCTCAGTTTTCAAATATCCCAGATGTAGCCTGAAGTTAGCTAAACCGACAGCTTTGGCATCTCTATCGGCCGATTCCATAGTATTATAGTTTATTATTTTAAATTATTTTGTAAGTATTTTGTGATGGACTTCGATAGTCCGGAAGAAATTCAGGAGTTTCCCGGCCTCTACGCCTCCGAGGCGGCCGATCCCAGGTCGAAGAAGAGCAAGGAGGAGAGCGACTGTAAGTAATAATAACAAACTTGTGGGCGTTTCGAACGAAGTGAAAAATCAATATACTTCCCTAATTTGCAGTGGAGGATCACGACCACAGCAAAAAGGACCTGTTGATTGGCCGGCGCAAGGACAAGAAGGAGAAGGGCAAGGACCGGGGCTACGCCGCCCTGGAGGGCGAGAGCTCACCCGAGGAGGAGCTGGACACCAAGTATGTGACGAGCTTGAGTTGCGCCGTTGAAAGCAAGATTAATTCATATATTTAACCCAAGGAGCCCCTCAAAGTCCAAGAAGTCCAAGACCTTCAAGTTCACCAGCTCCAAGAGCAAGGAGAAGCGTGAAAAGTCTCGTGACAAGGAGAAGTCCGAGCGGGAGACCAAGCACGTCGAGGAGGAGCAACCAGGCAAGGAGCACAAGGTTAAGGAGAAGGACAGGGATAAAGAGAAAGAAAAAGAAAAGGAGCGCGAGGAACAGAAGAAAAAGGACAAGAAGGACAAGGCTGAGAAAAAGGAAAAAAAGGACAAGAAGACCAAACAGCTGTCGCAACAGCAGGACGAAGCAGAGGCAGAGGAGGTACTGGCCCTGGGCTATCCCGTCTTTGGGGTTTCTGTTAGCCTAGCCACCGAGCGCTCCCGTTGTCATGACGGCGTGGACCTGCCACTGGTGGTGCGCGACTGCATCGACTACCTGCAGGATCACCTGAAGTGCGAGCAGATATACAAGATTGAGCCCATCAAGACGCGTCTGATGCACTTTAAACGGTTGTACAACAACCGGGAGCACGATGCCGCCGTTGATGAGCTCAATTTGCCCACCGCCTGCAGTCTGCTGAAGCTCTTCCTGCGCGAGTTGCCAGAGCCGGTGCTAACCACTGATCTGGTTGCCCGCTTCGAGGAGGTGGCCTCGCATCCGAAGGTCACCGAGCAGCAGGCAGAGCTGCAGCAGCTGCTCGAGCAATTGCCCAAGTGCAACCGCACTCTGTTGGCGTGGGTGCTGCTCCACTTCGACGCGGTGATCCAGCAAGAGCGGTACAACAAGCTCAACGCCCAGTCGCTGGCCATGCTACTCAGTCCGACGCTCCAGATGTCTCACCGGCTGATGGTCGCCCTCCTCTGCCACTGCAACAGTCTGTTCGCGGGCGTCAAGCTGATAAAGTGAGTTAAATTTGAAGTTTATTTACTAAGTTTTTTGCTTCTTTTTTCGGTTTATATTTGTTTATATATAGATAAGATTCTGGCCGTAACTGCCGCAGATTTAGTCGATTAGTTTGTTGGCGAACGATCATGAGTTCGGTACCCCGTAAACAGAAACGGCTACCGTGCTTCGCCAGCTTCCTAATTAGGCAGAGGCAAATATCCAACACTGTGCAGTTGCTTTATTAACTAACCGTTCATCTTCTAGGTATGTGCCCCCCTTGACATCGGCCAGTCCAAAGCTTCCCGATCGCCCGGAAGAAATCCACACGGAGTTGCGAAAGCAGGACAGCCTCTTGGCTCAAATCCACAGCGAGATGAACGCCGGTTTCATCACCAAAAAGCGAGAGGAGCAGCTCTGGGAGGTGCAGCGTATTATCACTCAGCTGAAACGCAAGTTGCGTACCTTTGAGAAGAAGCAGGGAAAGTCGGCGGATGACATAGACAACAGCAGCATGCCGCGACCCGAGCCGGATGGCGAGGACAGAACCGATTCCAAGCCACCCCCAGCAGCTCCTTCCGTAGTTGCTCCTGCTACCAACAGTATTCCCTCCGAGGAGCCCTCGAATCCCAGCCCCAGCGACTTTACCATAGACCCCTCCACTGGCTTCATCGTGTTGCCCAGATCGAATCCTCACCGTGAAACTTTACTACGATTGCAGATCGAATACGATGAGCTGATGGATTGGGAGAACGAGCTCAAGGCTCGCATTTTGGCTGAACGGAATGAGTGCTACAGGCTGAAGCAATTGTGCGAGCAGCAGCAGGCACTTAGCATCCAAGCATCGGCAACGGGCGTGGAGCCAATGCCTCCGGCAGAGGGAGATTATGAGCGTATAATCGAGCACTACACACGGGAGAACGCGCTGCTTGAGCACAAGAAGCAGATGCTTGGAATGGAGCTGAAGGAGGAACGGCGGGCCTGCATAGCCCTGCAGGTGGAACTGCGACTTAAGCAGTTTTAATTTGATAAAACTTAACAAGAATGGGTCGATTTTTAGAGAACTCAAAGCTCAAATAATTTTGAAAAGGACAACAACGACTATTTCGGCCATCTGCTAATTTTATCTCCATCAGCTTTTGGTGGACTTAAAACTTGCTGACAAATTCTTTTGAATAACCTAAAGGGTCAAACGTGAGGATGTGAGATATTAAATATCGAAATAATGAACAAACTATTTAAATGTTGAATAAATATTAGATAAAGAGTATAGATATTCAATATCACTCGCAAACTTCGGGCATTTAAATGCTTGAACGATTTTTGAATCACTAAACTGTTGACCACAAAGCGGGCTGTCTTACCAAGATAATGGAGATTATACTTTCTACATAAAATAATTCATTTTGATCAAACAAAGTTGTAATTGTTGTGGCTTTGAATGAAATATTTTATAGTCAAATGTCATTTTCCACGCTGTTCACTTTTGAGAGTGCACTATAAACTATATAAAAGAAGAATTTGAGATAACTTCGAGAAGGCGAAGTATACCCTTGCAGTTAGCCATAGGATCATGGGTTCGAATCGAACATAACTAAACCAAAAATGCATTAATCCTAGTTTGGAAAGTGTTTCTTTTTTAGCCATTGCAAATTTTAAGAATTTGTGACAATTTCAATGATGCCTTCGTGTAGCACCATTATTTGCCTAGTTTTTGGGCAAATTCAAGTAACTAAGCCAAAAATGCATTAATTTCAAACCGGAAAGCTTTTCTGTGCTAGGTATTATTGGACTAACAAATCTACATACTGAGTTTTGAAATTTAAAAAATTTAATTTTTTGCCAAATCTTGACAAATTTAACGATGTAACCCCTTATAAAATTTTCAATTTTCGGAAAAATGTCAAAAATTTATTTATTGACCGGACATATCTAGAACGATTCGGCTGTATTGACAATATATTCTTGTAAGGGTATAAAAATTGGATTTTAAGCACAAGTCGTTTAGTTGGAAATGACATTAGAAAGTATATTTTCCCCGCTTACGAATTGATTTGTTAGGTGAATTGACTGCAACTGCCGATGCCGGTTGCTTTTGTAATCGACCCATTTTTAAAAATGGGTTGAACTATTTGAAATCTCAGTGTCTACATATGATCAAATGCTTGGTTTTAAATAAATGTATTTAAATGTTAAAAAAGGCTCTTGCCTGAAAAGCGCAAATGAGACGTTTTATTGATTATTTGTTTTGAGAAATGTCGTTCTAGCCAGGGATCTAACCATTCCAACATTTTTGAAAATAATTTTCTGTTTATACCTTTTTGCAGGTTATTATAACTTTAGGCACAAACTTATAATTGCGTTTTAATCTTCTGACTGAAATTATACTCTACAAAAAGTTATAAAAACAGACAAAACAGAAAATTGTTTCCAAAAATCATAGTTTAAAATTCTCATAACTAAGCCAAAAAAAACATTAATTTCAATTCGGAAAGCTGTTCTATGCTAGTTGTAGCAAAGCTGCAAACTCAATTTAAAATATAAGAAAATTGAAATTTTTATCAATTATTGCAAATTGTAATGATGTAACCGCTTACCTTTTTTGAAGTTTAGAAATTTCGATTTTTGGAAATAATAAGAATTAAACCATAAATACATTATTTTGATGTCAAAAAAGTTGTAATTAGCATATTGAATTTATTCTTCTTATATTAAATTTGGACATTTTTAATAATAAAACATAGTTCGAACTAGTTGGTTGATATTTAGATGACAGACACACCCTCTCAGCTCACTCTCAGCTGTTTCGAATCTGTAATTTGCTCGACAATCAGAAACCAATTTTCTAAATCAGGCTGATGACTTAATTCCGATGTGAGCAATACAGGGCAGAGATTAGAAGATCAGGGTGCCTGTGGCGTATGTAGACGATGGATTGATTGTTCGCTGGGGTAAAGCGGAAATGAAATCATCGCTTATTACGTCGACCCATAAGAAATTGTGATGGTCAAGGAAGCCACATTGTTGAGTGGTGCGTGTTATGATTACTTTATTTAATATTTAAAATTAATATTTATAGAATACATTATAATTATGCATTACGACGTTCGGGGCTGTTCCGTATTCCGCTGAAGTACAACTTAAAAATATCACACACAAATACCACGCGAGAAAGAAGAGTCCTCCGGCATCCCAAACCACGTGCACTCGTTCTCCTTCATGATTAAGTTCTTTCCGGACTGAAATCGATAGATCGAAGGCTTTACGGACACTCCTTATCGCTGATCTTTTGAAAGCCTACCAGAAGAAATAATCAAGAGTACATTTGAATGGAAATTAAGATTGAAGAAAAAGCAACTAAAGATAATTATAAATTAAGGATACCTATTTAATATTGGGATATTATTAGATACCTTCATACTTACTTGTATTCTGCAGGCAATTCTCCGTCTTCATAACGCACAGATTCCGGAAGGTCCTGGTTGTGCCCTTGTCATCCGCGGCACAAATCGATTTGATCTCCGCTGTGTCACACTCCATGGCACACTTGGCGTTCGGATCGGGCAGGCTGAGGCACTGGACCAGCGTCACGGCGTACAAAGCCACTGTTTAAATAAATATACATAGATGTTGGGTCGTATTAGTAGGCAGGAGGCGTGCGAAGAGAATCACCGCCCAGTTAACCGGACCCGCATACAAAGTGCTCTGATCAACCCAGCCCGGCACATGATATCACCCACATCCCACATCCCCACCATCGTCAGTATACGCCCATCGATTCCCCACGACGCCAGTGCGTCTGGCACTGCCACCGCTCTCGTTCCCATGGACAAGGGAGGTTGGAGCGCTCGGACATGGGCCAGCAATTGGAATCGGTGGTTATAGTGCTGCATGCCTAATTGGCCAAATCGGAGAATCTGCCTCAGCAAAAGCTTGAAATTTTCCATTCACAACTTTTGCGAGTGCATCTCAATGAAGTTCATTCTGCTCGTAAAAAATATTGAGTTCCCTACCTATTATCCTTTAGTTACATTCAAGTTTTCGCTCAGCTAAAGGCCATCGTCTTAGTGGGTCACATTCTTTCCGTTCTGACGCAGAGTTCCTAATCATTATTGTTTCTTATTTACAAGATTAATAGTAAATACATGAGTCAGCAATGTGAGGCATTATTTATATGGAAACAATGTGACTTTAAATTCGGTTCGTTCACTATGGTCTGATTTAAATAAAAATTGACATTAAAGCAAGAACAACATTATAAATAATTGCAGCATTTAGTGATAACAGTTCTAGGAAAATTTTTTGAACCTTAAATCTTTTCTATTCATAACGAAAGAAATTCCCTTGAACTCTATGAATTATTGTTTCCAAAACCAATGTGAAAGCTACTCTTGGCCACGCTGACTCGTTTTAAAATATAGTTTTTGAACTACTACGACATTATTGTAAATTGTAACTTTTATATATAAAAATATTCAAGTAGTTTTAATTTGATTTTTTTACGTACATGCCAGCAATACTGCAAACAGCTTCATTTCGCTACTTTTTTCACTTCCGATGGCGATGGAGACTATACTTCTCACTTCAACTATTTCCGAGCACACTCCGGGCTTTGCACAACCGTATTCGCTCTGCGTGAACCTTGCGGGTCAGACGAATTAATTATGCCGTAGTTGGTTGGCTGCTTGGTTGCGAGTTGATTAAAAACGTTTTACGATTTCACGATTTGTGTATAGATTCAATGGAATATAATTATATATATTCGCTAGATTTGGGGCTTGTCACTGAACTCCGCACACGTGTGGCCGACAGTGTTTTGGTTCTTGATACGTATATAGATTTATTCGCGCACGATTTTTGATTTTGACTTTGGATCCGATCCGACTCACTCTCTATCGGCGAGGCCGCACAGCACGCGTCCAAATGCGAACTGAGACTGAAGGCGCCGACCGAAGATATCCTCCTCCAGCGGACGAGTGGGCGATGCGATGCGATGCGATTGACTGACTCTGTGACTGATTGATGGCTTGGCGGCTGGACGTTGGCCGTTAGTGGTTGGGTTTGGTATTGGTATTGGTATTGGAATTGGGATGCTGTCCCCGCTGTCCGCTGTTAGATATGGACACGATATGGATGACGATGCCAATGCAGTTCGATTTTCAGTTTCGAGTTTGGTTAGGGTTTGGCCAGGAGTTGGGGACCTGGCTGTGGCTCTGGCTCTGGCAATCAATCAATCAGGCAGGGCAGTACTATGCGATGCTGTGCTCTGCTCTGCTCTGCTGCGATGTGCTGCGATGTGCTGTGCTGTCCCACCGGCTATCTGTATCCGTATCTGTATCTGTAGCTGCCGTCTGCCGTCGTAGAGCACGAATGATGTCCGACCACACAGTGCCTGTTAGTTTTATAGAATTTTTTCATGCTAAAAAGATTTACGCTCGTGTCGTCGTCTTCAATTTTCTTTTTGTTTCTCCGCACATTTCGCCTGTAGTTGTTTCTGATTGTTTTTTTATTTTTATTGTATTGAATTTTTTCTTTGTGGCATCAGCATCAGCATCAGCATCGACAGCGACAGCGACATCGCCATCGACGTCAACGTCGGAGTCGGCTTGATATTGTATTTGCGGCTGCTGGAACACCGAATTCGGATGGATCGTTTGATCAATAACTCTACAGGCTGGTCACGTTGTCGGGGTCCAACGAGGTCCAACCGCTGCCGCTGGGATTTTTGTGTTTGAATTATTCATGTATTCCATGCAGTCACTGAAAAAGTCTCTCCTGCCCGCTAAGCGTACCGCTCGATACTGAGATGCTCGGGATGCTGCGGCATCTTCGAAAATCTTCGAAAATTTCGTCAGCATAACCGAGCCGCCTCGGCACCCGGTTATCAGCGCGACGATAGAGAGGGAGAGAAGTCGAAATACTAAATAAATAAAAAATCAGAGCAAAAAATGTGAAAATTGTTTCAGTTTGGCGACGGCCACGAGTTCACTCCACTCGCCAATGTCTATGAATTTTCTTTGATGATGATGCTTCCTCGCATACATATAGTATGTGGACGGTATGCTCGTTATTTATGGATACGCGACGCATTTGATTTAGCATTTTCATTAACATTTTTGGGATTTTTAGACTTATCAGCTGCGTCGCAGGCGATTAACTCACCACAACCACATCTCATTCAATAATCGCACTCTCAGTGAGCATTATTATTCGACGACTCCTTATCATCTTTGAGAAGGTGGTTTCCATGGGGCTTTACCTACTGGATGTAAACAAAAGGCAGGGTAAACAAATGAAGTCACTCCAAATTGGATTCGGAGCACCCTTACCTAGATGAGAGGAGATGGCCACAGTGAGTCCCCATGCAATGCAAAAACAAGTTCAGCTTTTATGCTATGTGCGCCTAAGGCAAGTCTACTTAGGAGGTGTTTTATTATTAAAACGTGCACGTTTTAGCGAATAAATCGAAAGTTAAACTTGGATTCTACTAAGAAAACTTGGTACATTGGTCTATCTTAGGTCTATTATTGTTCTACTGAGATGTCTTCCTAGGTGGTCCGACTAGAAAATGTCTACTGAATTAGCATTACTACGGTAAGTAAAGTAACTACGACAAATAAGGGTGTATTTAGGTCTGCAGAAGCAGGGCCACGCCGGCAAGAATCCATTTTCCCGGCTTGTCTTTGGTCTTCAGATTCAGGTTGGACACGTAGGTGGTGGGGCCCCGGGTGCGGGTCTTGTAGACCGGGCACTCGTACATGTTCCTCAGATCTTGCTTATCTTGGGTGATTGCCTGCAATGGAATCGGAATCGGAATCGAAATCGGAATCGCATTAAGTGGAATAGTAGGGTGGAGTCTAGTTTTGAATTTATGCCAACATGCGCCAGCATCGAGACGCCACAGATCCGCCCTCGATTCGCCGATTTTGCATTTACAATCGCTTCGATTTGCCTTTCAAACTCACCCGAATATTGATCACCGGCATGGAGGGGTAGAGCTCCTTGAGGCGCGACTCCATGATGATGCCCTGCTGGATGTCCCACCTGGCGCCCTCCATGAATATACCGTGCACGCAGCAGCCGTCGCGTGGTGCCGTCCTGCAATTACAAGATCAGATCTCAGTCTCAGATCGTGGCTGGTGGATAATGCCAAGACAATTAGAGAGGCGTCTCGGGTGTCGATGCTAATCTGGCATGCCCGGGGCAAGTACATGCCGCCGACGACGGCGCGCCGGAGCCGGGGATACTCCATTGTTTGCTTTGGCAGCGTCGCCAAGCGAAACGTGGCTGGCCGGGCGCCACTTAATAAGCAATCAGCTCATCAGCAAATAGACAATTGTAAATTACAGGCTATTAATAAGTCCCACATATTGTGTTTTAAAATAGCTCTTATGAAATAGCTCTGTGGCTATTTTTAGAGCCAATCGCTGGCCATTGGCCGCAGTTGGATTTCCATTTCAGCACGAAGCGTTACTACATTACATTATGCCACGGCCGGTTGAGTGATTGATGCACTGGGCGAGATGATAAGACTGGGAGAATTCGTCAAATTTACAAGGAAATGGAATAATGATTCAACCTAAACCTTAAATAGATTACAGATAGTCAACCATCTTAAGCTTGGCTTTTATGCAGCTGAGAATATGTATACTATTTATAAACACCACAAGTACGAATTTAGAAACGTTTACTTTCTTCTTGAGAAAGAGAATTGCCCATAGTTTCTGCTCATTCTTGGAATCTGTGACAAATAGGGGGCGACGTAGAGATTCATTCGCCCATGGAAGTGTAAACATTCTCGGAAGGGGTCACCTCTGGAGTCAATTGGGAATTGCGTGTCAATAAGACAATAAGGCACTCACGTAAATTCCTCCTTCTGCTTCTTGGTCACGTCACACTGAAGGCACATCTTGTCCAGCGGCAGGTCGTTCCGGCGGGCGGTGCTCTGCATAATGGCCGTAAGCAGGGACTGCGGGTTGAAGAAGCCGGCCAGCCAGACGCAAGAGGGTAACTATCAAAGATGATATTAGGTCAAGATGTGTGGAACTGATCCGCTTGAGAGGATTGCAGAGTACTCACCACGAAATCGGTGGACCAGGTCTCCAGCTCGCGGAGACGCAGGCACAGATCGATGAACCAATTGTTGAGACCCAAGAGCGAAGGATACGCACGTGACGTCCAAATGGGCGGCACTTGATCCAAAAACAGTGAATTCTCCAGCACCTCCATGTCCGATGTAATGGTCAATTCACCCTTTAAGCCCAAGTCCAACTCCTTCAGGCTGCGCTTCATCTCGCTGGTGAGGAAGTTCATGCGCTCGCACTCCTGAAAGGCCACTATCACATACGGCGTGCGCTCCTCCACCTTGTTCATTATCTCGACCATGTTAAATTCCTCCGGCAGCTTCTCGATGATCTCATCGACGATCTGTTTCACCTTGTCCTCGCGGGTCACCGTCGCCCCTCCGCCGGCCCCGGCGTCCCTGGGCTGCATTTCGAACACCGTCCGGAAGATGTTCTCCGCCCGGGTGGTGAGGAATCCGATCTCCGCATTAGGATGCAGTCCATAAAGGTACGGCGACTCCGCCGGCATCATTTCATCCACGTAGGTGTGGTATCCCTGGTAGTCCGTGTTTGGCGGTGCGGGAAATGAGGGCGCCAGAAACAGCTCACCATCCACCAGATCCGGCTGCATATACTCCTCCAGATAGGTGATGCACAGCCTTCGGTCCCAGTCGTCCGTGATGTGGCCCCCGTACATGATCTCACCGAATAGATAGCGCAGATCCTCCCACGGCACCTTGGCATTGGCCTCTAAGTAGTTGTACAGCACCGACACGCTGATGTTCAGGTCACCCACGTTGAAGGGATAGATCTTGTTCCATCCTTGGGGCCCGAACTTGCGCCGCTCGGCAACCACGGCGTGGAAGTAGCACAGAGAGAATAGGATGGCCTTGAACTCGGCCTCTTTCCCCGACATTTCCAGTGTTTCCTGGGTAAAGTTATCCAGGGCCTTGTGCAGATTGGCCAACATGCCAGTAGGTGGTTCGTTGGTGATCTTGATCGAGGACTCCAAAATTCCCTGCAAGTAAATATGTAGTAATCTTTGCAGATATACGATTTATATGAGTATACATACCTGCGGTATAATATGAGCCGAGGGTGTCGATGCCGGCTCCGCGCTCAGGAACATGCGGTAGTCCGGATGCGAGTCCTCGGCGTAGTACTCCAGCTTCTTCTCCAGCACTGGCAGCCACTTCCTCACCAGATGTATGTTCTGCAGCACCACCCAGTGGCCATGCTTGGCCGCCGTGTCCATGGCGGCCTCGGCAATGGCTTCCTGGCCCTGACCCAAAGATACATTATGGAAATTACCCAGATCCATGGTGAAGCCCATTTGTTTGCCCAAGGCCTCCACATCCTTGAGGGGATTGACACCAGGCGACAGGATAAAGAATATGGGAGTGGAGGGACTGGCCTCCTCATACGATTTGGCAAATTCCATTGCTCGGCTCTCCACATATTTGGATCCTAGCTTCTCCTCAATAAAGTCGCTGTTGGAAAAGATCGTTTCAGATATATTGATGAGATTGTGCTTAAAGGAGCTACTCACGCTAGAGCGTAGGTCATCCGATCGGGCCTGAGGGCCCTGATCATGCAGAGCCTCTGCAGGGCGGTCTTATTTTTCCACTCCTGCGGGAATTTCTCCTTTTCCGGCAGCTCCGACTCTACCAGCTTCTTCCAGCGCTTCGAGGAGGTTTCGATGTCGCGGTCCAAGTTCCTGAATTCATCTTTGGACGCTAGACTGCAAATTCCGCCCCACGATTGATTGGTCAGAAAGTCCACAGGACTTGTCACATGTGGCTTGATCGGGAAGCGGAGTAGGAAGTCCAGTTCCGCCGATGTAACCTCCTCGTTCATAAGTAGGATCTGCAACCAATTAAAAGAAGATGTGTTATGCAGGAATCCCAATACATACTTTTAATAAAACTTGCCTGAAATGTCATTTGCGAGGCGAAGATCAGCTTGTCGCATTCGAAAAGACCACGCGAAGTATACTGAAAGACCGAATACGTAATACAATCGATCAGGTTGGACACTCGCAGGTCCAAAGTTTCGCCCGGTTCAGCCTTGGCTATGGCCTTTTGGAACACTACACTAAAAGCCTGCAAGAAATTTCGTAGGTTAAACATAATCTATTGTATATAAAGACGAGAAAACGTACCTTCAATGAGAACTGATAGATCGGATTGATAGTGTTGAGTTCGTTGAGTATAAAGTATAGGAGACTTGCTCTGGCAGCTGCCGGTCTGTAGTACTCGCGGGCCTTGTCAATCTCCTTCGACGTTATCTTCGCCTCGGCCACCTTCTCCTCGATCTCCGATGCCGTGCTCTTGGTGGTCTCCAGATTCTCAACCAGCGCCGTGTCACCTAAAATATTCTCACCCGCCGACGAGAGGCGCGACAGCAGATCGTCCTCCAGTTTCTTCAGCATGATCTTAAAGTCGTTCTGCTGCTTTGTGAGATCGGCCTTCAGCTCCTCCAGATCGGGACGTTCCGCCTTGACTACCTCTGCCAGCAGTTGATCCTCGAGGCCGTCGCGTGTAACGGTAAAGTTAATAAGTGTGGTTTGTGCTTGCATCTCAGGTTTGTAGTGCGGATTAGCTAGTTTCGTGTGCAGAATCAAACGGAAGTTGGAGTTGTACTCGATCTCCTTGTCCCCTATTTTAATAGCCCTAAAAAGGAGCATCATTAAGGATTAGTAAACTGGTATATCCCGTAGATTACTCCCAGACTTACTTCCCCTTCTTGATCAGATTTCGACCCAGCAGAGAGTCCAGGACTGGGTCCAAGTTCTCATCGATGTTCTCGATCAGCACAGTGCTGCCCGCGTTAATGGACTTCTCGATAATGTCCAGATAGCTCCTCTGGCCCAACCGGATAACCTTGAGTTCCTCGCCATACTTTTGCTTAATCCACTTGACGCCCTGTAACTGGGGATCTATCATCAGCGGCCAGCGATCCGAGTTGGACAGGATTGTGGCATTCTCAATGGACATCCGATCGCTAGGCAGACCCTCGTTTGTCCATACGGCAATGGTTGTGTCGTCGGTTAGCAGCGACAGGGGATCGAGATTCTCGGTTGTGGGTATGGGCGGATCGATGCTCTTCAAAAAGGGTGTCCACATCTTGAGTAGAAGGTCGATGCGGAATCCTTTCGTGAAACAGCCAACATAGGAAATGAAGGCGGTAATGAGTAGAATGTCGCCGGGCAACGTAATGCCCTGCTTGACGAAGCTGTAGGGAATGACCAAAAGTGATTTTTAGTGGTCTTCTATCCAATCCTATAAGATTTAACCCACTCACTTGTTGACTGCCTCGGCCCAGCGTACGTTTTCACTGGCCAGACCTCCTACCAGGCGGTTGGCCAGCGCGATGGTTGCTTGGGTGGCATCCGCCTCCTGTTGGCACCGCAATTTGTCCGCGGTGGCTTTCTCAAAGTCCGCCGTTAGTTTGGCCAGCTGCTCCTCAAGGCTCTGTAAAAAGTAAGGATTTAAAAATTATTAGACTCATATTCAGAGAACATTAACTATCATCCGTATTCTACCATAACTTTCCGCTTGATGCCAGCTAGCCTGTCTTGGGCGGCAGCCAGTTCCGCATTAGCCGCCGCTAGGGCCTTCCTTTTGGGCTCTACGTCGCAATAGACCTCGTAGAACTTGACTATATTGATGACCCAGGCGCACAGGCCGGCAGCAGCTCCCGACTTGGACCGCACAAATTCAGGCTCGAATTCCGGATCCTTAAGGTACGGTTGGATGGCCTTCGTGATCTCCGGGTGGATGTTTTCCTTGTCGTAGTTGATCAGAGAGTCAAGGAATGTGTCCACCTTGGCCATGGCGATTTTGGCCGCTTTCCAGGAACGGTCCTTGGGCAACTTGCCACCCGGTGAGAGCAGGACCATCACGGCGGCGGTCACATTAGTTACGGCTCCCGGTGGCGAACCGAAGCTCTTGAGCTCGGTCAGGTTTGCCTTGTTGAGAGTGTTGAGCGCCTCCTGGGCGGCTGTCAATGCAGGCTCCGCCTTGAGGAGATCCTCCTCGCAGTCGCGCTGCTTCTTGCTGACTTCGTCGGCTATCAAAGCAACCTTCATTTCCTCCTCATCGGCCACGGCTTTCTCCGTTTGCACCTTTTCCGTCTCAATTCCCACAATCTCGATCAGGGCGTCGGCCGCCTCGTTTTTCTCCTTCAGCTCAACCTCCTGGACGGCAAGCTTCACCTTCAGGTCGGCCACTTGCAAGGCAGTGGACCGAAGCTTCTCCAGGCCGTTCTCCAGCCGTTCGATCTTGCTCTGCAGGTCCTCGTGCTTGTGGTTGAGCAGCTTGATGTACAGATTGATCTGCTCCAAGTAGCTCTTGGGAGTGGTGTAGTTGTACCGCCGCTCGTTCTGCAGGTACACCTTGGACGTAGTGTTGACTGAGGTATGGACATAGGCCATGAACTTGGCCACCGAATCACGGTGGTTCTCCGGCAGCACCTTGTTCTGTCCGAGGAAGTTCATGGCCACTGATATGAGTGCCTCCTGAGGCCATTCGTGGAACCAATTGATGGATGTGGCATTGATGATGGCAGGGAATTTTCTCGACCGAACACGCAATGTTGAACCCACTGGTGAAAAGCACAGAACTATCTTCAGCTGCTTGCGCACCCGATCGATGAAGAATTTCCAGCAGTTTTCTCGCGTATCAACCAGTCCCGCACCTTTGACCTCATTACGCACGCCAGCGATGATGTTCTCGATCTCGTCGTCCGGAAACAGATCTGGGATCTCGCCAGTGGCTAACATATCGTTGATTAAGACAAGAAAATCCTCGCTGGGGATTTGAGCATCCGTCATTAGGAACATAATGCCAACATTCTTGAGTCCGGCCTTCAGATAAAGTCCTGAAAATTCATTCTGCAAATGTATAGAACGGGATTTGTTATTGAATGCTCTGCTCTAAGACTGATAAATTAATGGATATGGGGAAACCTTTAAGTCATTGACTCCGTAGCCCTTCTTTAGCTGTATCTGCACGACCTCCAAGCTGGATATGAATGCTGCCAAGCGCGCTAGAGATTGTTTCCCGCTGCCACCAACACCAACCAATAAGGCGCTGCCACGCGGTGATTCTAAAATGCGATTGATTCTGAAAGAAAAGGCTCATGGATGCAATGGTTATAGGAAAACTTTAGCCGTTGTCTCACCTGCATACGTGCATCATCGCATCCTCGAACAACACCAGGTTCATGGCAGCGACTAGATCATTATACGATGACATTGCTTCCTGAAGGAGTTTGTGAAGCTCAGGCCAACCCTTGATGGGCATGTACTTAGGATCACCAATTCCTCCAGCGAAATGACAGTAGATATTCGGCTTGTCGAATATAACGGATTCGTCAATTTCTTCGAACGACTTCTTGACAATGTCATGCTGCATTTTGGTAAAGCTATCGATGTCCTTATCGTCGGTTAGCTTATCCGAGTACACGCGCTGTGTCTCGTGCTGCCACAAGCGTATAAGATCTGTGGAGCCCGTCAAGCACTCTGTCGAACTGAACAGCAATCCCTGGAATCGGATCAAGGGTTAGCAATAGACACAGCTCCCTCCTGGCTACTTAACTCACCTGAAAGACATTGCTGATGTCGCGCAGATTAAAGATGTAGTGCGACTTGATCGCCGTGGGCAGGAATACCTGCAGGCACTTGTTGTGCAGCGCAATCGTAGCCGCCACAATATTGGGCGTCATCCGAGTTACAATCGGATTAAACTTCTGCTCTGCATTGGCAAAATGTTGCGCCAGAATGGCCGAGTACATCACCGTTATTGACTCGGGGCCGGGAAAACTGACGGCCAGGACGCAGAAGTGGCGCTGCAGGCGTGGATTGATCGTAAAACTGCCGGAGGTGGGGTTCATGCAAGCCACGTACTGGCAGTTATGGATGTCCTTGAGCGTGAGCTTATTGCGATCGTACCAGTGGCCATAGTCCAAATGCTGCCGCATCAGGGTATGCGGCTGGACAGTGCCATAGCAGTCGACCTCCGGCATGTTGATGTCGTCCACGAAGTAGCAGAGTAGCTTGTTCCCGGGCGGTCCGTAGTTGCGACCCGCCTTCTTCTCCAGCGGCTTCTCGAGAATCTTTTGCAACATCTCGGACGTGGTGTAGTAATTGAATGGTATTGCAGTGACAGCGTAATTCTCAGAAAGCGATTGAAGCTTCTCGTTTACCAGTACGGTCTTGCCGCAGCCGGCATTCCCCACTAGCATCACCGGGTGCTTCTTATCCATCAGGAGATCTAGGAAGTAACGCAGGCGAATCGACTCGGAGGTGTGCACGATGACAGCCTGCAGCGGCAGGTCCGAGTCCAGCTCGAATTTGGGTATCTTCTCCGTCCAGGGCAGGAATGTCTTGGTCTCGCTGTCCAAGAAGTAGTCGAAAACTGTTCCGCCTTTGGATTTGGAATTGATATTGGACTCGTAAAACTCATTCTGTTAGGCATAAAGATTCTGGGGGCACACTCACCTGGCGGGAACTTAACAGTTTTGAACTCATTTACCCACCATTTGCTGAACTCCACGCGGTAGTCAATGGCTTGATCCTGGAACATGGCCGACCCGAAGGCCCAAATACAGGCAAAAACAAAGTACAGTTCGTGCCATTCTTTTGGGCAGTCGGCAGGCGTGTTCGCTGGGATTAGAAAACAGTTTAGGAGATGGCACAGCATTTGAATGTGAGCCATTTCGGCGACAGGCGTGATCTTCTTGAAACGCACGCGAATCGTTTCCAATGAAGGCGGTATGTACTTATCGAATAACATGACCAAATTGGACTTTTCGGCTGGAATTTTACGCGTTTCAACCCAACTGGTCACATAGCTGAAAGCGGAATGGTATATGTATTATATTATATCAGACTAAGTCTAGCAGGAACCAAAAACCGTTTAGAGATATCTTGAAAACTGAAACAGGATCAAATAGATAATAATAAGCAAGAACATAACTTACAATAATGGCAATTTTGTGTAAAGAAACTGATTTGAGATTCGGATTAAGAGATAGGGAGAGAGAGATATGAAAGAGTAGAAATATCCAGGTTTATACTCACGGATTCCAACCCAAGTCCTGCGGATTTATGTACAGGATGCCAGCCCTGGATACGGTTGCCGGCGTTGCTGTTCTCAGGTTGGAGATCTCGAAGAGCAAACGCATCGAAGGCGTCAACGCAATGCGTTCGTTGCTGGCCAGTGTGAGGACCTTGTTGTCGTCCATTACGGTGTTGAGACTCTCAATCCACATGGGATCGATGTCGCCGTCGAGCACGATCCACTTTGGTTGATCGCCCGTTATGTTTGCCTGATCCCGCATCAGCACCGAGAACAGGCCGTCTTTCCACTCGCGTGTCGCCGGGTTGATAATGCCGAAAAGTTCATCATTGGTCACAGCTTTTGGATTCAAGTCATTGAATATCGGCTTCCGTTTGATGTTCTGGTAGGTGCGCAGCAGCGTCTTCCACACCTGGGTCTTGCCCGTGCCCGCATTGCCAACGATGAACACGGAGTGACGTACCTCCAACAGTTCCTCCAGCTGCACCACCTTCAGTATGAAATTGTCTTCTGGTTGCAGTAGCAGATCGGAGGCAGCTTGTTTTACGGTGCGTTCAAAGTCCTGATCACGTTTGCGGGGCACATCCAGGGCGGGAAATAGGTCGCTGATGAGCCCCATGAACACCGGCATATCGTCCGTGATTATTTTGGGTATGTTGAAGTCCCGGAGGGCACGCATCAGCACCTCCTCCTCGGGCCGGCCGGGATCTCCTCGCTAAAAAAACAGGATTAACAGAAGTAACTCAAAATCATTAGCAGTACCTTAACTCACCTTAAGGGATCCTGCCACCACAAGCACTGATTTAATAGCCCTCAGGCCCCAGTCGTAATGATCCTGCTTGGATAGAAGCTCCTTGCACAGCGTGTAAAGTGTGATGAACTTGCGAGCCAGGACACGCGCATCCTGGAATCCCTCGGCCACCAGCATAATCTCGCAGATGAGCTCGAAGTCGGGCACGACCATAGCGCAGGGTCGGAAGAGAGCCTTCAGATTCTCCGGCAGCTCGGTGCGGCCAGCGTAGCCTGGATTCATGGTGATAAATATGCCCACGGTGGGCACACAGCTGATCATTTCGCCCATAAAGTTAAACTTGTCCTTCTTGTCGCGAATGGCATCCTGTACGGACTTCACCTGCACCGCCACCACCGACAGCACCTCCACGGTGATGCGGTTAAACTCGTCGAAGCAGCCCCAGGCGCCCGTTTGGGCCAGGCCCTTGTAAATGTTTCCACAGGATTGATAGTCCATCTGCTCGGAGCAGTTGAAGACGTAGACCATAATTCCGATGGCTCGTCCCAGGTCCTTGGTGGTCTCGGTTTTCCCGGTGCCAGCGGGGCCGGCTGGAGCCCCACCCATCACCAGATGGAGGGATTGGGTCAGTGTAATGTAACAACGATCTGTGAGCGGCGTTATGACCAGGCGTGGCGTATTGCCTAAGTATTCGTGACAATACTGGAACTCGGCGTCGCAGATATTGGCAAAACAGTCCTTCTCCACATCGTCGAAGCGATGCCGCAGCTGCGATTGCCACATAAACGCGGAGCCCGAATCCAATTTGGCCTGAATCATCTTGGCGACCACATCTCTAGAGTGCACATCAATGGTGCATATCGTCATGATCTTTTGACGATCGCCCTTGCTAAGCTCGCCCAGCAGAAGCGTTATGAGCAGGCTGAGCTGCGATATCTGCTTCTTGTAGTAATCCTTGATGGCGTTGTCATAGCCCTCCTCCAGCCGGCTGAATGCTATGTTCACCTCCGTGGACCACCAGATCTGCGATCCGCAGAGGGACACCTGAGCAGGGTAGTCGAACAACCACTGTTCCCGCTGCTTTTCCTCATAGGCAATCACCGCCTCCGTGACGTAGTGCCGCAAACTGGCACGCATTGCCGCCTGGATGCGGTTTAGCCAGACCTCGACTGGTCCCCGGATGCTGGCCAGCTCATTGAATTCTACGTACTCGCCGTCCTTGGCGTACATTCCCGACGCGGTGTCGATCTCGCCGGACGAATCTTTGTTGAACTTGAGGCGTGCGATCGAGTCGAAGAGCTTGGTCAGATGCTTGGTTACCATTTCCGGCTGGATGCCGTTGCTGAGCACGTCCAGCAGGTCGGCCGAGGACACAAAGTAGAAGCGAGGAAAAGCCAAGCGTTTCGTTTCCAAATACTCTGCCAATGCCTTCTCGCATAGCGTAAGCTCCTTCTGCAAATGCTCCAAGCGTTCGATCAGGCCGGAACGATTGGTGGAAGCCACCACATTCGACGATACGGACATCTCGTCCATGAGGATGCGGAACTCGGCGTCGATGTTATCGAATCGATCCGAATCGACGGGGAGCTGTTTGCGTATGTCTTCCGAACTCATGAAGATACTCTCAAGATGGGTCCAAGTGCGTTGCACCTCAAACCATACGGTTATCACTTGATCGGCGATCATAAGCTTGTTCTGCCAAGTGGACACTTCTTCGAGGAAATGGGCGATGTACTTGGATGTTATTAGATTCTGTAGGCAAACCTGATTATCTTCAAGCGTCTCTATGAGTTCTTCCGATGCCTTCAGGAGGTTACAGCCAGTGCGCGGGTGCAGCTCGTGGTCGAACTCCATGGCCGACCACGTTGTGTTCAAATCCCGCAGGATCTTCTCCATGGACATCTCCTTGACGGCCTTGTCCACGATGTTCTTCACCTCCTCCTCGCACTCGTGCAGATTGAGGCCCAACAGTTCGGCCAGCGTCGTTTCGTGGTCCATGATGAACTTTACCTATGGGAAAGAGTGACTTGAGTACTACAAATATTAGAGGAGGGCTTTGGTAGGGTGCAAAGATCAACTATGGTGGGACTACAATTAGATATGACTAGAGTTCTAATGCTGAGACATGCGCTGGACTGGGCCAAGCCACTTACTGTCACTTCCTTGGGCAGCGCGGCCAGACTCTGCAATGAAATGGTATTTACAAGAACTGTACAGTTTGGGCCGGGCACAATATCCCGGAAATTGGAAATCAAGCGGAAACGAAACGAGTTTGGGAAAGAAAAACGATTAAAACGATATTGCTATACAGTGGAGCCTCCGACTGGGAGCGCTCCTCGGGTGCTGGGGGAGTGGAGAGAGATTTACACGGATTATTTACATCTGGCCAAATAATTGGGATTGGCTTAGAGTTATAAAATGAAATAGAGATTCGAAATAGAAGCACAAAATAGACCTTGGTTGAGTTCATCAGCTGGTTCCAGTGACGCTCCCGAATGGCCGGATTCTGCAGCTCCCCGACGGCTCGGAGCGAGGTCAGCATATTCTTGACCGTCGACTCCAGATTGATGAAGGTATCCCAAGGTCGCATCTCTTTGTCCAGCAGACGGATATCCTTGGCGAATTTCTTGCATTCGATGTCCATGTTCTCCACATCGACCTTGCGCCAAGGCGTCGTCTTCCAATCGTCGATGCTGGTGGCCACGATGTTAACGTAGTCCCAGAGTTGCTAAGTAAGTTCAAAGAGTTATTGGAACAATCGGGTGATTAGTTTGGGTTAGATTTTCGATTAGGATTAGGATTAGTAAGTAAGTCGCTTGCGGGGGATAAAGAAAAAGCTCAAAGTTCCACATGTGGCATGCATAAATTTAGTACGAGTTGTAGATTAAAACATGCACAGACAAAGGGGTAGATAAAGAGGAGGAGAATCGAAAGGGTGAGTGGGTGAGTATCGAAAAAGTGGGGTACCTTGAGCATGCGCAGCTCCTTGCGACACTGCTTGAGCACCTTGAACTCCGGGATGTTGACCTCGAAAAGGCTACCAGACTCCTGGATGTCCCGCATTTCGCTCTCGCACAGGAACATGTCGTCGTTGATGCGGTCCATCAGCAGATAGGGCTTGTAGCAGTCGAAGCGGAAAAAGTCGTATGTCTTGAAGACCTCTCGGAACAGCTGGATGTGCGACTCGAAAAGAGCAATCTTATTCCGAATGCTGACCACCTCTGTGGCCTGCAGCGGCGACACCTGTTGCTTCACGGTGGTGGCTATCTTTTTGGTGTTGGCCCACTGCTCTGGCAGCTCCTGCAGCAGCACGTTCACCTCCTCGGGTATGTCCATATCGTAGTATTTGAGTAGCTGGATGGTCTCCTGCATGGGCTCGAACATCTCGTCGGTCTTGGCGGCCCGCTCCTTCACCTGCATAAGGTAGGCCATGATGCTGACCAGACCCTCGTAGTCCTTCTCCTTGACCGTCTGCAAGAGGCCCTCGTCGGCCTTGCGAATGAAGTGGCTAAGGTTCATCAGACTGGAGGTGACGGTGGTCACCAGATGCTCTTTAAACATGTTGCCCCACTTGCACACCGTATTGAGGAGGGCTTGGCGGAAGGGCCTGACATCCACCTGGAACCAGGAGCTGAACACCTGGAAGGGGCCAATATCCTCGATCTCATTAAACAGGGACTCGTAGTTGTCGATCTGCTCCCTAAAGGCCTCGATCGTGGGCTGGCAGGGCACCGGTGGCGGTTGATTGGGATCGTTGATCAGTATGAGTTCGATCTCATCGGGATCTAGCATGCGACCGTACTCTAGGAAATACTCCATGCACTCCTCGCGGTCGTCCAGCCAGAGGTATGAATACCGCTCGAACTGTCGGCAGAATCGTGATGCCTCCTCCATAACCAGATCCACGCCATTCAGAATCTCGCGACGCATGTCGATGATGTCCTGGTTCTCCTTTATCATCTCCACATAGTTTCGCTTCTCGTTGGGCTTCAGGCGCTTGATCAGCGAACCCATCTTCATGATGTCCCGCATCAGCTCGATCAGCATATTGTTGAAGCCCATCGGATCCTCGGGATCCAGTGAGGGAACGAACACGAGGTTGGGCTCTACGAGCTCCAGTCGCGATTCGAAGAGCGGAGCGTAGTTGTTCTCCGGATCCATGTTCTCCGCCAGATAGCCCACGCTCACGCCCACAGTCTTCAGTATGTTCTCATACACAATGTTGTCCACAAAGTCCACGTAACTCAGCCATACGGCGTCATCCTGCTTGCGCTCCATGTCGAACTGCAGCATGTTGTCCTGCAGCAGCTTGTGGATCTCAATGGAAGCCGCCTGGATTTCGGCATACCGCTTGGCGGTTCGATCGGGACGTTCATCAATTGATAGAACCGTATCCTTCTTGCAATCACGCCGCTCGAACAGCGGATGCTTGGCCCACACACCCATGATTTTGCGTATCTGCCGAAGATTGCCCTGGGTGTGATCCATCCGATTTTGGAGAGCGGCCACGGGCTTGCGCAGTTTGTCCAGGTAAGTCAGGATGTCTTCCGAATTCCAAACGAGTTGATTGACGCCGATCTCCACGAGATCATCAATCATCTTAATCTCAGGCTCGATCAGTCGGAGCTCAACGGGTGAGCTGCCCTCCTGGATGCTGTTGTACCAGTCAATGGTCTTTTCAAGATTTAGGGTGTAGGAGCGAAAGACGTCGCTCTTCTCGGCAAATTCAATGGCTATTTGAGGAATGCCATCGATCTTCATTTGCTGCATATAGTGCACCTCCCTCAGAATGGAGAATAAGGCGGCGCTGAAGTTAAGGATCAGTGAGTTGCTGCGATTATCGCGGGCTATGAGGGACTTCTTTAGGTTCTCCTCGATCTGACCGGCCAGCTGCGCGGCCCAATCGTCAAAGAACTGAGTTTTGCAGGCTCCTAGTTTGATCATCAAGCTCTCGTAGCGCTCTACAATCTCCAGAGATTTTTCCGTCTTAGTAATTCTGCAAAGAATTCTCTAATTAAAATCAAATAACACTAACTATTTTAGGTATGACTTACTCATGCTGAAGTGCCTTGAAGTGCTTGACTGGAGCTGTTATCCGCGTCTCCAGCTGGTGGCACCAGCGAATGAAAGCGGCAACCGGGGGACAGTTGTAGTTTGGATACAGATTATCCCCCAATTTCTTAAGTTCCATCTGCTTGTCATAGATGGTCTCGCAGACGGCCATCTCATCGTCCAGCATGCGAACGATTTCGGCATATCGCTGAGTAAACTCCTCCTTGATCTTGGGCCGATCGAGAACGCTACCCACAATGCTAATTAGCTGTAACACCAAATTACTTATAAGTCAACGGTTAGTTATTGCCCGATATAAGATATTCACCTTGAAAATACTCTCCAAGTTGTGGCAATCATCAAAAGCCTGACACAGAATGGCCGCCAGCTTCATGTCCAGCTCTAGGATGCGTGTCTGGAAGCCCATGAAGTCCTCATCAAACTCATGATCATCAGGGTCCAGCACATCGTAGCTCTTCGAGGCAAAGGCTGTGAAGTACTGGTTGAACTCCACGTAGACATCCGTGATGCGAGTGCTAAGCTGGCGACCTCGCAGCCCACCGATTTCGACTTTCTCTAATTTCAGGAATTCAATCACAGTAAAGAAGAACCTTGATGGAACCAATTTAAAGATATGTTTCAACTATCAATTAACTCATTTGCGACCGAAAATCTTACCACTGGATGGTTGTGAGACGCTCGAGGAAGGCATTAAAGCGCTTGAAAACTGAATTTGGATGAAAAGTCCATAAAATCGGAGGCCGCTCCTCGGGTTCCGTGAAGAATGTGGCGAGTCGTTCCTTGTAGTAGTCGAAAAGTTCCCGAAAGAACTTCAATATCTGAATGGACAGGGTGAGGCGCTGCATGGCCTCATCAATATCGCTGTGGAATATGGACGAGGGATCCAGATATCGCTTGGCCTAAAGCGATCGCAATTATCACATTTTATATGTAGTCTGCAGTTGTAATCCTCACCTGATGTATAATCAAATTGCATATTTCCTGCAGCAGCACGGTTATCTTCGACGATTGACAGTAGTATCGCGAATTTCCCCATAAAATTCCTACGGTATTCATGAATGGAATGAGCAGGGGCTTGCATTCGGCAAAATCAATCTCCTCCAAGTGCTGGAGTGGCCGCTTCAGGGGGTTCAGATAGAGTGTTATATCCTTTGCCTCCGCCAGAGCTATGGAAATTGTTATTGGAAATTGGCATGCAAAAGTGCTATTTCGCGGCACGGAAAACTCACCTGTAACGACGTTCTTGAAGAGGGTCTGAAAGCACGGATGGTAGGCACTCATCGAGTACTCCAGGATGAGGGCCATGGCCCGAATGCGCTCATTGCGCAATTGGTCGTAGATAAAGGACAGATTTTTAAGACGATTATTCCAAAATGTGAACTCTGTTGATTTTTACAAGAATAGCAACATATTATTAATGAAGAAAATTAGTAACTTGGTAACTGATTACTTAAATATTGTTGTGGGTCTTAGAAAAAGATAAGTGTATGAGAAAATTACTCTAAAATCTTATTAAAACAACTAATGCGAATGCTATAATCTATGTACAATATTACAATAGTAATTTGGACGGCTCACAGATCTGAAAGTTCATTGTGAACATTCACATGACTAAATCTAACCACTTACTAAACTGATCAAAAATGTATATACAATTGAGATTAAAGATAATATTATCCTTTTGATACACACATTTTCCATGGGCCTAATTTTATAAACATTCTTGGGCTTAACCTTGAAAAGCTAGTAATTTCTGCAACAACAGAAATATTGTATAAATCGGAATGATTTAACTCCCACAAAGTCAATTATATTTTCTTTAAAACCAAAAATGTATAAAAAGACAAAATCGAATCGATTTGCTCCTCATCTTTTAACCCTATTTATACTCCTTCTGTGAAGAACAAAACCATCGAAATCAAAGGGTTTTTAGGCTAATCAGACTTTTGGCTTTTGCCATTTCGACAACCCATAATTGAATGTCAAATGCGAAAGCATAACAAAAGCCAGGTAACTACTTAGGTTTCGGGGTAATAACGAAACCAAATAATGCCTGCACGCGGAATGTCATTCGTGAACAGATAATAAAGAAAGGCAAAACTTTCGAAAGACACAACAGACAACGGGATGGGTATGAACATGCAAATTGCGGGGTTGCTAGGATATAGGGGGACTTGAATTTTATCAATAAATAATAAATGGAGGAGCCAAAAATAAAACCGGCACACATGGCACCGTTGCGACGTCTCACCTGTGTGTGGAGTGGGATTCTGCCCGTTGGCGAAGGCATTCGATGGGCTCTCCTTGATGACCTCGTGGATCTGAGTGGCCCACTTGATGACCACTCCCTCGATGGCGCTCTTCAGGTACAGGTCGAATTGGCACTGCTCCGTCTCGACCAGCTCCTTGGCCGCCTTCACGATCTTCTCAACGCCCACGGGCATGGCCAGGATGGTTTCGCCGCTCACCTGGCCCTTCACCTGGTGGACGGTGCTCTTGAGGCTGTGCACATGCTTCTGCACATCCTGGGCCACCATGATGGGCCAGGTGCGATAGTTATCCTCGTTGGACAACAGCGGCACCAGCACCTCCTCCACCAGGGCTGACAGCTGGTCAATGGTGCGCGTAGCCAGGTCTCCGTAGATGATGAAATTGCCGCAATCCTCACGGGGAATGGGCAGGGCATAGCGCTTGATGAAATACACGCCCTTGCTCTTCAGCTGCGACAGCGGGAAGGTGGTGGAGGGTACCAGCTGGGCGGCAGGGGTGAGGATTATGATAAGGACAACTGGGGTATTCCTGTCCAGAAACTCCTTGATGATGCCCTTGTGCTCCTCCACCGTGATGACACGTGTCCACTTCTCCGGCTTCAGCTTGAGCGACTTGATGACGAAGGAGCCCATCAGCTCCAGCCGTGGATCCGGGCCACCAGCGGCCGCAGCAGCGGCTGCCTCGGCGCTGGTGGATGGCTCCATAGCGGCCCACTGTCTAGTGGGTGGTTTGGGTGGTTTTGGTTTACTGCAGTGGTTGCCTTGCTGCTGTTGCTGTCTGTCTGTTGTTTGCTGTGGGGATGAGGTGCACATGCATATCTGAGTGTTAGCCTGACCTTGTTACCACTAACAACTAGCATATAAAATCGATGAAAATTGCAAATCAATAGGGTTTATTTTTTATGTTTCGGGATAGATTTCTCTTAGATTTGGTTATTTATGCATTTTAATTATTACTTTTCTTCTTTTTTTATCATTTTTATTGGGTTATCCAACTGATTGCACAATTTTCACTGGTTATGTAACACGTTAAAGCTTAAATTTTAAATATTTCTGGCCAAAGGACACCAGGAAATAGAATAAACTATTTAAATTCACTAAACTCTTTAATCAGATTATCAATGGAACGATGATTTTAATGAATTTCTAAGCTTTTTATATAGTATATATTTTAATTGTATTTTTTCCTAAGGTTCTTCACAGGTTTTTCCTTTTTCCGATTGCGACTGCTTACCTCCGCTGCTGTGCGGCGACTGAATGGCTTGTTATTTCCGGCAGCGACACCAGCTCCACCTGACACGCACATCCAGGCGCCAAAGTGATCGTGGCAGGACCCGTTGCCATGCAGTTGTTGATTTTGGCCACCGAATCCTCGTGAGACAGTGGCCACTGTTTGTTATTTCCCCTGCGCCATAATGCCCGTTGCCAAGATGGTTGCCAAGATGGCGACCAACTGTTGCGCATAATTTGCGTCAAAATGGCAAATTGCACGCCATTTTGCAAATTAAGTCCTTCGATTAGCACGATTCGATTTGATAGATTTAGTGCTAATTAATTTTCAAGTTGAGCTGTGCATTATTCAATAAAGGTAAAATTATATATATTGGTGACAGTGAAATATTAATATTTATGATAATAATTCCTAGTTAAAACGAGTAGGCTTTTCCTAATCAATTAACTGGAATGAATTAGAACAAGAAATCGAGTCACAAAATCTAAACTATGGTTAATAAATATTATTAATAATTCATTGGTTAATGAGATTATAATTTATAATCAGCTAATGTGGCATTTTACAATGAATACTTGAATTAAAAAACTAAATATTAAGTGTAGCAATGTATGCAAAGCTTAATTTATTAAATAAATTCATCAAATGGAAGCAACTTCTCAAACTATAAATTAATTTAAAGGTATCATATCCTATATCTCGTCTATCATATAGTTACAGTTAGTAACATTTCAGGCTACTTCAGCTGCACAAAATTCATACTTTGATGTCAGAAATGATAAGCAAACTATTTAATTTCGAAACATGCAACACATCAAGCAGGTGGGAGTGCTAAAATGGCTGTCAGACACCTGTCCGCAATTGCTCAAGTTCGATAAAACCAAAGTGATTCCCAGCACGCTATAATCTGTTGCACTCCGCTGGCAACAGTTGGTCAGGGGAGTTCCCTCAGGTAAACAAATGCACCTTAATCATTCACACTTTCCATAATTGTTGCCCCTATTTTATGGCTGTGCCACGCGCAGGCGCCATCAACACGTGGCTGTAAACAAACCCAAGTTACTTGTTGCACTGCCCACGAACTTGGCTGAAATGCAACAGTTTATCGCATGACTTCCGGCTGTAAAAGTTTTAGCGTTTCCATCGAACAAGGCCTAGGTCGCGGCGTGAGCTCTGGGCGACGGTTCAGCGAACTCCAAACCAAAACCGCACTTATGTTGGCAGCCAGCCAAGCCTGAAAATCAATAAAGATATAAACCTAATCAACAACCGGTGGCTGCAACCAGTTGATCCGAGCTGCAGCCATGTGGCAGTTGGCATTGGCACTTGGCCTAATCCGGCAACTCAGCCTGGCCATCGTTGTGGAGCGCAATATGTTCGCCTATTACAAGGTGCCGGCAGCCCAGTTGCTTTTCGCCCAGGAGTCCCACTCCGACCCAGAATCCAGTTTCGACATTGATACGGATTTCGCCTCCAGGGAGATCATCCAGCACGCCGGTAGCAGGGTCAAGGACTTGTACTACGTTCTACAATGTCCGCCAAAGCTGATGGATGCTATACCAAAGCCACAGGACATGCAAACCTGCAGCGTAGTAGACGAGTATCGATCCATGTTTCAGAAGAAGCCGCCAAAGCCCAAAAAACGACTGCACATGGTTCCGTTTCGGATCGTGCTTCGTCCCCTGGGACCACCGGCCATGAGGCGTAATCTGAAGCGCCGCAAGCGTCAGCACAAGGACGATGCAAGGACAGCTACAGAGCAGGAGAACAAGAAGGAGGCCTCTAGTCCGCTGCAGCATCTGGGACGCCCCCACGCCCGCCAAAAGCTACTCAAGCTGGCCGCCGATCATCGCCAGTTTAAGCGCGGAAATAGCTCGAAGGGCTACCAGCATATGTATCATCGGGACGAGATCTACAACGACCATATTTTTTACGACGAACTCCATACGGACGGGGAGTTCCATAATTATGGAAAGGAGAAATCCTAATCATTGGCAATGAATAGGTGATGGTGATTTACCTACTAGTGCTATTCCTGCAACTAAGAATAATAGTTAATTATAATAATTGATAGAGAAAAGTTTTCTTTGAATTTTTTGAAATTAAAATGGCCCTAAGAGCTATCCGAACCCAAGGAGCCCAATTCAGGCAGAAACATGTCATCATAGGCGACATTTTGGAACACCTTATTTAGCAATGTGGTATAGGATGAGGAGAACGCTTTTCTCAGACCTGGTAGTAAGTTATTCCAAAACTCCAACCAATTCTCGTTTAATATCCGGTTTACAGCTACGGTCACATCTGTGTTTTCATTGTAAATGCCATCGCGCCAGCTGGTCCAGCTGGTAATGAATAGGATTTAAAGGAGGACTCGCTCCTGATTGCAGTTCACTTACCGATCCAAATCGACACTGGGCACCAAACTGTAGACCTTTAGGTAGCGCTTGCTATTCCTATACTCCTCGAATACCTTGAACATCAGGGTGAGACTGACGTTCAGGAAGTCCGACTTCATTCTGCCGGTGCCATTAATCTCATATAGCAGGACTCTGCCCTTCTCGTGAAAGGTGGCTTCATGGTGGATTCGAGGAAAATGGACCCTTAGCACGATCTCTTTCTGGTTGGGCTGTCGCAGGAAGCCCTCCACGTGGGTCACTGTGGCGTTGTTTGTGCCGCTGACTACATTGTCCTCCAGCCAAAAGTTTATCCAGATGGGCCCCCGGTAAGGCGAGTCCAGTATGGTACAGTCGGGAAAACTATGCTTATCTAGGGGCGGCAGACCGATCTCGGGAATGCCCTGAGGATAGTGCTTGATCAGCGCATTTATGGAGCTAGCAATACAGGCAGACTGCCCGAATCGGCACTTCTTCACGTCTGCAGCTGGAAGTTTAGGGATCAGTAAGTGACTAATTTCCGTGGATCGAAAGGCCTACCCCATACGCACGTAGGTCAACTCCGGAGGCTACATCGGATAAGTAGATATAAATGCTAAGCCAGGTCAGTGGATACAACCGGTTCATTTCGCTGATGGGTTTCAACTGACTTCAAAACCGTATCCACTATAGTCACGATATAATAAATATTAATATCAATAAATACTAGAAACCTGCTTCAGAAAAGCTTTCCAACAATCTGCAATAAATTACATAACTGACTAGCATATAGGAAAGTTAAGTTAAGTTAATCAACTAGGCAACCGGTTTACGAGCAATATTAATATTTGTCCTTATATGTCTCCAATAAAACTGCAATACAATAAAAATAATTTCATGCAGACTCTTTGGATAATGGGAAAAACATGTTATCGGAGTAGACCTAAGTCGTCCTCGAAACCGTTTGTTCAAAAACTGAACTCAGTATTAACATTTGAATTATTTTAAATCATTAATATATTATTTGATTTACTCGAATATCAGCGGTTACCAAGTCTTAGGTATAAACTTAATGAAAAACTCTTAAACGATATCTGCATCTAAAGTACCCTTTAAGCCCGATCGTATATCTAGATCGGGTAAAAACATGTCGTCATAGGCCACATTCTGGAAAACCCTATTCAGCAAGGTAGTAAAGGCTGTTGTGAACGATTTGATCAGACCTGGTTGTAGCTCATTCCAGAACTCTAGCCAATTCTCGTTGAATATGCGGTTCAAAGCTATGGTCACATCCATGTTTTCCTTATAAAGGTCATCAAGCCAGATGATCCAACTAGTAATGGCATAAATTTACTGAGGAGGACACACCTCTGTCTACAGTTCACTCACCGATCCAAATCGATTTTGGGCACCAGACTATAGACCTTTAAATAGCGCTTGTTATTCCTGTACTCCTCGATCACCTTAATGGTCAGGGTGAGGCTAAAGTTTTGGAAGTCGGACTGCAACCTGCCGGTGGTGTTGATGGCGAATAGAAGGAACCTCCCCTCCTGGTCGTAGGTGGCTTCATGCAAAAGTCTCGGCAAATGAGCCTTCAGAACAATTTGCTTTTGATTGGGCTGTCGAAGGAAACCCTCCACATGGGTAACAGTGGCGTTGTTAAAGCCCTGGTGAACATTGTCCCGCATCCGAAAGCTTAACCAGATGGGTCCCCTTTGCGTCGAGTTCAAAATGCTGGTGTCGGGAAAATGATACTTGTCCAGGCGCGGCAGTCCGATCTCCGGAATACCCTGAGGGTAGCGCTTAATCAACGCATTCATAGAGCTAAGGATGCAGACAGAATCTCCGAATCGACACTTTGTCACGTCTGCAGCTGTAAGTTAAGGGTTCAGTGAGTGACAGATCTAAGTGGAAAGGTAGGCCTATCCTACGCACGAAGGTCTGCTCCAGAGGCAACATCGGGTATATGGATATAGATGCACAGCCAGGTCAGCACATACAACTGTTTCATTTCGCTGGTAGGTTTCAACTAACTTTAAAGACGTAAACACTTTAGTCACGATACAATAATACGCCACAATTACTAGCAGGAACCTGCTCTAACGAAGCTTTCCAACAATACGCCTTAAATTAATTGTGTAGCACATATGCAAGTTAATGCTAATCAAGTGATGCAACCGGTTTAGTATCTTTGTCCTTATATGGCTCCAATAAAACTGCAATGTAACCGTCTATTCCGATTTCAATCATTTACTTCAGACTCGTTGTACACCGGCAAGAACATGTCGTCGTAAGAGACCTTTTGAAAGACGTCCTCGAAAATGTCGCGAAAGACGCTTGCAAAAATTTTAAGATTTTTAGGCTCCAATTCATTCCAAAATTCCACCCAGTGTTCATTAAACACTTTGTTAATGGCAATTGTTAGATCCGTATTTGATTCGAAGAAGTTGTCCAGCCAAAACACCCACCTGGAAAATAATCTCTATTAGATTTCGAGAGTAATCTATAGAACCGATAACTCACCGATCCATGTTGACGAACGGAGTCATCTCGTAGATCTTCAGATAACGCTTGTTGTTCCGATACTCCATGATCACCTTTAGCTTGAGGACAAAGCGAAAGTTCTGAAAGTCCGAAAAGGACTCCCCCGTCGAGTTAAGCTCTATGATCCATACTCTTCCCTGAGAGAAGTAGCTACCCTTGTGGATGAGACTCGGTATGCGGCCATGAATCTCTATCAGGCTGGAGGTGGGATTCTCGTCGAAGCCACTAACCTTCGTTATCGTCGTGTTCTCGAAGCCATAATTCACCTGATTGAACAGATCGAAATCCAACCAAAAGGCGCCGACTTTCTCGTCGTTCCAGAACTTGGAGTTTCTAATGTCCACCACATCGATGGGTTTCAGCCCCAACGCTGGTATGCCCCTGGGAAAATTCTTAATCACAGCATTGATGGACTTCACAATGCATTCTGATTCCCCAAAGTGACACCTTTTGATTTCATCGGCTGAGGGTTAGAAAATAAATAATATGTTAAAGCTCAGAGAACTACGAAATCTAAAGAAGAGTCCTCGTTACCTACGTAATATCTGACCCTGCAGCGCAACGAAGAGCTGCAGACACAGCAGACTGATGAATATATCACGCATTCCTATATGGTTAGTCTCTGCAACTAGTATTCCAAGTGCACCTCCAGTACCTCCAGCCGTCAGTTCACATATAAAATTGCGAGGTGGAATAACAACTGGGACTTGGCTAAACTATCGACTGCCCCTAGAACCGGTTCCAAGCTCCACTGGATCCATTTGCATTTTCAACTTGAAGAGCTCGGAAGTCTTCAATGAAAATTGCCAGGTCAATACTAAAAAGTAAGATTTTCTATTACTTTTACATCAAAATTCATTTTATATTCTTTAATATTACTTTATATCTTAACTGGTTTCAAGCAATTCACTTTAAAATAATGATATACTAATCATACATTTATAATAAATATGACTAAGGAACTGAACTACAGAAGGCACTTTTCGGAAAATTCTGAACCGCCAGCTGAATGTATCCTCGATTAAAATAAAACTAGTTTTAAAGCACTAAATTAAAAAGCCCTTGATTAATACGCTTGTATTGCCATCTGGGGAACAGTGATAAACTTTGGAATGTCGAAAAATGTACCATTGATTACACAACCAGTGCTTTGCTCAGTTGAATCAGCTTTAGGATAGATATATCTGAAAAAAATTCTGCGTTGGTAGATGTGAAGCTAGAAGCAGTCAATTGGCCATTAAATGCATTACATTAGAGATATTACTCGCATATCATTCCCAGGTTTCTAAGGCCAACAAACCAAGCAGGAATGTGCTAATGTCAGCAACCAGTTTTTATAAAAGTTGTTATATATTCTCTATCACGAAATCACTGATCAATTGTGGTGTATATACTTTAAGAATACTATTTACATTATTTTATTTCTAACTACAACTAACAACATTGCACTTAATTCAAGATTGTCTCTATTGGGACATCTTCTAGGAACAAATCATCATAGGGCACGTTGTCAAAGAGATCATCGATCATGCTGCGAAAGACTGTTTCGAATAGACGAAGGATGCCTGGCTCCAATTCGTTCCAGAACTCTACCCAATTTCGATTGAAAAGATTGTTGATCGCTATAGTCAGATCAAAGTTATCCGGAAAAAAGTTATCCAACCACATAATCCATCTTTAAAGAGAAGATAGATTGAAATAGAAGATAATTTTATATATGATCTTATCATTATTACTCACCGGTCTAGTCTAATATTTGGAACTAGCTCGTAGATTTTCAAATAACGCTTGTTATTCCTGTACTCGATGCGCACTTTTAGAGTAATGTCAAACCGGAAGTTCAAGAAATCCGAATCAGAGGTACCCTGCGAGTTGATGTCCACAAACCAGAGCATCCGACCCTTGGCCAAATATTCGCCCTTGTAGACCAGACGCGGGATCTTGCCATGGATCTCGATCTTGGTGGCAGTTGGATCCTTGTCGAAGCCCCGGATCTCAGTGATCGTGGTGTTCTCGAAGCCGTAGTTGATCTGGTTGATCAGCTCGAAGAAGTACCAGGCCCCGCCCACCTGGGAATCGTTGACCAGCAGCCAGTCCCGCACCGGTAAGACGTCGAAGGGTTTTATATTGAGCTCAGGAATCCCCTTCGGATACTTCCTCAGCAGATCATTGGCCGTCGCCGTCAGGCACTGGCCATCACCATACTTGCACTTCTTTAAGTCGGTCGCTATGATAGAGAGAGATCGTTGGTTAGGCGTTGGTATTCGCTATGAGATGACGGCATAATCACTCACGGAAGCTCTGACATTGCACTCCGGCATACAGCTGCAGGCTGACCACCAGGTAGGCCAGGTAATGCATCTCAAAGAGAAATTAATCCTATGCAACGTCCGCTTAAGCTTTCAGAAGTCCGATGCACTTGCGTAGCCGATGGCAACTACTCAGCCAGCAAAAACAGCTTCGCTGTTACGGCGGAACATTTATAAGGAAATCCAACACAGGTGCTATTATCATAACGTGTTCTATATGGGGATTGCATGATATATAGTATGCTCACTGAGGAAAATGCTCATTTTAATCCGGAAACAAAGAACAAACAAGTAAGAGCCAGAAGATGATTAGAAACTGCTATTAACTACTTATTAATATATGCAGCTGACAAATTGTTATAGAAATTCCTCTAAAGTTTTTACTATATTAATAGAAGTTCCTTTAAATTGTTCCCAGTGCCTTGATAAAATAATTAACTGATTGACATTAACATTGCACCATTAATCTAGTCGCTCTATATGAGATCTGATCTGAAAAGCTTCTGCTCTTGAGAGCTTTGAGTGGGGTTGTTTATCTTTAATAGGAGTTGGAAGATTTCTCAGAAAAAATTAAAGATCAATATAAACTCGGATCAATATAAACTGCTGTTTGGGATCCAAGGTACGTAATTTATTACAACTGACCAGGAGAGCAAGTATTTTATTTACAACTTGAGGTGTTTTATAGCCACTGACAACATTTTGAAATTTAATGATTAGTTTTATAGTTCGGAGCTGAAACTGGTTTAAAAACTTTTACTCATTTATAGTAGAGTTGAGTTAAATGAAGGATTAAGAAATATAAATAATAAACTCAGAAGCTGTAAGCAAACTAAAAATTCTTCTCTTTAAATGTCACATTAGTCACTATCCGAAAACAATACCAAAATCAGTAAACGAAATAAATTAAATCTTTAACAGCAAATAATAAGGAAACCAAAATAGGGAAGTTAAGCAGCGTAATAATTATATATAAAGTAGCAGGGTTACATTACAAGAACAAGTAAACATGTTTATTTAAATTCTATTCTACATATTACTAATTATTAGGATTATATTGATTAAATAAATCCCTATTAAGAGTATAAAATATAATGCGCTAAGAAGAATCCACTTAAAATTCACTAGAAATTGAATAAATGATTAAATTATGCTTTAATATTTGAGGTTACATAAAATGGTTCCCTATAACTCCCTATAGAAGTCGTCATATGACAACTTATCAGCCACGCGCTTCAGAATCGTCTCGACCAGTCGATCTACCGTCGAGCTGATACCCTTTCGAAGGGTATGCCAAATGTCCAGCCACTTGCTATTGGCCACAATGTTCATGGCATCACTCAATTCCGGATTATTGAATAGATTCTCAAAGTTCAGATGCATGCTGTAGGGGAGACGGGAACCCATATATCAAGTGAAAATTGTCATCATTGAGAAAACCTTACCCCTGCAGATCCAGCAAACACTTGACCTTGGCAATCTCGATATAGCGTTTGCCATCCTTTCGAAGTTGCTCCAGGGCCCTGACCTTGCAGCGAAAGCGTCCCTCCTTGATCTCCACCTGAGCCTGGCCCTTTCCCTGTATGGGCATGTTCAAGAGACTGCCGTGCATCTCGTAGTCTCCCTCGAGCTTCAGCAACGGAACCCATGCACTCAGCTCCAGGACTCGCGGCAGCTCACCGTCGAATCCTTTTGCCTCCATTACGGTTGTGTCTTCGAGCCCCCTCACAGTTAAGTTGCGGAACTTTAGATCCAATGTTGACGGGCTATTCGGTTCTATTTGACTAACGATGACATTCTCGAATTTAACAGAGTCCAGGGATTGCAGACCGATAGAGGGTAGACCCTTGGGATACAATCGCAAGAGATGGGTCACTGTCTCCGCTATGCAGATGGAGTCGCCAGCCTCGCATTTCTCGATTTCAGGAGCTATGAACTACACAGGTAAAACGGACAGTATTCCCTGGAATGCACTTTCACTCACGCAATTGTCCCGAAACAAGTGATATCCACAGAAAGCTAATAGCTATGATTAACCTCATCTCCATTCGATTTCGGTGGCAGCTAATTAATGGATGCGCTTGCGACTTACTGTTCGCTTTTATATGCCACCAAAAGTCCGCTAAGTGCATATGCAAATCCAACTAATAGTCACTTACGTGAGAATAGATATACATATATTAGATATATCGACACGGCCAACGGGCCACACCTGAGATCAAACATGCTATAGACAGATCGGTTCAATGAGGGTCTCCACTGAACGATTTAGGCGATAATTTCACTTTCAGTATCTGACTAATCGGCTAGGTAGCTGGCAAAATAATTACTCCCTGTAATTAACTAATGAACCTGATGTAATAACGTGAAATCCCACCCCTTGGGTTGGCTTCAACTAGGGCTAAAGGTTTACAGATACAAATCAAATACGCCAGATACATGATTTTTCTAATAGTTTATTACAAATTTTATTTATAGCGATTTTTGTACACAACAATTTTTAATATAATATTTTTATTTATATAGCTAGCTAGGAGAATGACGAACTCCTCTGGACCATTTGTTTTCGGTAAAAAGTGCGACTTTAATGAGGGAGCTCTTAAGTAAGACACTACAAAATAAATACGATTAATTAAAAGATTTAAATTTAAAAAACACTCGATACTTCATAAATAATCAATCATTCGTAGGCTCAATAATGAGACACCGAATGATGCAGACAGATTTACATACGATTAGACGACAATTGATGTGGTTCGATTTACGCTCAGTTAATTTCACAGCCTTATTGTTAATAGACTTTATAATTATGTACTTGCTTTAGTTAAAAGTGCATTCAAAATTGCAAATTTCGACTCAGCTCATGGACCTCTCTGTCTCTCTGCACTCAATGCTGTAAGTTGTAAGTGTTGTTTCCCGTTTTTGGTATGCATTAAAATTAGAATTTTGATAACGTTTTACACTGATCCCGGGTCCTCTTGGAGGAACCCCTTAAAAGAAAGTATACCCGAAGCAACAACGAACGCCAATCCCGCCTCCCCTGCCGGCCAAGTCGCCAAATGGGTTGAACTCTATCTGCCCCAGGAAGCCTTGCCACATCGTGTCCGTTGTCGAGTGATTTGTTTCGGCGGCGGCATTCACGGAGCCAATCCGAATGCCACCGCTAGCTGAGTACCACGTGCTGCCCCCCATCCGCCTCCACCAGATTGCTGCTGGGGCAGCCGAGCTCATTGTTGTTGCTGTTGGTGAAACAAACCTCCTCACTGCCATCGGAATCAGTGCAGCACAGTAATGGCTACGCATCCTCGCCTTCCATCACGTCCGCCTCATGGTCGCCACTGGTGGCAATCCTGCAAGGGAGATGATGTGACATTGTTATAAATGAGTGATGATTGATGGGCGGATGGATGGTGAGTGAGTCGTGAGTGTGATTAAGTGTGTATAGAGTGCGATTCTCTAGCTAGTTCTTGATAACGTTAAAAATTGAAATTTGGTATGAGTAAAGAAGAATTTACATTTTTATTCAGAGGATAGGAATTAAAACTTGAATCATAATTATCTGGTTTTGGAAATCGCACTTAGTGGTCGTTCTCTCACTATTCTTAGTTTAACTTATTAAAGAAGAATACAATTACAATCTACATAACGCTAAATTCTTATCGTGGCATGCATCATAATTTTAAACAAAAAGAGATCCCCTAACAGTTTTCATAGTGCCTTGGTGACTTAATAAAAACTTTAAATTGGTAACTTCAAGGTTTGAAATAGGTCCATGTTTACAAAATAAGATTATATAATTCTTGAGGGTTAAAATATTAAATTAAATATTTAATATTAAACACTTCATTATTATTTTTTATTGCTTTTATGTTAGTATGTGTTTATCTATGATCAATTATTTAATTTCCTTCATTTGCACAGTTTGGTTCAGTTTTTATTACAAGTGATCCAAACGATTTAATTTAAATTATGTCTTATTTAAGCCACCACTAATATTTAATTTACCTAAATTAATACAATAAACTCTATATGAATTAAAATATTATCTTTAATACAAACATTAAGCCTAAAACATAAAATTTTCGAAGGCTCAATAAACGCCAAAACAGTAATCACACACAAACAACGTTAAAAGCATACAAAGTAAAAACCACCAACAAAAAAAAACATTAAAAACCAATTATTCATTTATTGTTGCCTGAAAAAGAGGGGATAGTTTTAAGAAATTCATTTATTTCTAGAGGCAATAAATACGTCTACATTGTAACATCTAACAAGTACATCATGATCTATATTAATCGTTTAATATCAACAATGTGTGTTCAGAAATGGGGAAGGTAGTACGTACAATCCGTTAAATAAATAAAATACAAGGATAATGTACAAAAACTAATTGGAACATACTTATTAAGCAGGATCTTATTGGGACTTAGGGTTCTTTACAACATTTACAGAAGGTTAAAAGAGATTCTATTTATTTATTTAAAATCGATCAAAGCAGGCAGAAAGTAGAGGGCACTTAAGACTACCTTAGTTGGCTTCGTTGGGTGAGATTCTGATTTGGATTCTGCATAGAGGATATAGCGTTTCCATTATCGTTAAGCGTCAGCTCGCTATATACAAGATATGTAATCAGGATCAATCCAGAATTGGTGTGGCAGTAGCAGTAGTTCACGGTGAGGGATCCCCAAACAAAGAGAGAAAATCAGTTTTTTTTTTCACCATCAGCACATTTTTTGGGACGTGGCACATTTTCGAAGGGGTTTTGAATCAAAAATGGATTTTAGATTGGTTATCTATTAGTTATTCTGGTGATGATGGCACGCGTTCTCTAATCGATCGAAATTTTGGCACATCAATTAGGTACATTTGTGTTTTGCCTTCGTTTATGTTGCATTAAAATTTTGCAAATTATGCGCAATTCTTCAGACATCAATTTAGAATAAATTCATACGGATTCGATTTGGAAAACATTTTCAATTTGTTTGTATCAATCAATGCCAAACAAAATCCATTTCCACATAAATAGAAAATACATTTTGGTTGTCGCGTTGTGCACGTGTGTGTGTATGTTTTCAATTTTAAATAGTTGGTTTGTTTTGTTTTTTTGTGGTTTTTCGTTTTGTACATTTCAATTAGCCACAAATGAATGGAAGCATCAATCAATCCAGAAGACACCGAGTATAAGAATAGATCGTGGTGGTGGTGTATAAGAGTGTACAGATACAGAGAGATAGGGAGACAGTGGTGAAACACAGAGACACACATATGGAATACAGGGTTTCCAAGTACGTATAATAAAAGAAAATGTCACGATAGAAAATTAATTGAGTACAAGTTTAGTGGGTTTTAGAAGGTAATGATAAATGAGCCACGCCCAAAGTGCTTTTTGATGCCCAAATACCAACCAATAGTAATAATATATTGCGAAATCATTAAGTATATGCTTAAAGTGTTCTTAAAACTAATATATATTATCTTAAAAATCACTTATTAGATGGGTAGTCCTTAGCTTAGACCGTGTCCTTTCCGCCATTGGCATTAATCTTGGCATTTAAGTCTAAATACCAATTAACAATACAATTGAAAGACTTTTCTTGAGTAGTACTTAGTGGTAAATGCAACTTTATTTAACATGCTAAGCGCCAGAAGCCCTATGAGTATAGATAATACCCGTTGCTTGATAAAGCAATCAGTGATGACTTACCAGGAGCACGCTTAATACCTATAGGAGCCCATCGTTGATGGGTAAATGCTTTCTATGTATATACAATCGTATGTGGTTCCCCTAGAGACGTGCCTTACAAATTCTAAGGGTTGCGGAGAGCCCTACTAGGTACTTGTTAGTGGTGTTAAGCGTGATTTAGTGTTAATATCACAAGAGGGGGTGTGTGTGTTTGTGTGTGTGGGAGGAGTCTGGCCTGAACGAGTCACCGGGTTGGATGATTCAGTTTGGCACTTTCTCCAAAACGGTATCGAGACCTTTCACCGTGTTAGTAGCTGATTCGCCTACAACTAAGGTTACATCACTGTGAAGAATCGAGAGAAGAGAGCATAGCAAGATACGTTTTGGGTATTTAGTTAAGGTTCAGAAGTCGTAACCAGATGTAAATTAGTCAACGTTGAGTTTGATTTGCTTACAGATGGGTGTAGGAGTAGGAGAAATAAAAAGAATCACAGCCAATTTGGTTGAGAAAAACAGTGCAGGTAAGAACGGAATCACAAGCTAAAGGTTGGAAATTAGAGTAGATAGATAGCTGCTAAGCTACCAAGGAAGGAGATGCAGATCGAGAAAGTGTTTGTGCATTGGTGTATTTGTGTGTGGTGGGTGGCAAAGTGGTGGGGTTGCGAGAATGAATTCGGTTAACATACCTGGCATACGTCGAGTTTGCGTTCTTTATCGAAAAGCTGTTCTGGCTTGGCAACACGAAGCGCTGCACCCACTGTAAACAGAGAATACTTTTGAGTACCAGTTGATGGAGTCCCCAAAGTCCCCGAATACCCAAGAACCCTATGCGGTCCCAGTCACGTAAAATGATAAAGTCAACCCATTGATGGCGGTATCAGCGATGCTTAAAAACGTGTCAAAGAGTCCAGACTAATTTGTGATTTCCTAAGCCCTGCTGATAAGTGTCCCGGCCACAACTCACCCGACTGTTCATCAGACGCTGATTGCCCATACAGGCGGCCATGTGTATCACAAGGTATAGGTTAAAGAGTATGTACAAGATGGCAAATATACCTACAATTATAAAGGGAAAAAACTCTCATAAGCAAGGGCATACGTGTTGATAAATATAAGTTACTCACAGACTAGAGCCAGCAAGCCGCCTTCTATATTCATGGCCTCCACCTGCACGACCACAAAGTACAAATTGACGCCAATCACCACAATGGTTAACAGTATGGAAACGATTTTGTTGCCCCTGCAAGTACAAACAATTAAGCCCTGCCCAGAGTACTAATCTTAATCAACTCACAATCCATTGATAAACTCGCCCATAATGGCGGCACACGAGGTAAAGGCAATAGTGGGAATAGCGGCAAACGGCAGCTGAAGCGACATCACAGCATTCAGGATGTCATTCATGTTGGTCAAGTCCTCCATCTTGCTGAACATCGCTAGGCAGAACGTGGGAATGATGGCAATGCATCGCGTGACCAGCACACGACACCAGCGCGGCCACTGTAGATTGAGGAATCCCTCCATGGAGAACTGACCCGCATAGGTGCCCGTCATGGTAGAGCTCTGACCAGCGGCCAAAATGCCGACGCCCCAAATGTACATGGCCACGGCGCCGAAGGTGCAGCCCAAGAAGAGGCCGCCCTTGTACAGATCCGCATCAATGATGGCCGTGCCATTTTGGTTGTCCACAAACGAGGTCACAGCATCCTCGTACATCGATTTGTTGACGCACACGTCAATCTGACGAGAACATGGGAACCTAATCACGATCTGATTCTTAGTCAAACCATCCTCTTACTTACCACATCCTTGTTCGTTTTGCCATACATGCCATGGGCAAACACCGCCACCACAAACAGATTGATAATGAAGGACACGAACAGGGCTACCGAGGCCTCAATGAAGAAGTAAAAATTCGCCTCGCTTACTTTCTTTGGCTGACGTCGATCAATGTCGCGGGACTGTCAATGAAAAATTGAAATTAAGTACTATGTCTTAATTAAATATATATATTGTTATCACCTTAACCAAGGCCGAATGCAGATAGAGATTATGGGGCATAATGACGGCACCGACAACGCCCACCGCCTGCAGCAATACATTTGAATTGCAGTCGGAGCACCAGGGCACGAACATTCCCTCGAGAACTTCTCCTTGGTTGGGGGCTGACACAATATACTGAAATATAACAATAATATATGAAAAACTTTATTAAAATCTTATACAAAATCCCTTAAGAATTTTACTAATCAAATTTTGACAAGCAAATATTTATTTTTAATTGTAAAAAATAACAAAAAAAAATCCACAACGAGCGTAGAAAAAATTCCCCACGGATATCTGTAGCATTAAATAACCACCCAAAACGATAAGGTCTGAATTGTTTATCCCATATGGAATTGTGTGCCATTTCCGGCAGCATCATCGTGTGCTGCTCGGCCAACGGCAGATGTAGTGTCCCACCGAATGTGCAAGTGCAGCTTATCTAATCATTTGTGTCTCCTCCGCTGACTCTGACAGACAGCTCAAGAACAATTACTTATTATCTAGGCTGTAAATAAACTGTAGCTCACGTAGATTTACGAGGAGAAAAATATAAAAATTGGCCCCGCTGAAGGGTTTGGTTTAGCAATTATTACTTTACTTTATCGACAAACGCCCCTGAAAAAGGGTAGTAAAGCTATTTTTAGCTTGTGACAAAGCGGGGAAAAACGCAACTGAAAAGTCTAACTGATATATTCATCCTATTTTATGACACAGTTGTGTAAACAATTACTATTTGCTCTCAAGTCTGGATAAAATACATTCTCTTGATGCTATTTGGCAAGGGGGATTTTTCAGGGATTACCTGTACAGATCCCAACCAAAAAAATAATAGGGGAACTTTTTCGAATGCGATCTCGAGGCTTACCTCATAGCCGAATGAAACAGCCATGATGGTGATGAGGGAACCGAATAGGAACTCCAGCTTGCGTAGACCGTATTTGTCCAGAAACAGGAACGTGAACGTGTCGACAATGGTAATCAACACGCCGCCCCACAAAGGCACTCTACAAAAAGAAATAATGAAATGATGAGTGTGAGGGAATCCCAACCCTGAATATCCATATGCTTACACTTTGTTGGACAACAGGTAAATGGCAATGGCTGTGCCAATGACCTCCTGCATATCGGAGCCAATGATGGCTATCTCAATCATGATCCACAGGATCCATCGCGGCAGCCTCTTGTACTGTCTGTAGCACATCTCGGCGAGATGCAGGCCCGTGACCACGCCCAGCCTGCAATAGAAATTTTATTTACACTTCTGGAGCGGTGATAGGCACTCTGCACTCACCTTGCAGCCAAGCGTTGCATGAGGAGGCCCAAGACTGTGGCCCAGAGCAAAACCCACAAGATCTTGTACTTGGCCGCGGCACCTGACTGAAGATCGGATTCTATGTTGCCGGGATCCAGATACGCGATGGACATGAGAAAACCGGGTCCCGTGAAGGCCCACAGCTTGCGAAAGCTGAAACCCACCTGCGGAAAATATAATAATTTAGATCTAACATATATTTACTTGTCTAGTTATGCTCACATTTGTGCGATCATCGTCGGGTATCAGGACCTTCTCATCACTGAAGTAGGCCTGCTTGGCGGCGGGTTTCAGATAGGTCGTCTCGTTGAGTATCTGCTGGTGGTGCAGCTGGTTGTTGCGCTGACTGCCTCCAGCTGATCCACTGGAGGATCCGCCCGGACCATCGCCACTACCAGCGCCCGCACTCGGATCCGTGTTTTTGTGGTAGGCCTCATTCGAAGACATTCTGAAAGGAATGTGAAATCGGTTAGGTCACATGCTCCTATTTCTGTCCAGTTCCCGCCACAGACTGATCTCAGTTAATGGGTGTTGTTTGTTCTCGGATTGTTTCACCTGCCATTCGCTTATAATTCTCACAATTTTCATTTAATTGTGCCTGTGCATGAGATTTTATCCCAATTAGCATTATCATAACGCAGACAGCAAACAGACGAACGAATTCGCGCTATATAAATGTAGATTTCGGCAAAATAAAAAGTTATATGGCAACTTAAGACCTAAATGTTCTATTTCGTATTCATCGCCCAAAAACTGAAGCCAAAATATGTTAACACGTTTTGTGTTTTCCCGGAACGTGCGTGGCAAAAAATAATAAAAATAAACAACAAATATATATATATGTACTTTGAGAGCCACTGAAACTGATAACAAACTATAGTTATATATATTATTGAATTTTAAGTACACCATACAGATGAGGAAATAAACAAAGCCTTATGAATCAGCGAGACAGTTATTAAAATTCCTTTATCCAATTTAATCAAGTGAGCTTTGGAATATTGAGCAACCATTTAGATATGACTTGTTAAAAACAAGCAAATTGCGAGACTATTGACCTGCGTATATCAATATGCATTTTTGGGGCTCTGCTTTGTGAATGATAAAACCCGATTACAAGTGCCTGAGCAGCAGAGACGGAGAGCTCTCCAAAACATATGTATTGTTGGAAGCACCGTCAAGTGGTTCACCTTGACAAAACGCTGCTGCCCCACTGATGCTACATATATCTCTGCTGTATGGCTTTCCACATCGCTTCATTGATGACGGACAAAGACAATGAGCATTAATTAAATATATACACACAGAACTTTCAATTTGAAATTATTATATTACAAATGAAGGGTTCTTGTTAAGCTGGGATTCGTGGGTCAAGTACAGGCATTAATCGGAATTAGTATTGACCAGGCTTTTTATGTAACTTGTAAGTTGGCCAAATCAAGGCGCCATTAATGGAGCTCTAGCCGGGTCTTTTAAGGCAAAGTGTAACGAAACGACTTTAATCTGTATAGTGCTGGTTAGAATATAAGGTGTGTGCCTGTCACAGCATATTCTATTAGATGTTTACCCAGTTGCACGGCAATCCCCACGCCCCCATTTATAATATACATACATATACCGATAACCGTTAACAGCTACGTGTTCGACAACCGGAAAGCTCCATTGGGCCTACTATTTTAACAATTTTGATTGTGCAAATCAGACACCATATATTTTGATAATTGTAGAGCAGACAAATCCGCCATAATTTCAGGGCCAATGCCAATTAAGTGAGAAAATTAAATGTCGTCGTCGTTGAATGTTGGCTTTGTCCACGTCCACGGTCGCGAATTGTGTTTATTTCGGGAAAAATGAATATTCAAAAACTGCGTAGCATTGTGCGCAGTCAGCAAAGAATGCATAAAAAACACAAATACAATTTAATTTGTAGCTGGCGAAACAAAACACTTGACAACAAAACCGAAAATAATTTTCTAAACAAAGATAACAGTAATTCGAAAACAGAAGAGCAATAATTATTCAACTTATCAGTTAGCACACACACATCGCAATTAGATTGTTAATTTTTGCTTAAGGCCATTTGTGCGAACAGCGCTTAAGAAACAGTAAATATGTGCTTTCTTTGTTAAAATACATGGCGGTCTTAAAGTATTTTCTGGGGGAAGTGGGAAGCGCTGGCAATAAACACAGATCCCTCTGTATTCCCCCCGTATATTCATCTGGGAAACTAACCCATTAAATTAAGGGATTTACAAGTGCGAGACGCTTATCAACAAACAATTGTTTTACGCTTAAGAACAAGCCCCATATTGTACATTTATCACACTCTCTTTGCCGGTGTAAGAGAGGGGGAGAAGAGAGTGAGAGCGCTGCTCTTGAAACAATTTGGACAATTGCCCCACGTTTTGTTATTAGCACACACCTGCGTGCGCACGCACACACACACTCACACACGAAATACTGGCGGAGATGTAAATTATTGGATAACTTAGGTTAGCACAACTAATTGATTGTAGTTCCGAGTGGTAAAATCGGAGCGCGCGGCTTTATTATATCACACGGAGCACTGCCTATAAATGCATTTTCCGAGACTTTTCCCCGCCCGAGAACCAATTGACGAATTCGATGACGTTGGACGGTAGGAAACAAAAGCGAAATAAGAGAATCGACGAGGGCCAGCGCGACTGCTTCGACTGCCAATTGTTCACTTAGTTAACGACAATTGAGACGAGACCGCACCAGCAATTTATGCTCTGCCTGCGAGCGCTGCTCTTTTGTTTATTAATTTTTCTCGCAATATTGTGATTCCTGCCAGCTGCTTTCTTTCGCTTTCGCACGCACAATCACTCGCATCGCTCACGCACGCACACTTGCCCGCTTTCGGGCGATGTGGCAGCTCTCTTCTTTGTTCGAGCAAACTGGTGGCAACACTTGAGCTTTTTCGACAATTTCTTTGGCGCCTGCACTGGTCATTTGCCGTTTTCGTGGGTGTGTGGAGTTCCAAGTACCTTATCGGCCCCAACTGTAGTTTAACTCTGAGCCAACAGACGCTGCGCGATCGGAGCTGAGTGACTGCTGTGTTTGGTCGTAGCCGCTATTTATGCCAATTACTGCTCTCTACCGAGCTCGCACTGATAGCGGGCGAGAGCGAGTGGAAGAGAGCACTGGTGTTTTGAAGGGGGATTTTCTGATAGGGCGCCGAAAATTCTTTGAGTGGCCAGAAAGACCGCCACGGACTTGAAATTGACATTTGAAATACCGGTTTGTCAAACGGCCTCGTCAATTTCTCTCTCTCTTTCTAGCTCTCCCAGTATCTCATTCTCTTTTATCACTAACCACAAGTAACCGTTAGTACTTTTAAGTCGCCCGGGCGTAATTACTAGTTTTATTCTCGTTTGACGGACAGTCATAAGTTAATACTCTCCACGTTGTGTCTAACACGCAAACTTTATCGTAATACCCGCACAAAATTAAATACGAATATAAATCAAAATTATCGCCGCAACTCAACGATTTTCTGACACTCTTTCCGATTGCCATCTGACGCCGAATAATCACGATAAGATTTATCAATTACCCGATTCTTTTTTGGCTGTCACACAAATTTACAACGATGGATGTTCTTACTTTAGTTCTTTAACTGATGAATCAGCAGAATGCAAAGTCTTTTTCTTTGTAGCAACAGCAATCAAATACATATCTACATACATACCTAATATATATGTATATACATATGATATGATTCACTCTATATTGGGATTCATGTAAATTGTAAGACATTTCCTTATTTTGATAAGAAATGCATTCCATTTCCTTCTTGATATGCATTGTGTTTCCCCGCATAATTAGATATGAACCTAACCTATGGCAAGGCAACGTTTCCCAGCTTGACTTTTAGTAGTAAGCTTGCAATTCAAATCGCCCGCGTTCTTAAAGTAGAAAAAAGTTCAAGTTCAAAAACTTGAAATACCGTTATTAGTTATTAATAATTTTTATTAATTATGTATTTCTTTATCAAAAGAGCAGACTTTTTGTTGTGACTGTCTTTAACATTAGATCTCACCTGACGCGGGAAACTCTCGTAGACTTTATACAATTTAAAACGAGCAAAATCGTTACTTAGTACATCAAACTTCATAGTCAACGCATAAAATATGAAATGAGCATTTTATGTTGCAGTAAATGTTGCCCATAAATCGCTTAATTGAAAACATAAATAGCATGCAGTATTTTCTTGGGAAAATACACGATTTAAATACATAGTAGAATGTAAAATGATATTTAAAATATGGAATACCTCGATTGGTTCTAACGCTGGCATCAAAAATACAATAATAATTTTAAACTCTAGCCGTTCGTTGCACATAAAATGGAGGGATTGGGATTAAAGGAAAACAATGGATATGCGTGATGGGAGGAAAAGGTAGCAAAGGTAGCAAATCGGTACTAAGTAGTATCGTTAATGTTAGTAGGTAAATACAGTTTGATTTTGTTCTATCGTGAATCTCATTCGGAAGCATTTAAGAGGAATTTTGACCAACAACCTGCACATAGTTTGCCGGGAAGAGGCCGTATCGGTTCTTGCACAAGCCCCGCCACCAGCCGTCGTCAATCTTTTCGATATGGGTGATGACGTCGTCCGGATCAAAGGAGATCTCGTCGTCGTCGGCAGCCTGGTAGTCGTATAGAGCGATAGCATGTATACCGGTGTCTTCAAGGTAGTCAGCCAGATTGTCAGAGTTCGCATAAATGGCCTCCTCGACTGCTGGTGCTGCTGCTGCCTCAGAAGCTGCACCATTTGTAGCGGGCAGCGGTGAAGCAGCCTTAACCTCAGCCTGGTTTTGGTACAAGGGCTCCTCTTCGATCACTGGCTCGGGTTCGGCTTGTGGTTGGGGTACAGGATCAGCTTGGGGCGTTGGCACATGCACTGGCGATTCCGGTTCGCTTCTGGGAGGCGTAGCTACGGTTTCCACCTCAATTTGCGGCACCACATCTGGTGGTGGTGCTGCAACCTTGGTTACTGGCGCAGTCTCCACTACTGGAGCGGGAGCAGGATCAGGCGTTGGTGGTGCTGGGGTAGCAGCAGCTGGGACGGTTACTGGCTCTGCTTTCACCTCCACTTTAGCCGGCTGCGCCTTGGGAATGATGATGGGTTCCTTGCGAGCAGGTGGGGTCTCCGACACCGGCGACTGCATCTGGTTGAAAGCACTGATGGCATTTCCGATCCCACCAGCTCGACCTGTCTGGATAGCCGCCCTGCTGCCCTTCGGAGGAGGCGTTTCCGTCGAGGTCCGGGGAGTGTTCTCCGCTACGGTTTGCTTGGCGGCTTCCTCGCGATCGCGCTTGTCCTTGGCTTCGCGCAGCCGCTTCTGCTCTTCGGCTCGCTTGCGAGACTCCTCCTCGGAGTTTTTAGCAAGGTTCTCGAACTTGGCACGCAGATTTGAGGGTTTGGCTCCTTCAATTACCGGCTTGACCTTGTGATCCACCTGGCTAGCGTGCTTTTGTGGGGCCTCGATGTGGTCCCAGCCCACGGCAGACTTGTCCTTCCGGTCTTCCTGCACCCCAAATTTGCCGCCAAATCCCTTGGAGTAGTCTTGGGGAAAATGAGGGTTTTTATTAATAATTAAAATTACTGGTTAAGTCACTTACCCTTCTGGGACTCGTGCTTCTCCACTTTTTCGACGTGATCCCAGCCCACTGCTGATTTATCCACTCGATCAGATTGCACTCCGAACTTGCCGCCAAAGCCCGTGGCGTAGTCCTTCTGAGAGGCATGCTTCTCCACCTTTTCGATGTGATCCCAGCCCACGGCAGACTTGTCCACGCGCTCCGACTGAACGCCGAACTTTCCGCCGAATCCATCGCTGTAGTCCTTCTGGGAAGCGTGCTTTCCCACCTTCCCCTGGTAGTCGTGACCCACAGCCGACTTGTCCATGCGGTCTTTCTCCACACCGAATTTGCCACCATAGCCATACCCAGCGTTCTGCTCTTTCAGCAGTTGCTTCTTCTTGTCCAGATCGGCCTTCTCTGTCTCCTCCCGCAGCTTGTCCATGCTAAACAATGAATAACGTAACCTGAGCTGGAATTCCACAGAAATCGATCAAAGCGCAGATGACTCACTCGATGGCGCCTGCAGTGCGACCGCTGCCGTCGATCGTTTTCGATCCCCAGCGCTGCTCCTGTTCGCTGACATCGTTGACGAAGTCTGGGTCCGTTTCCCAGTCGTCGTCCGGAGCGGCGCTGGTTTCTTGTATCTGGTGACCGGCCGTTGCCTTCCACATTCTGGATTCTCGCTTATCCTTATCTGCCGAAGATAAACGGGCACAGTCAGAGAGGGTGGGGAAAAGTGAACGGCAGGGCAGGTTCCGAGTCGATTCGTGGCCAGATAACGAGAAAAGCCGCCATAGATGGGAGGGGCCGACGCCGGAACAGTAACCCAGCTGGAGCCAGGCTATATATACATATACTCACGTCCTGGTGACTAACTGCAAAAGCAACTGCTCGGCTAGTGTCTCGGTGGCTTTAAAATTTTCTGTAATATTGGGCGAAGGAAGAGAAAATAAACAATTGATTCATAAAGAACACTTAGAGATGGGTAAAAGCGCAATGTCGCTATACTTTATCGATATTTTTGGGATGTATTGCGAAGTCAAGCTATCGATTACGATTTGAAGGAATCAATGAGTCGTTTGTCATCAACTATCGAACTCGAATTCAAAAATGTCCGGGAAATTTAAAATAAGATGCCAATTGTAAAACTGTCTGTCGATTTATAGTGTTTTCAGTATTTTTGTGTTATATTCGTTTTCAAATGTTTAATGTTTTTTTTTTATTAAGACAACGGAGGATGAGAGATTAAAAAAAATATTGTGAGCAGTTTGAAAGAGATTGGATGTTATCAACCTAAATAAAAATAATATTATTTTTCAATAGTGCAGTATCAATGTTCTTAAGCCAAAGTGTAAAATACTATATGTAAATATAAACGTTCATTATGAAACTTATTGCTTTATCATATGCAGATATTTATGAAGATATGATTATTTTCCCCGTGTCGTCACCATCATTAAGCAAATATTTATTTACTTATTGCGGTTTCGTCATAGTTTCAACAGCTTCCAGCGGTGATTCATGCAAAGTGCTCTCTATAACGTTCAAGAAGCTCAGGCGTTAGCTTAAGGCGTAGGAGAGAACTATCATCCAGGTGAGATCAAGTATACGACCATTAGACATTCGAAATACCCTACTAAACAAACAAACATCAGACTCAGGAACATACTATATGCTTGGCACTAACTTACGCTCTCAACTGGTACCATGTATAAAAAGTTCTCTTCGCTCTCTTGGATCCCAATCGCCGGCATTTTTGCTGCCCCAATATAAAAGCTTAGCCGTGAGCGCCAACCGACATAGTATTTATTCACATCGCTAGCAGTTCGCTTCGCCAGACTTGTACGTTGACCAGAATATATCGTTGGTATTAAATTCTGAGGAATTCGCTTGATAAAGAATGTTTGTTTATTCCCGTTGTGCCAAAAGTCACCAAAGCCGAGTGCAAAGACAAGCAGAAAAGTGAAAAGAAAGTGTGTGCGTAGCAAATCAGAGATTTGTCGGGCCCAAGGGCGGCACCATTCGAGTCTTGTAAAATTCTGGGCGCGGCGCTAGAAGAATTCTCCAGAATCCAATCTACATTGGAGCAAGTGAGAAGAATAATCTCTCTCTATTTACTGCCCCCCAATTCGAGTAAAAGAGTCGGAAAAAATACACAAAATCGCCAGCAAAAAATGACATCATCAAAGTGCGCTCTCTTTTAGCTTTTCTCGTTTTCCTCTCCTCTTCCCATTCGCAGACGCGTGTGACTTTTGCCTCATCTCCCACCTACTAAACTTTATAGTCGTTTCTTTTATCTTCTCCCATCTTTTGGGATGAAAAACGAAATTCTTCGTAAAAAGCATCCATCTTCTCTTCCGCCGTCCAATTTAGTAATTCAATCAACTTCAATTGCTCTCCTAGGGGCTAAGCTACAGTAAAACATGGGAGGTAGTGCCCCAGTATTAGTCATTTTTTCTCAATAAACACGTAGTGTTGCATTTGAGGTCGGGCAATTATACTAGTACACACACTACACCGGCATAGGTGTGTCGTCAAGGTTTATTGCCAGGCGCAATAGTAATTGTGGAAAATTAAAACATTTATGAATTCAAATTCAAGGTACAGTCTACCTGAAAGAAGTCACTAAAAGCTTTTGTTTTTGAAGTTGTTCACACATAGTCACGAGTTTTACCCCATTTGGGAGCACTCTTTTTACTGGTCTCCATGAAGACTCACTTTCAAGTCATGTTCAAAGCTTCCAATTGACGTCACAAATGCTGTGAATCATTACTTGTTGTAATTTCAAATGTATTTTCCATGTCATGATCTTGACAGAGCTATTAATAGATCACCATCATCGGATACGTCATGGTTGGGGTACATATCTTTACTTCACTTTAGTGGATTTTCCAGTCCTAAAAAAAATTCCAAAATCTGTTAAAGATGGAAAGAAGAATTCTAATTTATGACTCTATCAAAAGACAAATGTCTGGAACGTACACGGAAAATAATTTAAGATAGATTCTTTGGGAAATAACACCAACTGTTATAAAAATACAATAATATATTTGGTTAAAAATTGTAAACATAAATTGAGACTACTTCTTGGACATCTTTAGCTTACTATGTTCTTAGATATTTGTTTCTGTGTAGTTCTATACACACATAACCGGTTCCAGCTTTGGCCAAAACATTTTTGTTTGTTTATAGCTTGATTGCAGAGGCGTTGGTAGTTGTTTCTTTTTTGTGGCCTGTTTGGAGCGTCGCCACGTCAAGTCTTTTATAATGCCTTTTTTCTGCTGCCTTTTGTTGACTTTCTACTTTGGCGGCAGCATAGGAAAGCAAACATATTTTCAGCTTTCCAGAGCGATCAGAAATTTCAATCAATTTATCATAAAGTCATTTGGGCCTATTGATTTTTTAGATTATGTGAGCCTAGAACAAATCCCCACGGAGATAGTGTTCCACTTGACGACTGAAGTGGACAGGCCAGGGCATAGAATGAGGCGGTAGGCGGTCGGCGGTATGCATTTCCCAGAAGCTTTCTCTTGGCCCCAAACTAGCTGTGAGCCCGATGTGTTTCAAACCAGAACGCAATGAGCTCATCCGTTTATAAGGCCATTCCATTTCGTGTGGGTTTCCGAATGGGTTTGGTCTGGCCTATCACGAAAACTACTCTCGCACCCGGCAAAGGCATCCAGACAGGCCCGGTTCCTGCAAACTGAACTGAAAAGTAACTTTCACTTTCCCCAGAAAGTACGATGAACTTGGCTTGGGCCCAATACGAAACGACAACTAGAAAAAACATCTGCTTAAACAAACTACGGGGGAGAGAAAATCAATGGGAAGAGAGTGTTTTTAGCCCAGCGCCAGGCTGGCTACGGGGCGTATGCGTTATACGAGGGTTTTACGACGTTTGATGATGTCATCGGGCGGCAAGCAGGTCCCCGGAATAAAGACCGGGCTCATAAGCTCTGAGAGTTGTAGCGTTTGACCTTGTCGGGGGTTAATTTTCTATCACGCTTTTGGTTTATTAGAAATCTTTGAGCTATTATTCATAATGATTTTTCCACTTCCTACTTACAGATTTTCCACAACAAACCAACCAAAATGAGTTCCGCTGAGTACTACCCATTCAAGGTGAGTGATTACAATGGATTGTATTTGAGGAATTAAAAAGAGGTGGCTCTGTGATGAGCTGGAGATTTATCGAACTCTATTATATGACGTGATTCATTATTCATTACACTCGGATTAGATTTTGTAGTTATTTCAAATATTTCCATTACATTTCGAATGAAATAAATAACCTTGATCGATTAGATTAGATTTTTAAGATAGAGAAATCATTATTTATTGATTGAAAATTGAATATTGTTGGGACAAGTCAGTTGCAAAGTAATTATCTATAATTGGGCAATTAAATGTTCATCAAAGTGTACATAGGAGCTCCAGATAATTGTTGAAAAACAAGACTTGCTAAGCTGATAAGAGAATTTCTATCAGAGGTCTCTCTGATGTGTTTAAAAATAGAATAAAACAAGGAATATCAATATAAAAGCGAAATTAGCAAGACAAAGAGAGGAGCTACTGTCGAACATAACAAAACAATCCCAAATAATATAAAATAAATTCCACCATGAATCACAAATACACCCTTTTTGGGATTACGTGCCTTGCATTTTAAAAAAACATATTATTCATGCATTACTCATGCATTTCGTACTTATTTTCCCTTGCATTTATTTATACGCAGTGCACACCCACCGTCTACCCGGCGGATCCCTTCGATCCCGTCGAGGATGCGGCCATTTTGCGCAAGGCCATGAAGGGCTTTGGCACCGACGAGAAGGCCATCATCGAGATCCTGGCCAGACGCGGCATCGTGCAGCGCCTGGAAATTGCCGAGGCCTTTAAGACCTCCTACGGCAAGGACCTGATCTCGGACCTCAAGTCTGAGCTGGGCGGCAAGTTTGAGGATGTGATCCTGGCGCTGATGACGCCGCTGCCCCAGTTCTATGCCCAGGAGTTGCACGACGCCATCTCTGGACTGGGAACCGATGAGGAGGCCATCATCGAGATCCTCTGCACGCTGTCCAACTACGGCATCAAGACCATTGCCCAGTTCTACGAGCAGAGCTTTGGCAAGTCCCTAGAGTCCGACCTGAAGGGTGACACCAGTGGCCACTTCAAGCGCCTGTGCGTGTCCCTGGTGCAGGGCAACCGGGATGAGAACCAGGGAGTGGATGAGGCAGCGGCCATTGCCGACGCCCAGGCTCTGCATGACGCCGGCGAGGGACAGTGGGGCACCGACGAGTCCACCTTCAACTCGATCCTGATCACCCGCTCCTACCAGCAGCTGCGCCAGATCTTCCTCGAGTACGAGAACCTGTCGGGCAACGACATTGAGAAGGCCATCAAGCGGGAGTTCAGCGGTTCGGTGGAGAAGGGCTTCCTCGCCATCGGTGGGTTTACTATATACTTTATCCCTTAAATACGCTAATCCTATAATCACTTTTTAGTCAAGTGCTGCAAGTCCAAGATCGATTACTTCTCGGAGCGCCTGCACGACTCGATGGCTGGCATGGGCACCAAGGACAAGACGCTGATCCGCATCATCGTCAGCCGCTCGGAGATCGATCTGGGTGACATCAAGGAGGCATTCCAGAACAAGTACGGCAAGAGCTTGGAGTCCTGGATTAAGGTAAATACAGATTACTTCATCTATCCTAGTGTGTTTTGCCTAATATTGAATACTGCACCCCGTTAACACTTTAAATTAATTCGCATTCGATTGTCAAACTGCAATAACCACCATTAATCGCGGATCATCCTGCTGGTTTCTTTTTCCCCCTGTCGTTGTTGTTCTTGTACATTTTCCCCAATTCAAAAATTCATGCCACACACACCCCGTTGCTTTTCCGATTACTTCACTTGTGTGCATATAAGACATTAAAACCTGGCATATTCTATATTTTTAGGGCGATACATCCGGCGATTATAAGCGTGCCCTATTGGCTATTGTTGGATTCTAAAAAAGAAACTCCCAAAACCAAAAAGACAAAAAGCTCCAACAATAACTTTTACTTGTCAATGTCGTCAGTTCCACGCCCTAAATTACGTATTCTTAAACAAAAAAGAATGTACAAATACAATTCAGATATTTGATTAGTTGACGAATATATATAGATTTTATATACTGGAACAAGTTTTAACCCAAGCGAGGCCACGCAGTGCATTTAAAGCCGTTGAATCAGAACCCCAGTCTCGCATCCTGTTGATTATGATTACATTACAACGATACATTACTCTATGCACGCCACATGCACATTATTGTATTTCTATATAGCTGAATAGCTTATGGTTTTCTCTGTTTTTGTTTCTCTCGAGTCTCATTTGCAATATTTACATATAAACTTACAAAAAACGCAAAAAAAATAAACAAAAATATGACAAAACGAAAACTTCAAATTGAGTTTCAGTTACTAACAGCGCTCTGTTAGTCGCATAACATCACATAAATTAACCAAAAGGGGCGGCGATTGGTTATTAATTAATAAGAGTTCGTGTGAATTTGGTACTTGATTCTAAAATTTATTTAAAGTTAATTGATTCCTTGATGTTAAATTTATTTTAATTATTTAAAAATTACAGATTTTATTACTTTTTAAAAGAGTTAAAATAAATGCTTCAGACAATGTCTATGCACTGCTTGCTTTAAGTAATTTTTCAAAATGTAAAATGTTAAACCCTTTTACATTCATCAATTTAGGAGTGCGTTAAGCGTATATATATTATTTATGCTTTAAATAGTAAACTGTTATGGAATGTCTAGCTTTTCATAGATCAATTTTACACGAATATATATTTACCATCCCCTCCTACATGGAGTCTATATAACTTTCGTGGTGATAATCCAATTCTAAGCCATGTATACAAAGTAAAAAAAAGCGTTTAATGCTTTAAACTTCTGCTCTTTTCACGCTTTATCTTTATCAGGAGGATGCCGAGACCGATATTGGATATGTGCTCGTCACTCTCACGGCTTGGTAGAGCCTGATGCAGCCAGAATACAAATATATATATATGCAATATATATATCGTGCTAAAATAGAAAATGCCAAAAAAAAAAAAAATAAGAACAAAACAAAAATGTTGCATTTCGATAACCAACGCAAAGAACAAATGAAATTATCTATTATATATTGTGATGTGTTCTAATATTCCGATTCGTAAATCCCCCATACCTATGTAGTATTTTCCCCCGTCTAACGTCCCCAGTTGACTTTTTCAACAATTATTATTATTATTTAAACTTTTTACGTTCTTTATTTTGTATACATGTGTGTTTTTTTGTAAATTATTCAGCATCGTACTCGAATGTGTAGTTTTCGCTTATTGTATTAACTAATAAAGTTTGCTTACATTCAACGGAAACAACCATTTTAATGTGCCTTTCAGGACGATCTATCCGGAGACTATGGATACGTATTGGAGTGCCTGGCCTCCTACTAAGCGGAAGGAGGTGGACCTCCGCTGGAGCAATTTACACCGTTTGTTAACCTTGTATTTGTTGTAACGCTAAAAGCAAACTTTTCTGTGGAAAATTCATAGCCTATATTCAATTCATAAATGCATTTCATAAAATCATGAAAAAGAATCTTGTCTGTGCGCTTAACTAAGAAACTAGGGGCAACCGAAACCAGGGGAGTGGGAATTGAAATTGGTATTTGAGGTTGGGAAATATTCAGAGTGTGGACCCTACTACTACTTGGCCACACGGTCCTGATAGGCTGCCCACAGGCGATCACGGTATGTCTGAGCCGCCTTCTCTGGATTTGTGGCCTTCAGGATGCCACGGCCCACCACGCCGATATCAGCACCGCGCTCCTTCACCACATGTTCCGGCGTCTGGTACTGCTGACCCAACTGGTCCACGGTCTCGTCGATCTTAACGCCGGGGGTTAGCTGCAGCAGACCCGGAAAAGCAAAAGCATCCGAGGACTGACACACCACACCGGCCACAAAGTCCACATCGGCGCCCTCGGTGGCGATTTTATTGCTGCTCTCCTTGTATTTAGCATCGATCAGGTTGCCAGTGGCCGACATCTCGGCCAGCAAAAAGACGCCACGCTCCTTCGTGGCTCCTTGCTCGCCAAGGCCTGCTTTCAGACCTTGAAGAATACTGCGTCCAGGCAGAGTGTGCGCCGTGACCAAATCGGCCCAGCTGGATATCTTATACACTCCCTTGCCATACTGCAATGCCACAGTGTTGCCAATGTCCGCAAACTTGCGATCCTCCATCAGCAGGAAGTTGTGACGTTTGGCCAAAGCCTCCAGGTTCGAGATAAACTCCGCGCTGAAGTCCTCAACAATGTCCACGTGCGTCTTAAGCAGGCAGATGTGCGGACCACATTTGTCAGCCATGTCCAGGATTTCATCGGCCCGGGTCAGGTCAGCAGCCAGGCAGAGGTTCGTCTGCTTGCTGGCCATCAGGTTGAACAGCCTTTTGGCGACCGGGCTCTTGGCCAAGTTGGCGCGACTCTCGTAGGTCAGTTTTGTGCGCTGCAAGTCGTTGGCTAAAATGAAATAAAAATTGATTATTTTAATGGTAACTGAGCACTTAGTACAGAACTAAGTAAGAATAGGTATATACACTTGAAGCAATCTTATCTATCTTGTTCCTTCTATTTGTAGATAAAGTGTTCCTACGGAAATACTTGCAACCGATGTTATTTAAGGGAATTATAATTATAACTTGACACTTTCATTCAAAAAAAAATAATAAATCAAAACGAAAATTAATGCACAAAAAAACAATAGTTATATCCTAAGATTTGTTTGAAAGCAGAATAGCTAATGCAGCTCTAAAAAAATTGAAAATAAAGATAATTTTACGCATGGAAACAAAAACGAACCGGTTTTTTTTTTTAAATACATCAAACTATAAATCATTAGTCATTACTTATATTGCCCAGAGATTGGCTTGATTGGTAGAAAGAACGAGGAGAGTCTAGCTCTCGAGTGGCCTGATAACCATGGCATAATTGAGTGGAGCACTGGCCTCGAATCACGTGCCGCGTTCCCTCGAACTTGATCTGGTCCGACTCTGAAATCCGGATAGGGGTTACCAGCGCTGTTTATTGGCGGCCATATAAGCACAAAATTAGGAAGTTTATGACCCAATGGGTTGCTCCCCTAATTGAATTTAGTTCGAGGCCGACCCACGCGCTCTACGAGTGTCATGTACTCATTTTATCTCTCTACCTGGCAATCAGTATATCTAAGAGAGATTTGGGGCATACACACCTCCAACAACGTCGGGCTTATCGCCACCCACGAACGTTCCATCGCTGTTGATTTGGACAGCGGCTATGTACTTGGCCACCGCCTCTACCGTGGACTTCTCGATGCGTCCGGCCTCGTGCAGGGTGTTCAGCAGGAAGGAGAGGGTGAAGAGCGAATGCATCCGTACGCCGTGCTTGGCTATGTTGGCCACGCCGCCCTGCTCTCGGTTCACCACGACAACGGCATCGGTCACCACGATGCCCTCGCTCTGGAGGTCACGCACAGTGTCCAGAATGCTGGAACCGGAGGTAACCACATCCTCGACAATAAGGCAGGTGTCGCCGGCATTAAAGATGCCCTCGACGAGTTTCTTGGTGCCGTAGGCCTTCGCCTCCTTGCGTCGCACCAGCATGGGCGTGCCCTGCTGCACAGAGACGATGGTGGCCAAGGGCAAAGCCGTATAGGGTACTCCGCACACGTGCCGGGCATTCAGTTGTTTCTCTTTGATGTACTCCGCCAGCAGGTCAGACACAGTTTGCTAAGGGGATTCCACAGGTGGTTGAGCATGAGTTAGGGGGATTCCCTGGGGAAATGTGTGCACTATACTTACCATCACATCTGGGTAGCTGACAATTACTCGGAGGTCGAAGTAGACCGGCGAATTGATGCCCACCTTCATCTTAAAGTCCCCGAACTTGAATGCGTTGATCTCGAACAGCTTCAGGGCCAAGGCCCGCATCTTATCCGAACTCTGGGCAACCATTGTGGCGACGGCGAAGGCGAGTCTTGATCCGGAATCCAAAACAACACGCTGACTGTTCCTTGAGTACACGTGCTAGCAGCTGCTCCAACCAGAAACACGTCCAATTGGGAGTTATTGTGAGAGCGAAATGCAGTGTGACCGCACCGAGAGCGCCAAAAGAATACCTCAGCGGTTTAAAACTTTTAAGCCGAAAATACCAAAAAAGCTTATTTAATTATGTCGCTTTTATTAAGGGAAGTCCGTTTATTTTTGAATCTTCAAATCCTGTTGAAAATAGAACACTTCTTGTCCACCTTAGACATAGAATCATAGAATTTAATTTATTAAACGACTTATTTTATGCAGTAGTATTTTTCTGAAAATAAGTCAGAAAAAATTCCTCATTGCATGAATTTTAACTTGCAGAAATATTATTTTAACTAATTAAAAACAATGCCAGGCATATAAAGAGAGATAAATTAATTACGTGTTCACGCAAAAAAACTAAGAAAATATATATTATAATAACTTTTTTACATCAATTAATTCATTAAGAGCTTGTGGCAGACTTTAAATATATTTATAAATTGAATACTGTATATTATTACTTATGTAGCTTTGTAAATTGGCTTGCACGTTGATGTTGGCTTTTATAATTATTATTTAAGATTTAAATACAGTACTTAGGCAACCAATTCCACCCTACGGATAAGCTCCTCCCACAATCCCCGTCAAAGGTTTTAATGGGTGTATTTACACAAACTATCAACCACCAATCAGAGCTCCGAAAACTTGGCTAACAAGGAAGAAGCTAAAGCGCCTGCGTAAGTCAACAAAGTTGTCGAAGCAAGTCGGGGCTTTGAAACAATTCCAGATCCTTTTGGCATAAGTGTTTCCAAAATTTAGTTTCTTTTCGCTTGCCCCCAACTAAGTCACAGCTCTCTGCTCGCAGTCAGAAACTTCTTTGTGCAATTATCGGATTAATTGAATCTTTTTCACGCGATGGCCAGTGCCAATCCTGAATCTGTTGGTGAAGTGGCAGCCAAGCGTCCTCGTCTGTCTGGGAGTTCGAAAGTTCCCAAAATAGTCGAGCCTCAGCCGGCCAAGGTCGTGAATCGGGTGCCAAAATGCGCCAGGTGTCGCAACCATGGGATTATCTCGGAGCTAAGGGGCCACAAGAAGCTCTGCACCTACAAGAACTGCAAGTGCGCCAAGTGTGTCCTGATCTTCGAGAGGCAGCGTATCATGGCCGCTCAGGTAAGAGCTTAAACTTAAGCTAAGAGAATAGATTTAATGAATCAAGAAATCTGGGTTCAATATAGAACCATATAAAGCATATAAAATCAGATAAATTTCCATAAGTTTTTAAGTTTTTGTCGCTTTATATAAATTCAGAAATACATTTCAAATTGTAAAACGCTTAATGTCACAGATTTAATAAAGAAATTCGGCTATTCAATGTCCAAGATTAAGGCTAAACAAGAAAGAAAACAAACTTTTCGAAGGTAAAGTTGATATACCCTTGCAGGTTGCAAATTAAATATAGGATAAAATCGAACTATCTGATTATTGTTAAACTTCAAATATTCACATTCTTTTAATAAATATTTATTAGTTTTTTCAATATGAAAATTTGTTGACAAATCCAAGTTTAAAAATCTCATAACTACGTCAAAACAGCATTAATTTTAATTCGGAAAGCTTTCGTTACAATCTTCTGACTACAATTATAATACCCTGTCCAAAGAATTAGCAATAACTTCTTCCATCTTTTAATTAACTAATAAAGGATTAAAAACCTTTTTTATCTCCTTCAAAAGTTATTCCTTGAAATACTAGTTTACGAAGAATTATATAAAGAAAGGTTAGATCAAATCACCTGGAAATGTTTTTAAAGATTACACAGTTTGTAGATAGTACGAACCCTCATAATATACACACACAGGCACTATTAAATAAATCAAAGTACTTAAATCAATTGTCAGTTTCCCAACTTAAGTAGTTAGCTATGCCATTTATATTGTCTTTAGATTAACCACAGTCCATGTTCTAATTTGAAACACAAATATCCGATGGGCAGAGAATCACGGGAAAGCCCCGAAGTCAACACCAACCCCATCTCCTCGGCCAAGGGAAAACAGCCAATGAAAGGGAATACGTGTAAGAGATTCAGGCAGAACAACCAGTCCGGTTTTCCCTGCCGTTGGTGATGATGATGGAAAGTTGTCAAAGCGAAGGAACAAATCGACCAAAATATCCGCTTACCAAAACTGTTTGCACAAGTGTTGCTCCGTCTCGCATTTCATTAGATCGGAGGGATGAGAAATAGTGTTGGGGATGGACATGGGGATGGGTCATGTGGGATACCCCAAAGGAATTCTTGTGGCCTTTGTTTGCGGAAAAGTCAAACAGAAGCAGACGGAGACGGATTCTTAGATCTAGAGATGTTCACTTGTCGCATATTAATTTCAATTGCGGTCTTTTAGGTTGCCCTGAAGCGGCAGCAGGCCGTTGAGGATGCGATTGCCATGCGGCTGGTGGCCAACAAGACGGGTCGTTCCATTGACGCTCTGCCGCCGGGCAATATCTTTGGCCTGACCGTGACCCAACCAAGCTCGCCACGTCCGCAAAAGGAGGAGGAGCTGGCGGAGAAGCCTCTTTCTGAGGAGCAGCAGCAGAGACCGCAGGAGGAGGAGTTCAGCGAACCGGCGGCGGTTGCCCAGGATCTGAGTGCACCCCGACGGGAGAACGTCTCCCAAACGGCCATTGATATGCTGGCCCAACTCTTTCCTCAGCGCAAACGATCTGTCCTGGAACTAGTCCTTAAGCGTTGCGATCTGGATTTGATTCGAGCTATCGAGAATGTCTCGCCAGCGGGAAGGGCCACACCGGTGGATATTACCACCAATCCACAGCCGTGTCAGGACATAAGTCAGCCAAGTTTTCCACTTGCCACGCCCTCTAGGAGTAGCGCCTTCCGGCCGGTCATAGCAGATCAGGTGAGATTTAGTAGCTCCATCTGTCCATGCTTTCGATCTCTGAGCTACAGTGTGACACCTCCGTTTTTCAGTTCCAGAGCAAATCGATGGTAGAGCTAAAGCCGCCTCCCTTTGGAGCCAATCCTTCGGCAGCGGCGGCCGCCATCTGTGCCTACCCCAAGTGGTTCGTGCCGCTCTCCTTTCCGGTCACCATGGGCCACCTGTCCAATCTGGCGCCGCGCTGCACCTTGCCCAACTGCGCCTGCCTGGACAGCTACCAGTTTCACTAGGACTTCCTCTATCTCTATCAGGGTCTTCACATACATCTATTGAAATAAATTTATTTAACCTAACTAAAAACTGGACTATCTTATGAGTAATGGGGCAATCTTTGAGCTTCACTTTAGGACAGGTTCGGAAGCACCATCCTCCCCCTCTTCCTCCTCATCTTCGTCGTCCTCATCATCCTCGGATAGATACATACGATCCTCCTCATCGCTCTGTTGGCCACTCCTGCTCCCGCTCCCTAGACTCAAGACTGGAGCACTGTTACTGGAACTGGAGGCGGAGGAGGACGCTGCAGCGGCTGTTCCTTGGGCGGATGCACTGCGCTTGCTGAGATTGGCCCGTCGCCATTTGGCCCGCCGGTTTTGGAACCATGTCTTCACCTGGCGGTCAGTCAGCTTCAGTTGAAGCGCCAAATGGCGACGCTCCTCGGGTGACAGGTACTTGGAGCTGGCGAAACGCCCCTCGAGATTTTTTGTCTGCTGGGAGGTGAAGCGGATTTGGCCACCTTTGCGCTTAACCCCAAAGTTGGACATGTAGAAGCTAGCCGCCGGATAGGCATTGCAATAGAGGGCAGCTGCTGCGGTGGATGGATTTGTGAAGCCTAAAAAGGATACGGAAATGGAAAGATTTAACTTTGAATCCTACGGATAATTATATAATATATAGTTAAAAATATCTAACTATGTCCGTCGGATTGTTCATCATTCGTTATATATATTAAGTTTATTTTAAAAGTTGGGTACTCTACCTCACAGAAAACCCCAGAAGACAGCTATAGCCTTAATTATCACATGAATAATGAATTATCAGAATACTTCTACAACTTGATTAATTATGTTTACAACTGAAATCAACAATGTATCGTGTGATCACCATTATTGAATTATTTCTTTATCATAAAGAATATATAAGATAATAAATAAATTCACCTTCGCAAATTCGAGTAACAATCAATTTCCCTTAACATCAAATTTAAATTATAATTTCGATATAAAGTGGTGCACTCATTGAATTGTGATTGGTGGTAGCTTCTGTGGTTCGATTCCCCTATCACCGCCCACCAGCGCTTATCAAACTAATCGAACACAACAAATACCCCGTCATACATGTGTATGGGTGCCCGGGTATATATCAGAATCAGTATCAGTATCGGGCATATGTCAACGCCCACTTGTAAGTCGCAGAGAAGACCGAGCCAGTTATAGCAAAAAAAAAAAAGGTGAGATTTCAGGAGCAATTGGGCGAAATCAATTGTGGCCCGACAAGCAATCCGATTATACATATATAGTATATATAAAAAATATGATGATAAGGGAAACTGTTACTGTTGACGTAACGGAAATTCGCACTTGTAGAATACTTGAATTACGCTCATTTGGCCAAAAATGCTGAACTAATCTGATATTTCGGGACTCACTTACCTCATATTGGAACCCGTCAGGTATGCTATGATATATTATATACTGGAAGAGCGCTAGGAAATTGCCAAATCCCATAAAATAAATAACGCTTGGCTCCAGATGCCATAATTTAAATTGTTACAAATAGACTTATTAACGGTTATTTTAATTAAGTGGCGTACCTGGCGATAAGACCCCCCTTTCCGGATCCCCGCCTCGGTAGAGGTTTACTTTCCAATCGTTGAAAATTGAATTTGTTATTATTATTTTATAATGTGCGTGTCCACAAGGAAACACAGAACCTAGCCATATCAGGTACTTGTCCGGGGCCACCCATTTCAGGTCGACAACGGACGAGCTTATCGTAATCAAATGGCAATTGTCGCTATAAGATGATGGACAGCGCCTATTAATCGCCTCTAATAGCATTTGTCGTTCAGATAAGCCGACACAACTCGGAAATCGAAATCGGAATCGCAATGGAAATGGAGTGGGCCAATGAATAACATATATAACTATCTGAATTGTGTTGATCGGCGGGTTATACGCTACATTATTGAGGACTAAATTCCATCTAGCTTAACTCGACATGAATCTAATCTAGTTTGCAAATTATATTGAGCAGTGGAGGAAAACAATATGAATAAGGAGAGGTATTATGCTTTTAGGGTATATTTAAATACCAAAAATTCTCTTTTGAATTATTTTAGGAAACACCTATAGATTTAAACAGATTGTTAGAAAAAGCAACTATGGATTAGTTAACTTGTTAATTTCCCACAAGTTTGTTTATTTATATCCTCAGATCCGCTTCATCTGACCCTACTGTAAGCTTTATTAAATGGGGTTCTACTGTCACTCGATTTCCCATTGATTTTGTATTCCCCCCATTTACCTGACTCCTGATGGCTCTCACCTCAATTTCAAATATTTGTCATTTTGATAAGACCACCGAAAATATTTCGTGGGTTTTCCGATATGTGGCGGTGACTTTATCAGCTTTACGAGTTTCCCAGTCCGAATTCCCTCGAAGGCTAATCTACCATTACATGTTGCATTGGGAACCAAGCCAAGAGAATGCAAGTTTTGGGAATGAGATTTGAAGTGGCATTGGCGCCAACACTTGACTTTGACAAACAAACCTCCAGCTTACGCACACACATTAATCATGTTTATGGCCCATTTCTGTGGGATCCCCATTGTAATATTTGGTGGTTCGAACACTTTGGACTTAGGCTAGTTAAGACTGTATTTAAATGAGGATATTCCGTCGAACGGTTCCCATGCTCGATCAATTTCCCTATGTCAGTTTGATGGAAGGGATTATGAGAGCAGCAATGGCGTGAGGTTCAATGACTTGAACTGTCGCCTAGTTTTAATTTTAATCCCTTAGTTGTGATGAAAACTGTGAGACTACTAATAAATAAATCTAATTTTTTGGTTGATAATTTTCAAAATAAGGTGTCCATGGGTTCTTACCCCATATATTCCTAAGTTTCAACATTCAGTTTTCCTTGTGGAATTAACATATCACCTTTATAGATATGAATGTTTCAGCTTTTATCAGCATTTCAGAGTCTTTAATTGATAATTGTAACGCTCATTCATGCATAATACCAGATACGAGGCTTGTGACTCATTTCCGGTCATTTTTCCCATATATTATCTATTTTTCAATGCTAATTATGTCCTTACTATTGTTCAAAATTGTGTAATTCAAATGCAGAGTTAAAAACTTTAAGTGTAAGAGCGTTTGGATATGATGAAATAATTCTAGTAGTTTATACATATATCTATTAGACAATTTTAATTCAATTAAAGGGTTATATTCTACTCTAAAAGTTCTTAACTACGTGTAAACCTCCACCCATTCCCAATATTTAAAAGGAATTAAAACTCACCTTCACAATCCATGGCAAAGGGACTGTATTGATCGCAATATCCTGTAGGCTGGACGGCGGCTGCGGCGGCCACAGCGGCTGCCTGGAAGTGGGGCATGAACAGCGAGGGATTCTTCTGCAGGTTGAGCACCTGCTGGTAGAACAGCGAGGCAGGATCCGGGTAGATGGGATTGAAGCGCAGCGTGGTGGGTGCCAGCACGGGACTGGTGTCCAGATTCTTGAGAGCATACTGCGCAGCTACTGCCTCCCGTGACAGATCGTAGATATTGGTGGCAGATGTTGCAGGAGAGGCGGCGGATGACTGTGAACCGGAACTGGGCAGGGCCAGTGCCTTGGGCATGGCTACTTGGGGCGGCTGCGGTGCCACTGGGCTTTGAGAGGAGCCACGACGCGATTGGGATCGATGCAAGGTCTCGGCAGGTGCGGTCCTCGTCTTCTGCTCCAAGATATTCTCAATGGAGAAGGCGGCCTTGCTTGCCTTGGTGCCGATATCCATGGTGGGCTTAGGATCCAGTAGGGAGATATAGCTGATAGATCACCGAATATGTCTGCGCTAGCGGAGCGATCGAAGCGACTGCGTTGGCCGCAGGCGGTGAACTAATGGCTCCCGGTGAAGAAGTCGAGCCAGCAGAGCCAAGGGGCCCAATAAATTGTACCAAATCTGATTTCACAGAATATAATAGATTGTACCTATAATGTTGTGCTAATGGGTAGATATCAATATTAACAATAATAGAGCGGTATGTAGATATGGCCCGCCCGCCCTCACGCACACTCGGGCGCGAACTGCCGATATTATGGAAGATAATGCCGGGCTACCGGCCATCGATTGATAAGCGAATGGTGGTTGGTTCATCGTGGTATTGGTGTTGGTGGGGTGTTCCGCCGGCTCGATGGCACTCCACTCCACTCCACTCCAATTTCCAATTGCAGACAACGACAGCTCGACACCATTGAGCCTCGGCCCCTGCGGACACCCAATCGGCGATGCGATTCGATTCGATCCGATCCCGGCCGTCGTATAAATCACAGTCCGCCGGGCGCTTATTGAGCTCTGCCAGCACCTACCTCCCACCACCCACCTCCTCCCACCTGGTGGGTGCGGTGCGTTTGATCGAGTAATTGTTAATCACCCGTTATCGGTATCGTCGTTACCTGGCTGTTTCGGCCCACAACTCGGATGGCTTCGTGGCTCGAACTCTGGCTAGTAGCTACTGTTCTGTTGATTGTTGTTGTAAACAAATTAAAATTACCAATCGTAGGCTCCTTCGGTCGCCCCCTGTCTCCTCCTCCGATGTTCCCCACATCGAGTCCTTCCCCGTCGAAAGATATCGGACTCTGATTGAGTAATCGAGTTTGCGTTTCGGGAACAATTTATGCGTTTGTATAACTGTTGTTTGGTGAGAGCATTCGGAGCGGTGTGGACATATTTCGGGGGTGTCTTATCAGTTGTGCGTACTTGGGCTCTTCGTAAAGCCTCCCAGATGATGGATTACTTTTGATTTCGGTCTTTGGGACTGTTGTGATAAAAAAAAAATGAGAGCCCATAAATGCCACCGATTGTTGTTATTGTTGGCTACTGCTACTGCTGATTCAACAACTATGTATATACCCGATATAGATACCTCTTCGATATTGTTTTTCAGGTTGTCCCAAAAACTGTGCTAGTATCTCTAAGATACATTTTGTGATTGTGTTGTTCCAGTGACGAACAATGAAGATCTTCAGTTTTGGTTGGTTGCATTTAGTATGTGAGAAAACATTTTCATATTTTCCTTTCACACGATGTTGGGTTATCTAGTCCTATAAGATTTTGACTTGGAACTATTAGAAACAGGCGATACCTTGGTATTGATAGTCGGCGTAGTGAAATCACCAAGTGACTCAATTTCTTGTGACTTTTGGCCATAAACTTATTCATTTTGATAGGCTTCCCCTTTAATAAAATGTGATTTTGTGAACTATATATAGAGTTTGCGGGTTCTACGTCAATCGATTGCCAATTAAGCTTTTATAATGCTGGAACATTATCAATTAGTCAGGTTGACATTTCGTAGAAGTTTGCACATAAAGATATAGATGTTGTGGAAACCTTTTTATGTCTAATAATTATCTGAGAATTGTAGTAACCTCTCTCTCTAAAAATTTAGAGATATATTATCCCTAGATATTCGTATATCTTTTGAAAACTATCTAAAGAATAGCTCTATTAAAATAACCAAATATATTTTTGCAACATGTTGAGTGAAACCTTTTGAGAGACCTTTTAGACTATAAAAATAATTCGATTATTATCCAAAACCCCTTGCCATTGCACATAGATTAAAATATTTAAAGGTATAAGTCATAAGTCGAACAAAGTCGGCAGTCGGCATTCAAAGATATGGAAATTGTCCATATAACGCTATACTTCTGAGTGCAAATTGTAATCCTGGGATCTAACACTTCACACCGTTTCATCATGAGCAGACACTTGTTCTCTGCTATCAGACAGTCAGTTGGTTAATCCCCAACCAAATTCCGTCGATCGAAAAGATATAAACAATTTGCACCCGGCCTGTGACGGCCATTTTGTGACATATCACAAGGTAAGTATTCAAATTTATCAAGCGGTGCTTCTCAATGGGTATAGCAATATTTGCCATTCACCAGCTATTTTGTTTTTTACCCAAAATTAAACAAGAATAATGAATGGTAACAGAATATTTTCAAATGGAAGAGCCTTTCGGTTTTGGTTGCGATAAGTAAATGCGGACAATTCGAGGCATTGACAAGGCCTGCGATGCCACAAACTACGTTAACGTTCTTCGATAAAGAGGAGCTTAGGGGCGTCAAGTGACGCTAAATTATTAGCAATTATCAGGAGACAAACGGTTTGAAATGACTTCAAAATTGGGCATAAATACTCAACGAACGCATTAATTATAGCAGAGGAAGAGCTTTGCCGGGGGCAGGTGTACCGATAACGAATGGTCCGGTAAAAGTATTTACCAATTTAGGTTTAGGTTAGGTTAGCTCCAAAAACCTTGAGCTTGTTTTAGTCATTAAATTGCTTATTATAATACTGTCAGATCCCAAAACTTATTGCCTTCACCAGGGATGGCAATAAAAGCTCATGTTTTTAAAAAACATACGAGGTCAATAAAAATATGGTTCAACATTCTCCGTGAACATCGGTTGATTGATTTATTTTCATTCTTTTATTTATGCAAATGAATAAATATTTCGTATATAGCACTACGTTGGCTGCAAGTAATTAATAAGCAGTTTCATCATTGACCTCTTATTGCATTTGATTCACATATCTCTCTCTCTTTCTCTGTGCTCTTCTTTTCGATCTTCTTTTCATACAGTGTACATCATAATATATATATATATATATATATATATATATATAGGTTGGGTTTAAATTATCTTTAGCTTTCTTTTATAACTATTTATTTATAGGCTTCGCAAGAAGTTTCCATGGTTTCATGCTTTGCTTTGCATTGTTTGAAAGTTAAGAGTTGCTGTTGAGTATTCGCTTACTTGCTTGCATTGATTTAAATTCCATTTAAAAAGAAAACAATTGCTCAAATGCAAAATATAAATTAATTCAACTACAATTTGACACGTACATATCTAGGCGCATGCACACATTGAGTTTACTGTGTTTTGGATTCGTCTCTCAGTTATTTTTGGTTTGAAAAAGCACTACGCGTTACAAGATCTTCGAGTATTTGTGGTTTGTTGCTGCCTTTGTTCTGAACAAGCTGCCTCTAGACGTTACGAAATAAAATAAAGTCACAGGACTTTTGGTTTGGATTCTTTTTGGTAGCCTTAGTAAGAAAATTCGAGTAGCAAAACGAGTTAAGGGTAAAAGTAGGAGTTAGATTAAGTTAAGATCAACATCATCCTTTGTATAGATACAAATTGAGTTCAAGTTAGATTTTTTGTAGGTAGTAAGTTAGGATAGGTTAATAACGTTTACATATCTTTAGGGTTGATTGGTGGTCCTAGGCCAGGTTCGCCACATGGGTCGTGTCCATGTGCTGGATGAGGGTGCGCATAAAGGACATTTCCTTGCGCGCATTCTCCAGTATCACCTTGGGATCATCGGACGTGCAGCGCAAACAGTTTGGCGCAAAGACCATGGCCAAGTTGGAGGAGTCCATCTTGGTGCAGCTCACCACCTCGGGATTTGAGAATTGTTGCAGGAAATGTATTAGATACGTTAGAACCTAAAAAAACGTATGGGATTCGTTAGGTCGTATTTATCGATAAAGCAAATGATTTCCTGAGACACTTACTAGCTGATTTATTTCAGGCAACTTATTAACTATTTCTTTGGCTTTGTCGGGATCCTCGGTATTCACACAATCCTCGTAATAGGCATCCGGTATTAGCGGATCGTACAGCTCGCGGTACCACAGCTTAAGCAGACTGGCCGGCGCATGTGCGTCAACTGTGTGAAATATAGCGGAGAAGATATAAAAATAAATTGTTAAATAATTTAATCTTATTTCTAGCATGGAGCAAGAATGGAATGATTGTATCTCACCCAACGTGTTGTTAATGTCAGGAACATCCCACCGATCGAGGCGATTCTTCATACAATTGACCTCATCCACATCCGCCGAAACGCGAAAGATGCCCTCAGTCTGCTTTCCGTTGAGTAGCAGCACCTGCAATACAAATCCATTTAGAATACTCGAACGTTTTCCTAAAGGGTGTAAGCTTACGTGCTCAGACAGTGTTGTCTGGATCCAAGGTAGCTTCCGGAATGGAAACTTATCCTTCTGCAACTCCATGACCTCGGATAGAGTGTTGCCAAACATGCTGTTCCTCAGAATTTGTTGCTGCAAAAACATATTTAAAGTCAAATCTAAAGTCTCTTCTATTACTTTATTGTTAACTTACCCGCGCCTGCTCCACCTCATCGACCGTTGGCTTCTTGGCCAGTCGTCGTCCGCTGCTACCAATTCGATCCAAGCGGCGACAACACACTGTGGCATAGTGCGATATCTGCACATGGATAGGCCACTTGTTCACCTCCATGAAACTGGGGCCAAAGGATGGATCGCGATGCCTATTGACGTAGCTGTAAGTTAAATTAAAAACTTTATTTAGTAAAGGGTTTCTTCGGTTTTAGGATTCTTCCAATACTCACTTGAGCAGTGTGGGCTGAAACGTGGGCGAAGGCGGTACAAAGGAGAGACAGATGGCCATCAGCTCCCAACCGCGGATGAGTGACTCTCGCTTGGGATTCTCCGTCGTTTGCCGGCACAGCTGAACATAAAGCTCGTCCCTTAATCTGCACAAGAATAATTTAGATCAATCTATCCAAGGTTTTTATTTAAAAATTTAACTCACTGTTGCTGGGGCAACGATGCACTAATGATTTCTATGGCCACCGAGTTAAGGGTCATTCCCATACGCGCCTTGCGGTCCGCCATGTAGATCTGCACCAGTTTAAACAGTTCTATGGCTGTCTTCTTGTCCGCCTTGTCGCGGGACAACGCCAACATGGGTCGACTGATGGCCTCCGCCGTCCAACTAAGCATGTCCCTCACGGATGCCTTCTTCCGGAAAATTCCCTTGGAGTGCAAATTCAAATTGTCGGCAGCAAACTTCTCGATATCACATTCCTTCATGCAGGCCAGAGTGCCACCGCCTACTCCCATTCCCGGTGCCCGTTCGCTGGGCGGGAATATCTGCTGGATGGTGGGCTTCAGGGAGGGCGGAGCCATTTTGTGGCTGGGCCGCGATAGACTGGCTGGTGCAGGCTGCTGTTGACCGTGGCCGACATCCTCTTTGGGCGTTCCAGCTGCTCCTGAACCCGGTCCCTGGTGACCAGCGCCAGCTAGTCGAGAGATCTGCCGGTTGGGTGAGGGAAGTGTCTGAGATTGCTTTTGCTTCGCGTCGTTCGGCTCCAAGTGCAATTGCTGCTGGTGCTGATGCGGCAACGCCGGCGGTGGAACGTGATGACCATGACCGTGTCCTGAATATGGTGGCGTGTTGGAGTAAAGCTGCTGCTGGCCATGGTAGCCTCCGCCCCCGGATACGGTGTCGTAGTATGAGATCTGGTAACGGGGCTTTGGTTTAGGACCGGAGGCGGTTGTAGCCGAAGGTTCCGCCGCCACATTACCGCCAATCCCCTCCAGCACAGCCTCGACGTTGTCGGAGCTAACAGTAAGAGAAGTGGGAATAATAAATATAAAATATAGATAATAATCCCCGGCATACTTACATATCCTCCCTTCCGGCGGGATCGTGCGGCGGATACATGTACGCATAATAGGAGACGCTGTCGCCCATGTTGGCGTAGTCATCAATCATTCCATAGTTGTGCTCCAGGTATCCGCCATGCGTGTCCGATCCACCGTCCGAGTCCTCGTTGTCCGGCTCGTGACCAGAGAGCGAGTGTTCCTCCGACTGGCTATCCGAGTGATAGGAGTCCGAATCGCCGCCATCGCCACCGCGGTACTCGTAGCGTCCAGATAGTTTCGCCTGCTCCATGATGTAGTGCTTAAGGGGCAGCAAGTGGGGCATATCCTGATCCCAGTTCGTATACAGGGGCGAGATGTTCCCGTTGTCATACTCCACATCGCTGTTGTCTTGCTGAAGATACTGCTGATGCTGCTTGGAGCGTCGCTTCTCTCCGCCACCTCCTCCGCCTCCTACATGATAGCCACGCTTATCCAAACTAGAACTGGCACTGTGCCGTAGCGAACTCTGGCCAGGATAATGTTGCGTTTGCGACCGATTTGCCGTCGAATTGTTTGACGACTTCTGACGCTGACGAGCGGAATCATTGGAGCCGCGCGAGGAATGCGTTCCAAGCAGGCCAAGAGTCTCTGGGCCACCTCCCGGCGAGATGGGGCCACCCGTGGACTTGCCAAGCGAAATCCGCTCCAAACTTAGCAGATCCAAGCAGTGGCTTGGCTCCTGCAAGCGGGGCGAGTGCTGCAGCTGAAGCTGGGGCAACGCACTGCTGGTGGCACTAGTTTTTGCCTGTCGCGAACTCTTTGTTTGTGGACTGATCGGACTCTGCGGACTGGAGTCGCTAGAGTGCTTCTTGTGGCTGTGGCTACTACCACTGCCCGCCGTGCTGTTGGCCGTGTTGCTACCACTTGCAGCACCACCGCCACTTGGCCTTTCCCCGCTCTTTGTGGCATTGGTGGTGTGGCGACGACGAGACAGCGGTGTGTTCTCCACCGACTTGAAATACTTTTCATGCATGGAGTCATCGCTGGCGGCTCCACCGTTTGCCGCCTCCGCGCTACTTTTCCGGTAGGACTTGCTGTGGTGACCAGCGGCAGCGGGATTGATGGAGGAGGACATGAAACTGCCAGATCGGGCCAGCGAGACCTTGTACTCACGATCTGTAAAAGAAAAGGTTATATAAATCCTAAAATTATTATTTCCATTGCTCTATTCTCACCTCCGGGGTAAGATTTCCCCACTGATGCTCCGCCGCCTCCTCCACCTCCTCCTCCAGCACTGCGTTGTGCGTTGTTCCTCTGCTGATGCTGTTGTTGTGCGTAGTTGTATTGTGGAGCGGGTGCCGCATCTGGCGACATTTTCTTCTTCTGCGACTGCGGCGTGTGAATGGAGTGCGTGGGCGAGGCAATGTCCGACGATTTGGAGGAGTAGCCCTGCAGGTGGTGGTTTGGCAGCAGCTGATGATCAAAATACTTGTCCCCATAGCCACTGCCACCGGCGTAGGATGAGGATGTGGAGGTGCTGCCATGCGGTAAATTATGCGAGCTTGTGCTCTCTTGCAACATCTCAAAACTGAAGGCAATCAATCCGTAACCCAAAGCGGAAGCAAAAGCGGAGATGTAAATGAGGGGAATAGAAGCGTTTAAAGTCCAATGAAGTGATGAAACCCAAGACCTTTTTTGCTACTTACCCTCCGTTGTCCTTGCCACCGCCCCGCTGATGCTTTTGTAGGGAGCCCAGGCGCATGCTATCCGCATGTCCTGAACCCGTACCGCCGCCTCCTGCTCCTCCGCCGCCGTCATTGAAGCGCCTGTAGCCATGCGCACTGGACAGGCTCGAGTCGCTGGACTTGCCCGACTCCTTGTAATGATTGCAGGAGTCTGTCGGGAGGGGGAGAAATCGATGTCAGGAATGAGTCATCAGGATGGAAAAGAGGTTAAGCACAGCGGTACTCACCTTGCGAACGCCTAGAGGCATAGCCCTGGGGATGTGGCTGCTGCTGCTGTTGCTGCTGCATGTCCATGGAGCGCGATGAGTCACCCGTGCCGACGCTGCAAAAGATGCCCCGAATGGAATGTAAACAAATGCGAGAAATAAACACAAGTGGGAGCCAATCCCCGAATGGGGTTACTCAACTCAACCCACCGAAAACTCTGACGGCCACGCGGACTAGAGATCACTTCACTGGTCAGCTTCTCCTCGGAGCTGGCCACCGTCCCATTGCCGCCGCTAATCCGTTGCTGTTGTCCACGACCCTTCTTATTAGGTCCCGACATGGGCGAAGGTTGCTGCTGCTGCTGCTGCTGGGGAGGATGTGGCGAGTGCTGCTGCACCTGCTGCGGTTGTGCCTGTGGCTGGTGCTTCTGGGGTGTGGTCTGCTCGCGACGCTCGCTGGGATCAGTGTTCTGTTTGAGCGTCTGCAGCTTGGCCAGCGGAATAATGTCGCACTTGCTCGGCCGGTGCCACACGGTCTTCTGCGTGGCCGCATTGTAGTAGTAGAACCGCTGGGTATTCGTATCAAACAGTTCCCACCACTGCGATGAGTCGGTCCGCTTAATTGGCACATCCTGTAAAGCGAGAACGGAACGGGAACGAGATGAGAACGGGGAATTCCACCGGGAACAAAAAAAAAAACAAAAAACGGAACGCGGAACGCGTGGCAAAATTAGGTTGTTCATATCTCTGTCACCAGATCGTAGAGATGTTCTCGCCATGTGGGTGTGAGATGGTGACAATGTGGATCGATTTCGTGGGGAAATATGCAAATCGGACAGGGAAGAGGAAAATGGGGGAGCAGTGCACGTGGGCCGTGGGCGATCAACGCGTGTTGATTAGATAAGCACTCATGGATACAAATACTTATGACTCTAAATGAAGTTTAAGCTGATCGATGGATACTTCCTATCCGGATATTTTTTCCCCTTTTTATGGTAATCACCAAAAATTATTAGAAATATTCTAGGCTTATTATAACCCAGCATAAGTATTATAATTTTAGTGAGAAATTGAATAGCAGTAAAGGAGTAAATTTCGACCCTATTAATCATTTATATTCTTGATCAGCATTAAAAGCTGAGTGGATCTAGCCATGTCCGGTCAAAAAATAAATTTTCAAAATTTTTTTCCAAATTTTTTTTTTTATAGGAGGTTCCACCGTTAAAATTAATTCTGTGTTGGCTTAGTTATGACTTTTATAATTCAAATCATACTAATATTTATACCCTTGCAGGGTAATATAATTTCAGTAACTAAAATCATTAATTAACTATAAGCAATAACTCTGAACAGTAAGTATCTGTGACCAGTAACTAACTATGATCACTATGTATCTATAACAAGTAAGTATGTATTATCAGTTACTAACTTTGCACACTAATAAACAATGACTTGCACTTTTTGTAACACAACACATTTCTGAGACTAGGCCGGCAGTAGTCACTTCGTTCCGGGGATGTTAGAACCACTTGGGAATCATATGCACAGAGATTTGTTTTGAAACAAATTTAAGAGCAAGCTATTTGAATGAAACTATAAACTATTCTTCTATATAATTTTACTAGTATATAAGTCGGAGCTTGGCGAATCTGTGGACTATATATATATATACATTTATATAGCTGCCATAGGAACGATCGGACGATTTATAGAACCATTATCAGTAATTAACTTTGACCAGTATGTAGCTATGACCAGTAAGTAAGTATGATCAGTAAGTAATTATGAGCCGTAAGTAACTCTGAACAGTAAGTATCTGTGACCAGTAACTAACTATGATCACTATGTATCTATAACAAGTAAGTATGTATTATCAGTTACTAACTTTGCACACTAATAAACAATGACATGCACTTTTTGTAACACAACACATTTCTGAGACTAGGCCGGCAGCAGTCACTTCGTTCCGGGGATGTTAGAACCACTTGGGAATCATATGCACAGAGATTTGTTTTGAAACAAATTTAAGAGCAAGCTATTTGAATGAAACTATGGAGCTATTCTATCTATATAATTTTACTAGTATATAAGTCGGAGCTTGGCGAATCTGTGGACTATATATATATACATTTATATAGCTGCCATAGGAACGATCGGACGATTTATAGAACCATTATCAGTAATTAACTTTGACCAGTATGTAGCTATGACCAGTAAGTAAGTATGATCAGTAAGTAATTATGAGCCGTAAAAACTCTGAACAGTAAGTATCTGTGACCAGTAACTAACTATGATCACTATGTATCTATAACAAGTAAGTATGTATTATCAGTTACTAACTTTGCACACTAATAAACAATGACTTGCACTTTTTGTAACACAACACATTTCTGAGACTAGGCCGGCAGCAGTCACTTCGTTCCGGGGATGTTAGAACCACTTGGGAATCATATGCACAAAGATTTGTTTTGAAACAAATTTAAGAGCAAGCTATTTGAATGAAACTATGGAGCTATTCTTCTATATAATTTTACTAGTATATAAGTCGGAGCTTGGCGAATCCGTGGACAATATATATATACATCTATATAGGTGCCATAGGAACGACCGGACGATTTATTGAACCAAGATCAATATTTAACTTTGACCAGTAAGCTATTGCCAGTAAGTAAGTATAATCAGTAAGTAACTATGAGCCGTAAGTAACTCTGAACAGTAAGTATCTGTGACCAGTAACTAGCTACGATCACTAAGTATCTATAACCAGTAAGTATGTATGATCAGTTACTAACTTTGCACACTAATAAACAATGACTTGCACTTGTTGTAACACAACACATTTCTGAGACTTGGCCGGCAGCAGTCACTTCGTTCCGGGGATGTTAGAACCAGTTGGGAATCATATGCACACAGATTTGTTTTGAAACAAATTTAAGAGCAAGCTATTTGAATGAAACTATGGAGCTATTCTATCTATATAATTTTACTAGTATATAAGTCGGAGCTTGGCGAATCTGTGGACTATATATATATACATCTATATAGGTGCCATAGGAACGATCGGACGATTTATAGAAACATTATCAGTAATTAACTTTGACCAGTATGCAGCTATGACCAGTAAGTAAGTATAATCAGTAAGTAACTCTGAACAGTAAGTATCTGTGACCAGTAACTAGCTACGATCACTAAGTATCTATAACCAGTAAGTATGTATGATCAGTTACTAACTTTGCACACTAATAAACAATGACTTGCACTTTTTGTAACACAACATATTTCTGAGACTTGGCCGGCAGCAGTCACTTCGTTCCGGGGATGTTAGAACCACTTGGGAATCATATGCACAGAGATTTGTTTTGAAACAAATTTAAGAGCAAGCTATTTGAATGAAACTATGAAGTTATTCTTCTATATAATTTAACTAGTATATAAGTCGGAGCTTGGCGAATCTGTGGACTATATATATATACATTTATATAGCTGCCATAGGAACGATCGGACGATTTATAGAAACATTATCAGTAATTAACTTTGACCAGTATGCAGCTATGACCAGTAAGTAAGTATAATCAGTAAGTAACTCTGAACAGTAAGTATCTGTGATTAGTAACTAGCTACGATCACTAAGTATCTATTACCAGTAAGTATGTATGATCAGTTACTAACTTTGCACACTAATAAACAATGACTTGCACTTTTTGTAACACAACATATTTCTGAGACTTGGCCGGCAGCAGTCACTTCGTTCCGGGGATGTTAGAACCACTTGGGAATCATATGCACAGAGATTTGTTTTGAAACAAATTTAAGAGCAAGCTATTTGAATGAAACTATGGAGCTATTCTTCTATATAATTTTACTAGTATATAAGTCGGAGCTTGGCGAATCTGTGGACTATATATATATTTACATTTATATAGCTGCCATAGGAACGATCGGACGATTTATAGAACCATTATCAGTAATTAACTTTGACCAGTATGTAGCTATGACCAGTAAGTAAGTATGATCAGTAAGTAATTATGAGCCGTAAGTAACTCTGAACAGTAAGTATCTGTGACCAGTAACTAACTATGATCACTATGTATCTATAACAAGTAAGTATGTATTATCAGTTACTAACTTTGCACACTAATAAACAATGACTTGCACTTTTTGTAACACAACACATTTCTGAGACTAGGCCGGCAGCAGTCACTTCGTTCCGGGGATGTTAGAACCACTTGGGAATCATATGCACAGAGATTTGTTTTGAAACAAATTTAAGAGCAAGCTATTTGAATGAAACTATGGAGCTATTCTATCTATATAATTTTACTAGTATATAAGTCGGAGCTTGGCGAATCTGTGGACTATATATATATACATTTATATAGCTGCCATAGGAACGATCGGACGATTTATAGAACCATTATCAGTAATTAACTTTGACCAGTATGTAGCTATGACCAGTAAGTAAGTATGATCAGTAAGTAATTATGAGCCGTAAATAACTCTGAACAGTAAGTATCTGTGACCAGTAACTAACTATGATCACTATGTATCTATAACAAGTAAGTATGTATTATCAGTTACTAACTTTGCACACTAATAAACAATGACTTGCGCTTTTTGTAACACAACACATTTCTGAGACTAGGCCGGCAGCAGTCACTTCGTTCCGGGGATGTTAGAACCAGTTGGGAATCATATGCACAGAGATTTGTTTTTAAACAAATTTAAGAGCAAGCTATTTGAATGAAACTATGGAGCTATTCTTCTAAATAATTTTACTAGTATATAAGTCTGAGCTTGGCGAATCCGTGGACTATATATATATACATTTATATAGCTGCCATAGGAACGACCGGACGATTTATTGAACCAAGATCAATAATTAACTTTGACCAGTAAGCTATTGCCAGTAAGTAAGTATGATCAGTAAGTAACTATGAGCCGTAAGTAACTCTGAACAGTAAGTATCTGTGACCAGTAACTAGCTACGATCACTAAGTATCTATAAGCAGTAAGTATGTATGATCAGTTACTAACTTTGCACACTAATAAACAATGACTTGCACTTTTTGTAACACAACACATTTCTGAGACTAGGCCGGCAGCAGTCACTTCGTTCCCTGGATGTTAGAACCACTTGGGAATCATATGCACAGAGATTTGTTTTGAAACAAATTTAAGAGCAAGCTATTTGAATGAAACTATGGAGCTATTCTTCTATATAATTTTACTAGTATATAAGTCGGAGCTTGGCGAATCTGTGGACTATATATATATATATATATTTATATCCATATATATATATATATTTATATATCTATATATATACATACATATATATATATAGCTGCGATAGGAACGATTGGAAAATTTTAAGAAGAAAAATTATAATTTTATATTTGGGATATAGCCAGTTTATATTATTTTACAAATTGTATAATAATTTTTTGATGAGGTATCTTAGCGTTAAGAGCTAATAATAATAATAGATCCTGAATAATGAATAATAATAATGAATATGATTTAAAATAAAGCCTCAGACTTCTCATGAGAGACTTTTACTATAACTCCATATTCCGCACGTGTCCGCAGAAGTAGTTTCATCAGAAGTGACACCAGATCCAAAGACATTTTGTGATATCTTTGGCAATGATAAGTTCCAGTTCTGCTTAAGCTTTCAAGTCCCCATTGTATCTGCATCGGGCTTTTATAAATCCATCCTCTTGAATTATCCAACAATTACACAAAAGCGAATTTATTTTGGTATTCCAGTCTTGAGAGCTTTTCTTCGGGCTTAATCAGCAAACTCGAGGGCACACAAAGAGTGACAGAGTGAGTGTGTTTGTGTGTGTTTTTAATCTGAATCTGAAGGGTTTTATCTGCTGAGTAAATACAACAAGAGCTTGACAAACAAACAGGGTGTCTCGATGGGTTCCCCTAGCTGCATTAACTCCAGGTTACCTGTCCCTAAGTGTTACTTTGAGGTCTTTTTAGGCAAAATACAAGATTTTAACAAACAAATTGATTTAAAGTGGAACTTTATTAAAATCCCTACAAGTCTAGCTAGTCTTATAGCCTTTCCTATTTACTATATTTCAATATTTATTATCCTATTATTTACTCTAACCAAGATGCGCTTATGGGGATCATTGTGACAAAGTTTCACTGTAGATTCAGTATCTTCTATAGGTTATTGAAATATTTAATAGGTTCTTTGAAAAGGAATTGCTGGCTATGTATTTCCTATTTACTTTCCATAGCTTGCCCCTCTCCAACCTCCCCTTAACATCTGGCCTTGAGTGACAGGCTCGGCGCGTGTGCTTAATCCGCTCCATCTCGCTCAGTGTTGGCTCCCCATCTCTGTCGCGCCCAGAAGTCAGGGTTATTTCTGCAAAATGCAGGCAGCAGCAACAGCAGCAGTGTCGACCTTGAACTTTTGCGCTGCAGATGTGCCCAGAGCCCTTGGCGAGTGGAGAGCCCAGCTTCGCTGCAATTGCCAGGGCCAGCTGGGTTGAGAGGAGAACAGAGGACTGAGCCCAGCCCTGACCCACGCCTCCTTGTAATCCATTGCCTACAGCTGTTGTTGTTGCTTTCGTTTGTGCGGTTGCAGCTCGCCACTGATAGTAACAACAATGGACGGCAGGCTGGCTGGCTGGCAGCTTGCTGCAAATGAAAGCTTTCGGCTTGGCTGCTTTTCATTTCTGGTTTTCATTTCCATTTGGCAAAGCGGCGCCCCGGTTGCGTTGCATGTTGCATAATTTGTGGGCGCGACCAGACGTTGATTGGGATCGGGCGGCGGCGGCGGGTGTGGAGAAAGGGGATGGGAGCAAGGCCACCCAGCGGAGATGGGCCACTCAGATGCCATGTCGCCTCGTTACGCTTTTCGCATTGTTGCGTTTCCAACTGCCAGTCAGTCAGTCAGTCAGTCAGTCATTCAGTCATCCGTCCAGATAGTCCTCTCCGCCTCCAATGAACTGATTCCCCTCTGCACCTCCAATATAAAATGAAAGATGGACTATAAAAAGAAACATCAAGCGACTCGACCTCATTTGTGGCCTTGTACAATATTCCAAATATTTTTATAATTATGGAAAAAAAAATTACAACAATGGGAGGAGGAGATGTAGGTCTTTGGCCTACATCTTAATCTCTATAGAAATTACCTCGCTGGTGGTGGCATATTCTATATTTGTTGTGCGGGTAATCGTGTAATTAAATCACTGAAATACCGGCTTTTAAATAGAATTTCCATTTCATTTTACATTCTTCTTCTCATTGTTTATTCTAGGCCACAAAAAGTAATGAGTGAAAGCATAAACATGTGTGTGTACATTTTAATTAAAATCATAATTGAATCTATTCCGCAAGTACAAGTTAAACTTTATTATTTATTGACCAACAAATTACATTTTTCTCCCTATTTTGTGTGGAAATGGCGCTGCTCCCTGTTTAATATCTTCATATTCAAAATATTTGCATGGATTAAATCGTCAGAATGCTTTGCTTCTTTAGTATAAATCTTTCTTAAGAATTGTTACTCATACGCCCCGTATGATTGAAGATGAAAGGCCTATACATATCATAAGATGTACAAATAAATATAGAACTATGGCTCATTATTTGTGCCTTCTATGATAGTGAGGCATCGCCCCGAGCAGATAGATGGCGAAACTTTCTTTATTGGAACCATAAGCTAGAGCTTTACACATAAATATATCCCTTCTATAAAGCGTTGCGTTATCAGCTCTATTCAATTTGCTACACATACAAAAATATTTATGAATATCGTAAGAAATTTAAAATAATATTAAAGAGAAAATAGTATTGATTACAGCAACATCTTTAAATCCCATCGGATACTGATGAGAGAGTATTCGTGGTCTGAGCTTAATCTTGCATTCAGTCAAGTCTCTCAATTCGTAGGCATTGCTTACATTAATGAATTTCTTATAAAAGATATATATAAGTGAGAAGAATGTTTTCTTTTTGTAACATTTGCTTGATAGCCAATCGATCATCAATTCAAGAACTTCTTTCTTCTGTGTAACCAATGCGAGCACAACATATGATGAGTAGATGTGCGTCTGGCGCTTATTGAAAAACAATTCCCACTTTTAATCAGCGGCAAGTGGGTCGATCGTGGCACGCACAAGATTTCTAATCGAGCTGAGGCCCAAGTTCTCCCCAAGTCTCCACAAGACTATTGCCGAGGTCAGTAATGGACCACACTCCACGTCCCCTGCTCGCCCATTTCCTCTCATCGTTGTGAATCATGCAACGAATATAAAGCAAAATTAAATTAAATGAGACTCGGACGCACAGACATACAGAACATAAACATGGAATACTCATTTGCTACTCGGTAAATTAGGTCATCATCATTGACAGAGCGAATTTTGGAGCCGAGAACAGATCCCGAAATAGAAGCGATAACATCGAGAAACTGCCGAACGCGTGTCTCTCGCCATCGACAAAGAATGGGTGCGAATTGGTGTGGAATGTGTCGCCAAAAACCTAAATGGAAGCCAATGAATGGGATTGAATTGTTCCAATCTTCGGTATTTTGAATTTAAGCAAATATTGATTTGAGTTTACCCAGAGAGTTCGCTTTCCACACAATCCTCAATAAGTTTTCCCAGACGAATGCAATAACAATAAAAGACCCCGATCTATAGATTAGAGCAATGCAGTTATCGTTGAGTTGGGCACATGTTTCGCATTCCGAAGAGGCAACTGGACTGCGAAGCTCTGAGAGTTTCCATCCAGATACTTTATTTATAGATCAGTGAGCAACGAAAGAGCCTAGTCTGTAGGCTTATTTATGGCATGGTTGCCATTCCATGGCTCCCCAATAGTTCACCAAAGTCAGAATATCTTTCATTTAAGGGGGGCCAAGTCAGGGAAATCGAAATTGAAATTAAAATTGAAATGGAATCGTTTATCAAATAAAAAACCCTGATTTGTTGTCATGCTAAAGTGATTCTACTTCTTTGTCCATCTGGCTCATTAAGAAGTTCTTATCGTCGTTGCGGTTTTTCTCAATATATGACCAAGGCAATGAATTTCATTGATATTTCATCAACAGCAGTCTAATGAAATTCTGAATGCCGGACAGTACCTCTAATCTCTAAAAATTCATTAGCAATATTTATGCACATTTAATTGGCTTTGTAATTGCTTTTAAATTGTGCCAAGCACAGCGGAAGAAGTAAGTACTTTCGAGTGTGTGTCTGTGTGTATTTAGCCTGAAAGCACACTTTGGCCACAAAGACAGGAAACCAAAACCTAGCCCAAGAAGGCAGTGGGCGGTGGACAATAGATATAAAAATGGAAAGGCCACAGCACAGGGTAATCCAAGATTCCCAATGTTGATCAAATAATTCTCTGCAAGCTTAAAATTTAAATAAGGCAGAGGTGAAAGTTATAAGTTAATTACTAGTTTTATTTAATACTATACCAAACATAACAAAATGCGTAAACTTTGTATTTGAAAATTACAGGTGATAATTCGCAACAAGTACTTAGTAATTGTGAACTCTTGTCTTCATGTTTGAACATTTTTTCTGCCTTTCGCTTTGTTTAATTTAATCTTTTTCATAAATTATTAGCATAATTAGACAAATTGAAATAGCCATGGGCATGTTCCAATCTCATTCCTTATGCTTTGGGTACAGAGTCTGACATACAATTACACTCGACAATAGCTTTTCTTCATGTTTCTTAAAGAAGTACTAAGAAAATAAAATGATTATTTTAAGAGAATCATATAACTCAAAAACTATAACCTTTTTTTGAAATAAGAAAAGTTCTGTCTTTATAATAAGAACTTCCCTTGGGTCTGAACATCCCCATAGAGTGTATGGAAGTTAAAAAAGCCACAAAAACCACAATTAACAGCATGAAATATTTGGACGATTGCGTAGCACCAGAGGCCAAAATCCATTGAAGCGAAGAAGGCCCAGTTCGGGGTCCCACCATATCCGACAAGACGCCGCATTTGGTTGCTCGGCCAGATTGCAGCACAATTCCGGAGGGGTTTGGGGCTTGGGTGACGCCGGCGGACGCACGTGAACATTATCGCTTAGCGTCGTCGTCGTCGTCGTCACTCCGGATTCTGGTTCAACATTGGACATCCGAAGCTCGGGGCTCGCAGCTCGGAGCTTGGAGTTTCGAGGCGGGTTTTGTAACATGAAACGTGAAACGAGCAATGGACGTGCAACGTGTGGGCAACTTTTCTTGTGCGGCGCTTTCTTCACTTCTTCATTTCTTTTGCTTCTGTGTCGCCCCAGCCAACCGGAAGTTTTACAAAGGCAAATGAGCAAAAAAAAATATATAAATAAATAAAGAAAAAAAGTATGAAAAAGTTGACAAAGCCAAGGGGACAGAGCGGTAATTTCGAGTTATAATAAAAAGCTGGAAAGAAAAAAGTAGACAGTGTCCCAGCAACAGTGAATGAATTTCAAATCACGTACAATGAACGCAGCGAGTTGTTGCTGCTGCTGCTGCTCCTGCTACTGATGGTGACACCAAAAGAACGCCCGAGCGGCTAAAACAAAAAGGCTGCAAGTTGGCCAACAAAAAGAACAGAATGTTGCTAATTTAAAGCACGTTAGAAAACAGCGAGGGTGGAACAATGGACAATGAGCTCGGAAAAGGGGTGCAAACCGTGGCGGAGTGATCGCCCTCTCCTTTAATAATGTCTTTTTCACGCTGCTCTGCATAAATTGTGTGGATTATATGGCGCAGTGAAAAGGATTCACTTCCTCATCGCCACAAGGGGAAGCAGCAGCAGCAGCAACAATTGCACAGCGCCCTCGACGTCGCAGCAAATGCAATCAGATACTGAATTGAGGGCAGGTTTTCCATATACATGCATACATACATACATACATATGTTTCCCCTATTTGGGAGAAGGAAACTCTGGAGACGGAAGTGTCGACTTTATGCTACCCAATAGTCGCTCCGGAATCGCAACTTTAGGTTACAGAAGTTCTAAATGCTTAGCTTTCCGTTAATGGAAACGAAGTTTGATCGTTGAATACGACTGTCAAATTTAAAATAATGACAAAAGATATCTACGAAAGATAGCAAAGACACGCTTTTATGCCTTTTCAATTTATCGTAACTTGGGTATATAATTCCGTAAAAACAAGAAATTTATTTGTTAGAAAAAACGTTTAACTTAATTGGTTTACAAAGAACTTATGCCTAGTTCCTTGTTTTACTGTTCAATCTAATCAGAAAATGTATCTGAATAATTTTATGAAAAACAGAGTGCTGTAAGATTCAAATTTAAAATAAAGTTACAAAATAAATAAACAAATCTAATAATATCTCCTAGACGAGAAAACAATTTTTAAATAATAAATAACAAAATTAAAGATCATTTAGTATTCTTTAGTTTAAAACATACAACAAATCGAAATTATTTTATTTATTTAATAAAATTTTCATTAAAATAAAAACCTTTTAAAAAAAATCATGACCTATGGACCACCATTATCGTTAATTAAGTCGTTGATCAAGTTAACTTAAACACGTCCATTGATATTGGTCTTATTTATTGTTCGTTTTATCTTTTCTTCTCTTTCGTTTCTGGCCAAAAGCAATGTTTCTGTATGTTTGTGTGTTTGTGTTGGGGTGGGCGGAGAGGTCACCATGCGGGTGACGTTGTCGATGACTCAAACAGAGAGTGAGAGTGACAAAAAAACTAAAATGAAATGCACATAAATAAACACTCAAAGAGCGCAAAGGCACACGCACACACACAAGATGACACTGCTGCACCGCCACTTTCGGAAGTGGAAGAGAGGATGAGGATGAGATGAAGAAGAAGACGAAAAATAAATCATGGCGTCAAGCGGACAGGACATCACGCCCACAGACGGAGTTTCATCGTTTGTAGCCTGCATGGACATGCACTCCTTTTCATTACGGAAGCAGGACTTACACACACACATGCTAAAGGCTCGTGCACATGTGTGGCAATCAGGGGCGAAACGAGGACATTGCAGGCCACCAACAAAATCAATGAAATTTTCACTACTTCCGATGCACTGAAAACTAAAATCACAAAAAAAAAATCTACAAAAACTTGTTGTTTTCTGCAAAGTTAACTTTGAATATATAATGAAAATATTAAGTATTTGAAAGCAATTATTTTGTATATATAAACAGGCCAATTAGATGTTTTTTTTACGCCAAATAGCTAATTAATGTAAAGGACTTAAATTAGACAAACTCCAATTTATTGATTGAAATTGATTTTCAAACATGAGAAAATGATATTGAAGTCCAAAAACGAGTACAATTTATTCCACTGTACAAAAAAGAAAATGGAAGGTAAAAAAGAAAATGCACAGGGTGGAGGGTAAAATGAGGATAGCCTCGTTTGGTCGTCTGGTCGATGTTTGCCTTTCGGCTTCGTTCGGCAGGCGAGACTAGAGTTATTAGCCTGCAACACCTTTTAGCCAAACAGCATATAAAATACAGCAAAGCCAAAGGATTTGAGCAAACACGAACCAAGCTAATGGTTTTTCCTTTGCAGCTCACGTGAAAGGGAAATGTCTTGCCTTTACCCAGGAAAAAGGTGCTACGTTCTATAGAAAAATATTTGCTTTGAGACTTGAAAGAGCACAGAAAGATCAAAAACTTGCAACACTTCCTCCATGCAGCTCTTACATGGCTGTTATGTCAGAATGGCTATGATGTGCGCATCATTCGACAGTTATTTTAATATAATTAACCTTGGTCACGCCACTTGGCGCAAGTGGGTTACGAAAAATTTGCAAGCCAAACACAAACAAGAAAATTGCGCAAACAAGTGACCCAGAATAATAATTAAACAACTAGACGCACAACAAGTTGCTCATCTAATCAATTAAGAAATCCCCACAGGGGGTCATTGAACTTTAAAGATACTGTAAACTATCTTTAAGACATTATATAAGTATATTAAAATATAACAAAACAAGAAATGAAAGTTACTTCGGGAAGACGAAATTTGTATATCCTTGCAGTTTTTAACAGAGTTATCGGATTGAATCTGAAATCAATTATACCTAAGCCAAAAAAGTATTAATTTTAATTCGAAAAACTTTCCTATGTTAGTTTTTGTTGGCTTAATAAATCTGCACACCAATAAGTTTTATATAGGGTCGTAAATGAAACCTTCACAGCAATACAAGCTTCTGAATTACCTTCAAGGGTATCAAAATGGGTTTTAATTAGAATGATATTACACATATCAAAGAAATATTTATGAAGCAGAAAACATGTTTTTGTTAAAATATTTGTTACTGAATATAATATTGCCCAATTAGAGCTTTGGTAATACCAAATTTCCAGAAAATTTTCCTTTAAAAGAAACTAAAGAGGTCTAAAATAATACGTATGCAAGGAAAACTATTAAGGATTGTACTACAAAAGGTTTATATTCTAAAACATTTTGAAATTCATTAAATAAACTTCGTTTTAGTATTCACATTCAGATTCATTTGTAGGCAATTTACTTATAGAGGTGTACTTACATCTGGTGGATCCCAAACACATTCGCCCGTGGTGAGATTGGCGTACATGTGCTCCTTGGTACGTGGCTCGATGATTTCTACCCATTCTATTCTGCTGGGCCGGAATGGAGCAACGAAGAAGATCCGGAGAGGGCGAGAAATACACATAAATAAGACATAAAATGCGATTGCTTCTATTTTCGAGCGGCCGACCAAGGCATTTCAGGAATGCTCTTTACGAACGGGCGGCTCTCATCCCGATTTTTCTTCGTGCACGCCAAGTACTAGATATATTTTGTAATACACGCCCTCCCCTTTCCACAAACAAAAAAAAAGAATATAAAACAGCAGCAGCAGCAGCAAAAACAATGGCTAAATATCCCCCGTTAGTCATGTGTTTCATTCAACATTTCACGCATTCATTGAGGCAAATTTACGGACGAAATAAAGTTTACCAAAATCGTCTTTGTGCGTAGATTTCATTGAGCGTGTCTGTGTGTCTTTGCTGCATGGATTTTCCCCCATTCAATGGTGCTTTTCTCTACACAGACAAACATATTTTGTCAAACATTTTCCGGTTTTTCCCTATTTGAAAATTGCAGTCCTTCCACACGCACACAAACACACACACACACATGGGGAGTTGGGAGAGAGTGAGTCCAGTGAGTTCGAGAGGGTGTTGGTACTAGCACTCTCTTTTGGCTCATTTGGCGGCCGACGCTTGTTGCCGCGCCTTGCTAGAAAATCGATTTTGCAAAGTGCCGAAAATGCATAAATCAGGCAATTTAATCAAGCCAAAGAAAATGCATGCAGCCCACTCACGCATTCTTATTCTCCTCACTCTCTCTCACACACCCATGGCACACACGCACACTTACGCCCAGCACGCAGCTGTCAAAAGGCGGCTCCTTCGACGCTCCCTCTCGTTCTCTCTGTCGCTCCCGTCTCCCCTGCTATGTAGCACTCTCTCCTTCTGCCACCCACCCATTCGCACTGCATTCAAGACAATTTATTTAACAAAAGCATCTGCAGTTTTGCATTGTTGATGCCACCGCAGCGGCTTTTGCTGTTGCTTTTGCTTTCTTAATAAATTGTATACACAATTTCGACATTCGCGTTGTCTGGAGATTGTTGTTGTTGCTGCTGCTGCTAGTTGTAGTGTAACGGCACACACCTTTCACAACTTGAACTCATTTTTTTTTTCTCTGCTCTTTATTAGGGGGCTGGTTGTTGTTGTTGCTGCTGGCGGCGGGTTTCTCTTGAACGTTGTTGTTGTTGTCTCCTTTTGCTATTTCTGCCGCTGCGGCCTGCTGCTGCTTCTCCTTGCCCGTTTCCTTACACACAAACACACACACCCCGAACGCACTTTTACATATACTTTCTTTCACTTATTTTCGGCAGCGAAAATGCAATTTCGCTGAACTCGATTGATTTTTTACACTCTCGCACACTCCTTTTTCACATGCGTGCCGTTGTTTTTGCTGTGGCTCCTGCAGTTCTTCTTGTTTTATTTGTAGCTGCCGCTGCAGTACAACGGAAAACACTTTCACTATTATGACATAATTTACAGGCCATATTTTCGCTTTGCCCTGCGTTTCAGCAACTGCATGTTCCCAGTGCTTTTTTTAAGTATTTGTGTTGCAAATTCGAACGCGACGATCCGCTTTATTTCGCTGCATTAGAGATGGAATAAAACTGATGACTGTGGTCGATGGTGGGGAATCGGTACAATCGATGTTTGTAAATAAACGATACATCGATATTCTTTTCCAAAATCGATTTATTCTAAATTGCCGAAGAGTCTATCGAATCTGTACGAAAGGCGACATTCTCTTTAGGTTTTTATACAAAAACCGATTACAAAGATTGTATGGAATATAATTTTTTAATTTACCCAAATAATATCGATAACAAACTTGGGTCTGCTCTATCAATAGTTACCACCACCAACCGAAAAACCAAAACAAACAGGAGAAGACCGCTGTGTGAGCAGCTCATAAAAAAAAGAAGGTAAGAAAAGCCGGCGTTTATATACCCTTGCAATATATGTCTTCATATAGAATCATATCCTTAACATAATAGAATGATAAACATAATAAATCCACGGCACAAATATAAAATCGAGGATTTAAAAAAAAATTAAGTTTATTGGTATGTTCTGTGGTGGCGGAATAAAATCTCATTTTATTTGTAACGTACATAGTTATAAAAAATAGTTTATATTTCAAGAAAAAACACTTTTAGTTTAATTCACAGAGTGGTTTCGACTGTTAACCGGATCTGTAGACATTAGTAGCAGTCCGAAATCATGTTTTCATCGTCGCGCTTAATCGCGGTCAGAATATCATCCAACAGGGACGTGAAGTTCTCCTTGCATTCGAACCACTCCTGATGCTGCTTTACTAACTGATCTAGGTCGATATGCTTCAGTTCGGCGTAAAATTGCCGCAGCGGCACAGCAAACTGCTTGTAGTAGAACTCATCTATATGGCGCTTTTCAGCAGCTTTCTCCTCCTCATCGTTGATTTGCATCTGCGTCTCGAACGCCTTCTCCAACAGCTGTGCATCCTGCGAGTTCAGTATGGCCTCAATGACGTCGTCCGACTGGGTTGAGTTCATTTGTGATCCCTGTCCAGATTCCTGGGGAGCAGTCGCTGCCTGATTTTGTGATGGGAAACCAAACTTTGACTGTTCGTTATCCAGGAGCGGAGATCTCAGTTCGATCTCCTCCATTATGCCTTTGTAGCGATCGAACTTTTCAGTCATAATTTTTACGCCTTTTATGATAAACTCAAGGACTTCCATTGAGGCTTCTTCGCGCAGGCATTTCAGCATGATGCCGAAGTATCCGTACTGTTGCATCTCGCCAAAGACTTTGGCAATGCTCGTTTGAATCTCCTTCTCCGTCAGCGTGACGATTTTCTTTTGCTCCTTGGAAAAGGTAACCGTTGGAAAAACACCATCAATCATGCCCTGATTCGTAAACTGACGGTAGAACTCCCGACGCCAAAACTCCAGCGCTCTCAACTTCACTTCCGCGTGGTGATCCCCGGCCACACAGTAGTTGAGGGTTGAGAACAGCGTGTTCTTGTACTTGTTGTGTATCTTGCGGTGCTCATAGATCTTCATTAGGGTGACGACGGCCTCTGAGCGCACAATATCATCGTTCTCACGATACATCACAAACAGCAGGTGATCCTGTGTAGAATTAAAAGGTTGTAATTTAAAATTGAAAAAGCGATGGGCTACAAACCACAAGATCGAGTTGACTAAGTCCATTCTCCCACAGCAAATTAATGGATACCATTTGCGAAAGGCACTTGAACGCTGATGCGCGGACATAGTTCTCCGAATCGTTCTTTGCCATTTCGTATACTATCGGAGGTATCTTCGAGTCAATTAGAAAGCGTTGAAAGGCGGGAAATTCTGTGGAATAATATTAATAACAGGTAATTGACACAATAATAAAATAATAAGGTAGCTTACTGATGCGGGAGATACTAGCAATGGAGGTGGTTAACTCTAGCGTTGTGTCACGAACCTCCCACATTGTGTCGTGCATCCGCTTGACGATGATGGGACCCAGGCAAACCAGTGCCGAGCCCTGCAAGTTATCCACCAACAGAGCCATGTTAGGTGATAGAAAGTGTTCCACGGCAAGCTGAACGAGTTTCAATGCTTGGACAGTGCACTGCAGAAAATAATGAATTAATTAATAATTTACATATATTTAATATATTCTAGAAATTTCGTAGTTTGATAAAGGAAGTTCACGAATCGATAACTTCATCAAATAATTTTAATTAACTAAAATACAAAAGTTAGATAAATGAATACTCACTCTGGCATCCATATTGTTGTTCTCCAGAACAAATGCCAAACAGTTTACCAGGCCAATGGTCTCAACAGACTCCTTCCACGTGATCTTAAAACGTTCGATTAGAGTGCGCAGACCCACCATGACAGAATGAAGAACCTTCGGATCGTTGACGACCAACTCAGTTCCACGAGGGTACATCTCCAGGTAGGAACTGCCCGCACTGCTAACGCTATGGCAGTCATCCTGCATATTATTAGTTATCACGCTTAGGGCGACTACTTCGCGGAGGACATAGAGCAGTGCTTGGCAGACAGTGACCGCCTGCTCTCGATCAAGGACCTTCTCCAAGGCCAACAGACTGTGGATGCACTTGTTGGCCAGCCCAGGTGTCACCAGACCCACTGATCCATCCGCCGTGAAGAAAGCGTCCCGCATTGTGTAGCAGAGTCGCAGAGTTTGCTCGCAGGAAATCTCCAACAGCTTGACGACATAGGCGTCGAAGAGTTCGACCTTGTTCTCCTCGTCGCTGATTTTTTGGGCGTACTTCATGGAGAAGAGCAGAGGTAGCATGTGAAAGCAGATAAGTTGGTTCTCGAAAGTGACACGCTCCTGCTGTATAACTATCTCCTTGGGAGCACGCGCTCCGAGCTTTTTCCACAGCACGTGATTCAGTTCCGCCAGCTTGACAAAGCTTACACCGTCCTTGCGGGTGATGAAGAATTTCATGAGATTGAAGAACGATAGTCCGAACTCCGTGAACTCTTCAGGGGGCTCGACAGAGTCCGGATTCAGTAACTTTTCGTGCATCAGCAGGGCAAAGTTATAGCTGCTGAGCGTTGTAAAGATCTTTTCGATGAAGTACAGATTGTGCGTCATGTCAATCAACTTCCATATGGTGATCTCAAAGTCGTGGTACTCCTTTAGCAGCGCTATCAGACTGGTCCGCTCCTCGAGCACCAGCGTCTGTTGCAAGATGTAGGAGAGCAGGTCCAACGTCGCAGAGATTTTGTGCAGCAGCTCGTTGTCGTCCACCTTAATGTGGATACGCTCCTCGCTGTCGGTGGTATTCTTGTACAGATTGTCGTGGATTGGCTGCATGATCTCGGAAAGGATCTCCAGTGTCACGGCCTTGTCGTGCAGCTTGTCGCATGACTTGTACAGCATCTCGTAGAGGACCGCCCTGGCCTCCCGCACCACATAAAGGGTGTGATCGTTATTGGAGTACTGGATGAGCAGGGGCCAGGCACGGTGAACGCGCAGAAAGGCAAGACCCATGCTGTACACTGTAATGGCCTTCATCAGACGAATGCCGCCCAGCTTTATCGAAGGGTTGAAGTTGCGATCCCCCGACTGCAGCAGTTTTATGATTCTGATAGCCGAAGATCGAAGACACGGATTAGCCAGCAGTAGCGACATGTTGTTATCTCTGCGCCACTCACACTCACCTGTTCACAATATCCAGCTCCCGCAGCCGCACAATCATCCACTCGTTGCGCGCCAGATAACTGCTCAGATTCAGCATGAACGAGACGACCTTTGGGTGGATTTTGTTGAAATCCTCCACCACCATGGTGAGGCACTTGTCTACCCAGTCGACCACAAACGGAGCCTGCAGCACATACTCGTTCTCTGCGAAGGCACAAAACACGTCGGTGGATTAGTTGATAGCACACCAGACCAGACATCAGACTAGACACTCACCCTTGGCCTGCAAGTGGGTGAGGAGTTTCTCAAAGTAAACATTGTTGGTCGTGGAAAAGTTATCGCGCAAAAATATGTCAAATATCTGGCGCAGGCGCGACAGCACCTCCTCTTGCTTCTGCATCTTCTTGCCGGTGTTCCACAGTGACTACCTTTTTGCCTGCCAATTCCTCTTAGGGCATACTTTTAGCGCTTGCAATTGTTCTACAAAATAATGAAATCGGTTGATTGCGGGCGGCTTATCAAGCCGAAGACGACACTTGTTTTGCATTCAGAGGGACCGTTCGTCAGTTGTTTGGAAATGCCACACAGGTGTTGGGCAGTCGACGGAGGCACTTTCGGGAACTAGTCACTGATTACTGTTGTTATTGTCCGTTGCATTTTAAAAAACAAACCTACGAATCATACGAAGAATACTTTTCTAAATTAAATTTTTAACGCAAATAACATTAATATTTTAATTAAACTAGAGTTGACTTAGATTTTTGGCAATGAACATCCAAAACATAGAAATATTGACAAAAATTAAAGTTGCATTTAACTTTAATTTAGGATAATTCTCGCCCAATACCAATTTAAAAGTAAATGTAGCTTGCATTTATTATTGTTCTTTAATTATCTATGATAATTTATGTCGAACGTGATCACACATTCCTGAACTCACGTCGTGTTGGCATCACTGTTGGGAAAGTCGTGCAGCGGCCGCAACAGCTCAGGCATGGGAGGGTCACACTGTTCGTAGATGCAAAATAATGACGCTGACATCGAATCGAACCTTAGGATGGATAATAATGTAGAGCGAGCAGTAAAAAGCCAAACAGCAGATTCCACAGCAACAACAACCACACCAGCAGCTGTAGTTCCAGCCGGAGCACTGAGCCCAGCAAGTGGAAGCGTTGTGGCCAACGCGAACTCGACCTTTTGGAAAAACAGCGGACGACGGGTGCCCGGACGACCCAGTCCCAAGCGGGAGCTCGATAAGTCGGTCGGGGCCGGAGTTGTGGGTGTTGGTGGAAGAGGCGCTGGCCCCAACACCGGCATGGTGTCCACTTTTCGGGACTACCAGCAGTCGGTGAGCGATGCCTGGGACACGGGCGACGATGAGTTCTGCATCATTAGCTCGGAGGCGGCAGCAGCGGCGGCTGTAGGAGCAGGCGGCGGTAAAAGCTTTCTGGCCAATCAACTTCTTGCTCATCTGTTTCAATATTTTTGGATCGGAATGGTCCGTTACCCCCACAGATGCCGCTCGCATTTCGCGCCAGGTGTCCCAGACTGTCGCCCTCAATGTGATCGAGACGCACTCACGGAGTAACCAGAACCACAACGCATCCAAGCCGGCTAATAGTTATGGCGCAGACCTAAACTCAGGAAGCAGAAACTCCTCGGACGAAACTAAGGAAGACCGGCGATCGCTGCCGGACAGCAATGAGAACAGGTAAGGGGCGAGCGCGCTTAGGGAAGGTGAAAAGAAAGTTGAACTCAGCGCCACAGTTGTGCAAACAAGTCAGGGGTGGAGTTAGAGTTCGAGGAGGTGCACACCCGGATTTCGCACTGGTAATTAGGTGACGTAAGGCGCATAAGGAAGCCCTTAGGGCCTTGTTGAAAGAATGTAAAGAATTTATGAGGCTGCCTTTTTGGACTGATAACTGCTTTCATCAATAGTCGTTCCCTTATTGATTACCACTCCCTATCCCACCCTTTCCTCAGAGCCATGTCAGCAGACCGTGCTGCAGCAAAGTCAAGAGTGCAAGCAAGCAAGAACCCTGTGGATAATAATCAAGGTTGCATTTACAGATCGCGCTTAAGGAACTACCCGGGAAGGCCCCAGTTGCAAAAGATCAGCTCAAACTGCCAAGACAGCGAATACGAGACGAAGATTGAGAAGTTCCAGGTGCTGTTAGACTCGCCGCAATTAGATTTGGTGGCCCTTAAGAAGATTAGTTGGTCCGGAGTGCCGCGGAAGGTGAGAATTCAACGCAGCCAAAGAAATAAATTATTAAAATTAAGCTCCACTTTAGATGCGCGCTGTCAGCTGGCGATTACTCTCGAAATATCTGCCGCCGTCGAGTGAGCGACGGATGGCGGTGCTGGAGAGCAAGCGGCAGGGCTACCAGGACCTTAGACACAACTACTTCCGTGTGGATAGCCAAGACGAGACGCAACAGGACACGTACCGCCAGATCCATATCGATGTGCCACGCATGAATCCGCAGATACCGCTGTTCCAGCAGCAGCTCGTCCAGGAGATGTTCGAGCGCGTTCTCTTCATCTGGGCCATCCGACATCCGGCATCGGGCTATGTTCAAGGCATCAACGACCTGGTCACGCCCTTCTTCATTGTCTTTCTCCAGGAGGCCCTATCACCGGACACGGATCTCGAAAAGTACGATATGTCGACGTTGCCCGAGGAGACGCGCAACATCATCGAGGCGGACTCGTTCTGGTGCCTCTCCAAGTTTCTCGACTGCATCCAGGACAACTACATCTTTGCCCAGCTGGGCATACAAGAGAAGGTTAATCAACTCAAGGATCTGATACAACGCATTGACGGTAAGACGACTGCTTGTCTAGATTATCTTCAATCAGAGCTGATTCAATATAGATATAGGTATTATGTTGGCTGTCTGATAAGATAAATGGCAACGTCTTGCCAGAATGTGAGCAACTGAAGGCGATATTAAAGCTACAGATTATTGTTGTCAGAATTGTCTCTGATGAGCTTTTGTCAAACGTGAGGTTACAGATACGATCAAGATAATAGCGCATTATTTAAGGGATTTTAAATTCAACCACCATCATTCTACCATCTCAAGCAGAACATTTTCTTTATATCGTGTTTTGTTAACGATAAATTTCAATACTACAACTTTCGAAGTATGTATACCATTTTACGAAATTTTGAATACGATATTCAGCGTAACATTTCCTTGCTATATATGTTCATTCTTAATTAAGTCAATTATAATATTGAGAATTTATTATTTAAGAGCCTTTACTAAGTCTTTCATTTTTTGCTCCTCTGCTGACTTTCAATTTGTGACCGCTCAACCGAATCGCTCTAAGTGGTTTTTAAAGAGCGTAATAAGAGAAGTTAAGCTGAGAACATTTACATTATTAACATCTGGCTTTTTTCATTATATTTCGACTTGAGTATTTATTGTTAATACCCTCAAGTTTTGGTCCCAGATGGGGGAGAGGTAATTACCGACACATCATTAATTGCCCTTCCAACTTATAATTGCCAAATATATGTATATACAAGCAAATAACATTTAATTCTCATTCAATTTCAGTTAATTTACACCGTCATCTACAGACGCATGGCGTCGACTATTTGCAATTCTCATTTCGCTGGATGAACAACCTGCTGACACGCGAACTGCCGCTGCACTGCACCATCCGGCTGTGGGACACATATCTGGCCGAGTCCGACGGCTTCGCGTTGTTCCATTTATACGTGTGCGCGGCATTCCTGCTACACTGGAAGGAACAGCTGATGCAACAGAACGATTTCCAGGTGCGCTAGCATTAGTTCCTCCAATCACAAACACTAATCAATTATAATTCTCACTGCCAACAGGGTCTGATGCTGCTGCTACAAAATCTGCCGACACACAACTGGTCCGATCGCCAAATCAACGTTCTGCTCGCCGAGGCATTCCGCTTGAAGTTCACCTATGCGGACGCGCCCAAGCACTTAGAGACGAAGAGTTGACAAAAGCAACACAAACAATGCATATTATACGTAACATAGAGGTTTACATAGTTTACTACGATCTGCGGAATATACCTATATACATACAACGTACGCTACATACATCTAATAATTATATACAATTTGTTATTTAGCCGTTCATCTGTTTGTTTTTCTCTTTTTGTCGTTTCGTTTGAATTTAAACAGAAATCAAACCATATTCTAATTAAACACTCCGCTTTTTGTACATACGAATCAAACGAATTCAAAATACAATTTAACACGTTCAACGGCAGCAGTTTCAATTGAAATATTTGTCTTTTATAAAAACAAATCGAATCAAAAGTCAAGGAGAACAGCTCCATACTTTTTCCATAAGAAAACTCAAATTAGCTTAAAAATAATAAAGATGTATAGCTAAAAGGTTGAGTTAATTTTAAAATTACAATTGTGGGGAATCTGAGCGATCGATCGATTATTTTGTATCCTAATTTTGCCTTTCGGCAATATGCTTTAGCTGCTTAAGAACTGTCTCCAGCAGCTTCTTCTTATCATTCTTACGCACCAACGAGAAAATGGGCTTCTTGTCCGCCTCGCGGATCTTTTCAAGTATCACAATAATGGACTGCGGCTGCACGAGATGATACCGGTTCTCCTGCTTGCCATAATCGTGGAAGTACGTGCTCCACTCCTCCAGGATGAGCAGATCCAGTAGCTGTCGGTTGCGCAGGAAGTACTTACTGAGCTCGCCCTCCTTCAATCCAGGCACTGGTTCGGAAGCCGCAAAGAATTCGCACTGCATTAGATCAAGGTTTATCTGTGTCAAAGCCCCCGTCGAAATCTGCTTAACATCCTCGTCGTACATGATCGAGTAGATTTTTTCCGCAATGTGTTCGCAGGTGCGTCGACAGGCTGCCTGGGCGATATGGGGCAGCTTAAAGGCGAAGTTATCGAAGGTGCTCTTCAGATAGGAGATCATGTCCGTAATGTAGGCGGAAGCTATGCCTGGCGGCTCAACCAGCAGCCAATCGTAGGCGCTTAGCTCAAAGAACTCGTCGATTTTGGAGCAGATCCGCAGACCAACCTGCTTCTCGGCATCCTGCCTCGCCACATGGAACATGGCCGATGGAGTCTGTGATACACTCCGCTCCGTGTTGGTCATATGACAGACAAACTCGTCTAGAAAGGGTCCGGCCTTTTCCAAATACTGCGTGTCAATAATGATCTGGATAAGCTGCGTTAAAGTGATGCTCGGCTGGCGAAAAACCACCGAAAGGCAGCCGCTGAAGCTGCGAGTGAGGAGCAGATTGGCCGCTTTGCGTACCATGGCGGCCACCTCGTTAGGCGACAATGTAAGCTCCTCAGCAAACTTCATGCAGGCGTACATGAACTCTTTGGCTTGGTGATATACCTCGGGAACCATGCGCGAAAAGGGGAACTTCTTGGGAAACGGTGCATTTTCCAGCTGCTCCGAGTGAAAGGGAAACCGCTCAATGATACCCTCATACTCCTCTACATTCTGCACAACCATGGGCAGGAACTGCTCCTTGTCGAGGATATCGCGAAAGACATGCACCCATCGTTGTAGCAATACCTGTACAAAGAAAATGTAATCTACATATATTAGGGACTCGCCCTTACCTTCAAAAGGAAAGAACTTACCTCATTGTAGTGATCCCTCATGTTGTGTAGGAGCTCCCAGAGGATATTCACTGTGTAACCATAACACTTAAATGTGTTTATGGACAGCATGATTAGATTCTTGATGCGCAGCAAAATATTGGGATCGGTACAGGACGACGAGCTCATGCTGATCTCGTTGACGAACTTGGTCAATGAGTTGGACCAGAGATCCTCCAGATAACTGCTGGTGACGACATCGCCGGCAGTGTTCTTAACGTGATCTTCAACCACGAAGAACCCAACGATGGCGCAGATATAGGTCTTGTAGGCCTCTAGGTTGTCGTGCATGTTCGGCGGTGGCTGTAGCACCAACTTGGCCTGGTCTCGACGCTGCTGCCGGTAGTCCTTCTCGAAATATTCCCGCTGTCCCAGCACCATGTAGATGTGCAGACAGCGGTAGATGGGCGAGAAGTCGATTAGGTCCTGGGCACTTACATTTGCGCCGTCATCGTCACCCCCATCGCCAGCACCAGTCCCACCTCCGCCCGTTCCTCCATTTGCGTGTGTTTTCATATGCTCCGCAATTATAGCGTTGATGTCGCGCTTCTGCAGCTCCTTGGTGTGCGTGATGGCCAGCTCACCGATCCTTGGCGAGAACTTGCGGATGTTCTCGAGAAACTCGCGAAAGTCAGATGCGGACGACCGCCGTATGTTCTCCTTGATAATAGGTATCTGGATCTGCATCTGGGTGGCGAAGCGATAGTTGTGGGTCTTCAGACTGGCAAGGTGCTCCGTCTCAAGCGTTTCGAGGGTTCGCAACGCCTGGTAGTACTGCTTATTCTTGGCCTGCTGCGTGAACTTCATGTAGCACTCGAGAGCCGGCAGGCAGGACTTTAGTGCCTCAATGGCACTGGCCAGATTGGACTCAATCTGGCGTGCTCGCACCAGATCGTTGCCCTGCTGGATTAGCGACGCACTGATTTGGCGCAGCGAAGTGTCTAGTGAGTGCACCTCGTCATGCAGCTGCTTTGCCTGGGTGCGCACCTGCAGCAGCTCCTGGATGGAATCAATGAAGCCTTGATAGTACAGGTTGCAGATACGCTCGATCTCCTTGTCATGACTGCGAATCCGCTGGTCCAACTGCTCGCCAATCTGCTTGGTGTTGTTTCCTGCCAATAAATACAAACATATATTGAAAATTCATGGGGCGTAAACAAATGGCGAGACGGGGTCTGAAAACGATGGTTACCTTCTAATATTGATCGAAATGTGGGGCCCCAGTAGTCATCCACCGCCTCTATGTCTTGCACGGTCACCTTGGACATGTTAAGTCGCTCTTTTACTAATTCTTAGTGCAATTCTCAAAGAAGTAATCAAAAAGTTATTAATCAGCCGACTGTACAGTGTTGGTTAACAGATCAGTTCGCCCAGTGTTAAATAACCCCTAAAGCCCTTTTAAGCAACAAGTTTGACCGTATCAAAACATCTGTTTTAAATTAAAACTGTAACTGCAACATAAGCTATTTTAAAAATCGTGAACTTAAAATACGTATAGGGAACAAAAGGCTGTTGCCTTTTAAATAATTTATAACCTATCAGAAGTTATGTGCTGTTGAAAACGAGGCTTTAAAATTTACACCACGTCTGATCGTCTTGAACCGCCTCCAATCAGCTGTTGCATCTTATTATACTCTTTTAGACAGTACTATAAAGTTCCCATAAGCTTCTAACACATTTTCAACTGTGGAAAATATATTTAATAAGAAATATATTCCTATTGCTGCTCTTAAAGCTAATAGGTTTAATATCTATTAGAAAATATCGTTCTTGTTTATTGTGGTGACTAATTTCTCTAGCTTCGCGCAACTCAATGTAAATAAAACTGCCAGCAAGGGTATACAACTTTCGACTTGACAAGGCTATATATCTACCATTCTCGTTCAAACTTTCACTTCGGGTGGCGGTTTTTGAGCATTCCGCTTCTGGTTGGGACCAAATACTTGTCGGGGGAGTTACGGGTCCGCAGAAACAGTTATGTTGCAGTAATACTAGTACACGCACGCAATTACGGCCGGAAGAAAATCGACATATAACTATGGCTACCATACGGAGTCGCCATAATGGAATTACAACAACCACGGCAGCGGAGGAAGTGAAGTCCAGCAGCAACAACAACAACAGCAAGCTGGAAAAGGGAAAGGGAAACCCGGAGAAGAGCGATCCCATGATATACATCATCTTTGTATCTTTGCTTTTTGATCTGTTGGCATTCACCATCATTCTGCCACTGCTGCCGTCTCTTTTGGAGTACTATCGTCAGAATGATACATCCGGGTTGTACGCTGTGCTCACGGAGCGTGTTCGCTGGTTTCAGCAGCTCCTCGGAGCCCCTGAGCGGTATATATCGGTGCTATTTGGTGGCTTCCTCGGTTCCATGTTCAGTTTTCTACAATTTGTTGCGAGCCCGATAGTGGGAGGGCTCTCAGATTACTACGGCAGGAAGCCGGTGCTGTTGGTTTGTGCGGTGGGTAATCTAAACAACATAGTCCAAACTTGTTAATCTTATTGTACTTCCGTCTCCACAGTCTGGCATCGCCTTGTCCTATCTGATCTGGGCCTGCTCCAGTAACTTCGCCCTGTTCGTTCTGGCCCGCTTTGTGGGCGGCATCAGCAAGGGTAATATCTCTCTTTGCATGTCCGTCATCACGGATGTGTCCAGCGTAAAAACCCGTGGTCGGGGCATGGCCCTAGTAGGCGTGGCCTTCTCGCTTGGATTCATTGTGGGACCTATGATTGGAGCCCTGTTCGCCATATTTTCGGATAAGAGTGGAGGAGCTTGGTTTGTGCTGCCCTCGCTCCTGGCCTTTGGTTTGGCTGCAGGCGATCTCCTAGTTCTGGCTTGTTGTCTCCGCGAGACTTTGCCAAAGGTATGAATTGGCTGAATGTAAATATAGAAATTTAAGCTAATCGTAGGGTTTATATCCCAGGAGAAACGAGTTAAGGAGATCTCATCTGCCTTGTCATACGGCCTGCAATTGCTCAACTTCTCGGCCATATTTAGGTAAGTCATGGAATTAATTAGCAAGTGGTGGGTACGTAAACCTGTCGTGTGATCAAGTCGACTTGCCTGACTGGTTTGAGGAACATTATCATTACTGTGCCAGGTGCCGGGTACGCCGGCACGTTTATATGATTGTCTTATCAGTGGGAAAGTGTAGCTAACACATCTGATTAAAGTCGGTTAGAAGGGAGGGAATGTGTCCCCTTCCCTTGAATACAATGTAGTGGTTAGTGCTTGGATTTGGGTTGACCAATCGTATTTCATGGTACTTATTATATTGACAGATTTGCTGCTATCAAAAATGTTCCCAAAAAAGACATTGAGGCCTTACGATCAATAGGACTGATATACTTCCTATATCTGTTTCTGTACTCTGGATTGGAGTTTACCGTCACCTTCCTGATGTACCACAAATTTGGCTACACCTCCATGGACCAGGCCAAGATGTTTTTGACTACAGGTATGAGAGGGTGTAACTCATTCTCCTTTAATAATGTTTTAATTGATCCTGTTTTACTTATTGCAGGTGTTATTATGACATTACTACAGGGATCGGTGGTTCGTCGCCTGCCCGAGGCAAAGATTAAGGGCTACGCCATTTTCAGTCTGTACCTGATTGTCCCCGCCTTCGTATTAGTTGGCCTGGCCGAAAGCAGTCGAGTGCTCTACGCCGGCATGATCCTCTTCGCCATCTCAACGGCCTTTGCTGTCACCTGCCTCACCACTCTGGTGTCCAAGTACGGCAACGATGACCAGAAGGGTTCAGTTTTAGGAATTTTTCGCTCCTTGGGAGCTCTGGCTCGGGCATTGGGTCCCGTGGTGGGCAGTATTGGTGAGTTGGATTTAATACGCCGAAGTACTCCTTCTAACAACCAGACTCTCTACAGCTTTCTGGTGCGTAGGCTCAAAGATCACCTACATAGCCGGTGGACTCCTGCTCATATATCCAGCCTTGGCCTTGCAGCGTGCTCGCATTTAAATGCAATAAGAACAAAGTGAATTATATTAGAGATCAACGCAAGTATTAACTGCACATTATACTTAATTTATTGCTTTTATATACAAGTATTTTATATTAAAATGATCACATTTTTATACTCAGTTTTATACAAAACGAGAGGTTTTCTTGGGCGAATAATTAATTAGCAATTGGAAGAACTTAAAAATTAACTTCCAAAGGTTTTTTGTTGGTGATATTTTAATTTTGAATTTTCCCGCCAGCTTTGCCGCCCAAGTGATGTACATGTACATAGGTCGTACTTTTAGTATTCTTTAATTATTTAGTTCATTGCAAATAGAATAGCAAGAAAGACTATTTTGATAAAAGTAATAAACTATTTAAAAAATGAAACTATAAAAAAACGTTACGACACTTTCATATACAAATCACAATTCTTAATACTAAAATGGTATTTTATGGTATTTATTGCTGGAATAAGTGGTATTTTCTATCGTTATCGGCGCCATACTGCTGCCAACTTCACGCCGTATATTTGGGGAGTGACTAAGTTTCGTGTAAGAGAAAATTATAAATAAATGCGTTAAAAACAGCTGCATTTATCAAGTTGCTGCTGCACTAGTTGTCAGCGACATTCTACCAGACGGCGCGACCGCTTTGGAGCTGGAAACACACCGACTTTCCACCGTATACTGATATACATTTTTCTCTTTCTTTACAACACAACTACAACTGCAAAAAAAAAGTGTAAAAAGTGTGTGAGCTACGACAAACGCATAAAGAAATCGGCGGCGCGCAGGTTATTGGATTTCGTTCATAAATCGGACGGAGTAAGGATACAGATCGAATTGAATTGAGCCAGCAAATACAGCAAAACAAATCCGAAGAAAATGGGAGCAAGAGAAGACGAGTACGATTATCTGTTCAAAGGTAATTATAAACATGACACTGCCGGTGGCCGAAGATCTAAGGAAGTAGAGGGGAAGGTGGAGTAGCGGCGGCCCTCTCCACCTCTACGTTGCCTGGACACAATGACGCAGTGGTTCAATGGCACTAATTGAAACTAATTGGAGAATAACAGAAAGTGCAGTCGAAAGCCCAGAGTTCATGTGCTGGTATGTGTGTGAGTGCTAGTGTGTGATTAATTCCCAAAATAAGTCCAAGAAGTACGCCCCCTGAGTTTGTTGGTGTTGCTGTTTCCCGTGCAGTTGGATGCCCTTTGACGGCTCTCTCACGCTCCCGCTCTCTCTTTGGGGCCTCTTCCGGAATCAAGTACATTGCCGTTAACTGTCTGTTTTGTCATTACGTTCCCGTTGCTCTCGCCACGTTGCATGCAAAAGCCAACGCAAATCGTATTTATAATCGCGATAAAAGTTCCCTCCTTCAGCGGGGAGTAGTTTTGAACTTAGCCTCCCACTCACATTCTTGAATTGATTAGATTTCGAATTAGTACCACGAGTGAGTGTGTAGTAAAATTATTACTTCTGTACAGCTGGCTCTTGCATTGGCTTTTTTGTAATTTCTTTTGCATCTGTTTACGGCTCTCTCGCTCTCCAACACTCCCTCTATCGTGGTATTGAAACCTCAGTTTGAAGTTTGCACAGTGGGCCACATCCGATCCATTTGCCCCAAAGCTTCAGCTCCCTTCCCACATCTTTTGCGTTCTTTGTATCATTTCTGTTTATGTTCGGGGTCGTCAATTCTCAGTTCTTCTTTGTTCTCTTCGTTTGCTACTACGCCGCAAATTCCAATTACGCTTAAAAAAAGACTATCACAGCTGAGCTTTAGTCTGAGCAACTGTTGAATGTCATTAACGGGTTATCTCAATTATTCATTTGAAAGAAATAAAATGTTCGTTAATTTTACAAACAATTCATTACTTTCACAATAATTTTATAAATCCATCCAATGGAGGTAATATCTTTTCCAAATTCTTAAGCCCTTATCTTGCCAAGAGCTTCTTTTTGGGTCAAGTATTCAAAATGTAAGAAACAGAAGCACACCATGTGAATATGTCAAAAGTGTGAGTGAGTATGACATGCATGATGAGGCCTCGAATTTCACACAACGATATTATTGGCCTGGCAATGACTCATGCACGGAAACCAACAGTCGAAGAATTCCGCTCGCGGCGATAAGCCCATAATCACATCATAACCAATGTGAGGCTCTATTCGACCGATTCGATCCATCGAAACTAGCAAGTAATGAAGACGGCCTTCCCATTGACTACTCCCCTTTAGTTAGCCGGCACATCCGTTTAACTCTCTTTGAGGATCAGGTCAGAAACGGAGTTAAAGAGAGTAGTGACTCATGGCCAGTTCCCCTCTCTCGCCGATAACTGTAACCAGGTCGCTCTCAGCTGCCCAGTAATTGCAAAGAGCGAAAGTGTTTGAAGCCTTTTTGTTATTGTTTTCTCTGACTGGCAAACAGGATGATATTAAAGCTAACAGACAAGTGCATTAACGATTTAAACTAAGCAAATACAATTTTCTTTTGTTTTGTCTTAATCAAATGACAGCTGATTTTAAAAGCCTATTAAAGAAAATGAAAATGCACATCTGTTTTGAGCGGTCTCCGGCTTTATTTGATTCCTAAAAGCATAAATATAGACGAGAAAATTAATTTGCTTTAACAAGTGTATCTGGGTTTTACCTTATACCTTTATAAAAATATATACATTTTTATCAAAAAAAAAATCAACAGAATATGTCAATTTTGACCTTATAAACATTTATTCTATATATTCTTAAACAGTAATAACAGCCGCTATTTTATTAAAATTGCAATAGCTTATAGAGTGTATTTGCCTTGGCCAAGTACTGTCACTCAGATAAACTATAAATATTTGCTCTATCGACATAGAGCACAATAAACATTCCTCCAAGCACAAAGCTCCCGAACGTCCACTCCTTCCACAAACTTAAGATATTTGTTTCCATGGCCTAAAGTCTCCAGAGTATAGCAGCTTTATGTACAAGCTGACCTTGGGGCGCCACTCCAGCAGCGAAGCCAACGAAGGAGGACATGACCTATTCGAGCCACCAGCTAACAGCCTGTCCGGCCGTAAAAACACAGGACACGGGGTGGAGTTGCCCCTAAACCATGCCAAACCAAACACACCGCGCCCACCCACATATTATGCAACTGGGGCACTTAGATTGTCCAATGCCAATGCCAATGCTTCGAATACCACTAATGCTTTGTATTCCTTTGCAGTTGTCCTTATCGGTGACTCTGGCGTTGGCAAAAGTAATTTGCTGTCCCGTTTCACGCGCAATGAATTCAATTTGGAGTCCAAGTCAACGATTGGCGTGGAGTTTGCAACGCGCAGCATAGAGGTGAGTACAGCAGGGGATTGGGGTCAGGAAGAACGCATGCCTGTGTGCTTCACGGGTGAGCTTGCGTGTGCGTTTTGCCGGGTGGTAGTAAACATAGTGATGGCAAAATCGAGGAACGACCTAGGGGGTTAGCAGTCAATTTCAGTAAGTGTCTGGGAATTTTACTAAATAAAGGATTGCCAATTGGTTTTCTTTCATAATTTATGAAGCCATCGAGTTAGGGGGGGGGGGGGCAACCTAAATGTTGACATCATCGTCACCATTTGGCTGTTGTAGAAAGAAAACTGTAAAATTGGATTTAAGGGCTTACCTTTAATTTAAATTTTAAATGCTTTCATTTTTTATATCTAATATACATAGTTATAGGGGTATGTTTCTATTGAAGTCCACACATAATTCAGAACGAACTGAGGCTTATTTGTTCCTATGGGTTGACAACTCTGTGTGGGTCGAATTTGTTTATTGATTTTCAAAGCGAAACTGCCGCAAGGAGACAAGGATAACTTGGCGGGATTGCCAATTACTGTCGCCAAACAACTAATGCTTCTTCTGTGTCTTCTTCTAACCCCACCCTCTCCACTCTATGCAGGTCGATGGAAAAACAATTAAAGCGCAAATATGGGATACGGCCGGCCAAGAGCGTTATCGCGCCATCACCTCTGCCTACTACCGCGGTGCTGTGGGAGCTCTGCTCGTCTACGACATCGCCAAGCATCTGACGTACGAGAATGTGGAGCGGTGGCTGCGGGAGTTGCGCGACCATGCCGACCAGAACATCGTCATCATGCTGGTGGGCAACAAGTCCGACTTGCGCCATTTGCGCTCCGTTCCCACAGACGAGGCGAAACTGTTTGCCGAGCGCAACGGCTTGAGTTTCATAGAAACCTCGGCCCTCGACTCGACGAACGTAGAAACGGCATTCCAGAACATACTCACAGGTGAGTTGTCCTTAACTTTGTATATTATCCATTTCTTCTATATATACACACTAACTGCAAATGTTTATGCCTAAGTTTATCAAGACCATCTTATTAATGGATTTCCTTCTGTATCTTTCAGAAATCTATCGCATTGTGTCGCAGAAACAGATCAGGGATCCGCCGGAAGGCGATGTTATTCGTCCGTCGAACGTGGAACCCATCGACGTCAAGCCGACTGTCACCGCCGATGTGCGCAAGCAGTGCTGTCAGTGACCGCCCCAAGCAACATTAGCTATTCCCCGCAACCGCCAGAACAGCAACATAAACAAAAGCAACAACAATTACAACTACAACAACAACATCAGCAGCAATAAAAACCAGAACAATAGCAAGATCAGCAGCAGCAGCAGCAGCAGCAGCGAAGATCTGGTGAAGAAAGGCATTGGGAGGAGTTTTTTTGTTTTTCAATTACAACAACAGCAACTTGCAGTTTGTCATAATATTTGCATATAAATTGATAAATCAAATCAACAAAAACACCACCATCACCAAAACAACACCAACAGCAGCAACAGAATCGAAAACAACATCCGGCTGTAGTTAACTGCGGTTTAAACTGAAGTTTTATATATATATAAAGATTTAAAGAAATATCGCATAAATCGATCGCCGCGATCGTCGATGCCTGCAAAAATAAGAAAAAAAAACAAAAACTGGAAAGAATATAAGCAAAAAACTAAACACTCCAAATTCAGTTTAAGCTGTAGAACTATAATTTATATAAATATAAATATATGCTAATATTAAAAATATTAATATTATTAATTTTTCGCAACATAAATATATAGTTGTAAACAACCGGAAGGAAATCTTCGATAATGATGCAAACATACTTTCAAACAAAAACAACACTGCGCAGCTCGCGGCAAGCAATTTTTGCGAACTTTTTTTAGTTTTCACTTTTTCATTTTCAAGAATTGGTCAACAAATCAAACAAACAGCAACAGTTGTAAAACTTTAAATGCATACATGAAACGAAAATCACATCATTTGTGTTTGCTATGTTAAGTGTGATTAAATAAATATAATTTAAATAAAAGGAATAAACTTGGTTTTATAGTTCGTTTGAAATTGAATTAACGTTAAATTAGAGTGGCCAAACTATCGTGGCAAGCGAGAGACCGTTTGAGCACCTGTTTGGTATTCTCTGCTGCTACAGTCACACTGATCTTAGCACGTGCGGAAGGAAAGAAACAACTTGGACAAAACATGGGACGCGGCAAGAAGAAAGTACATCCCAAGACCCGTACGGCAGCCTTTAAGGCCAGCGAGCCGAGCGAGATTGTCGAGGCGCCTCACTCGTTCGTCATCCATCGTGGCCTCACCTGTCCGTACATCACAGACCTTACGCTGGATTTCCGCCGCATCATGGAGCCGTATACTGCTACTAATCTGCGAGAGAAACGGATGAACCGCATCAAGGACTTTGTAAGCTTAAGTAGCTTCTTCCACGTCTCGCACATGGGCATTTTCAACAAGGCCTCGACGCAGTTGTCCTTCAAAGTTGTCCGTTTGCCGCGCGGTCCCTCTCTGACATTTAAGGTTTGCCGACAGCTTAAATATTGGGAATGTTCCGACTGATTCACTCCAAATAACTTCCCCTCATAGGTTCACCAGTTCACACTGGCCCGCGACGTGATTTCGTCCAGCAGGCAGCAGATGACCGACAACGACCACTTCAAGCATGCTCCGCTGGTCATCATGAACAACTTTAGTGGCGATGGCAAACATCTGAAGCTGATGGCCACCACGTTCCAGAACATGTTCCCATCGATCAACCTAGCTCAGGTGAACATAGGAACCATCCGTCGCTGTGTCCTGTTCTCCTACAATCCGGAAACGAAGCTGGTGGAGATGCGTCATTACTCGGTGCAGGTAGTGCCAGTGGGCCTGAAGCGAGCTGTGCAAAAGATAGTAAAGGGCAATGTTCCCAATCTGGGCAAGTGCAACGAAGTGGTGGATTTCGTGACGAAGTAAGAAAGTCCTCGTGATATCGCATGTGATTCAAACTAATCCCATGTTCATATTTTCCAGAGATGGATACGCCTCCGAATCTGAGGCCGAGGATGACGAGCAGTCGCATGTGGTGCTTGCACAAACGCTCAAAAGCAAGGGCAACCTAGAGGACAACAAGAGCTCCATTAAGCTGCATGAAATCGGGCCGCGTCTAACCATGCAGCTAATCAAAATAGAAGACGGACTCCTCACCGGCGAGGTTCTGTACCACGATCATGTGGTAAAGACGGAGGAAGAAAAGGAAACTATGCGCAAACTGGTCGAAAAGAAGGCTAAGCAAAAGGAGCAGCGCAAGAAGGAGCAAGCAGAAAACCGGGCTCGCAACTTAAAACTTAAGAAGGACGAACAGCGGGCGGCGAAACGGGCGGAGGAAGGACACAATGACAGCGATCCCGAAGATGACGCCGAGTACTATAAAGAGGAAGTAGGCGAGGAGCCGGATGAAGGTAGGTTCTTCACTTCCTCGAAACACTTGAATGGTGAATAATAATTCGTATTTACATTTGCAGAACTCTTTAAAATGGAATCCAAATCTTCACGCAAGCGACCTAAGCTGTCCGGCGGCATGAAGTTCAAGAACAAACGGGCCAAGCTGGATCCCAAAAACAAGAAAGCCAATGGCAAGTCAAACGACTACAAGGACAGGAAGCCCAAGTTCGATCCCAAAAAGAGTAGGAAGTCAAAGTAATATGTTAAATATAAGCTATTTTATAAACAGACCAGTTGTTGGTTGGCTGAGATAATGGTAACAATGAGAACTAGCTGAACATACGCTGCACCACCTCCTTGTAGTGGGTGTTGCTATCCTTCCAGCTGACCGCAATGTTGTCCCGCAGCTTGCTAAACTCGCGCTTTTCCTCGTAGTTAGGCACCCGCTCGATGGTGGCCTGTGCCTTGGCAAACTCCTTTAAGTGGAAGTAGGCCACAGCACGCCGGTAAATGCTTTTCTCGCTGGGACTTTCCGCAGTCTCTACAAATTGTGTGTGATAAATGACGTGCTCGTAGCGCTTCTCCAACAGGAGGCAGGCAGCCAGGTTGGTCTGAATCTGGATGAAAAGCTCCTCAACTGTGCTTCCGTTTATCCCGTTCTCTTTCTTGGTCAGCTTGTCGAAAGGTTTGTATGTGATGAGCAACTTTGCAGCGCGCACGAAGTAATCGAATGCGAATTTCGGATAGGATTTAAATGTGGCCACTCCACTCTCTTTGAGACGCAGCGCCAAGTCGTAGATTCCTGCTGCGTCCAGCTTTTCCACTTGTGTGTTCTTCACAATCTTTTCCAGCCTCAGCTCAAACTCGATCCGAACGCCGTTTTTGGTCAGGATGCTACAGGCGGCGGTTTCTCCGGGAAGGAACTGCTGCAGCAGTATCTCCACATAACAGTCCACTGGGTAGACGGCAGTGCCCATTTCCAGGGAGTGCTGTTGAGGATACACCGAGGATTCATCGCTCCCCAAGTACTTGCTGGGCCGCTCACCCAAATTGGCGCATTTCTTGTTGACACTGAACTGCACGGTGCTGCACGCCGTTGGCTTCTCCATGTCGGCGAACTGAAAGGCGAGCACCTTCTTGGTAAGGCCTCGACCCTTATCTTCCCATTCCGTGCCCACATACCAGTCCATCTTGGAATTTTATAACGAATAAGAATGAAGAAAATAGTTATAAGCTACTCATTTCGTCTTAGGTTCTTCAGAGTGACCAGGTTGCGCAAAATAATTCATACTAAACTATCACGAACCAACTTGAAATTTAAAAACACACCATTTCCACTAGTTCAAAATAAAAAGGCGCAAACTTAAATAATTAAAGAATATAAGCCCAATATAAATGTTGGAACTCCCTCTCACACATATTACAATAGAAAAGTAGTCTAATTTATATATCCTAGAAGTACTCATGACTACTGTTATTAGAGTTCTAACAAAAAGCAGCTAAACATTAGATGGGATAAATGTTGACTTACATTTTTCATAGACATTTTTGTAGTCCTTTTCAAGGACCTTTTAAAATATTCAGTAAGTCAGAAATAAAAATGATTATATATCTGAGTAAATGAAAATATTTTAAAAAACAACAAGGCTATAAAAATTTTTTGAACAATGTAGAACTTCTATGGCAGTTGGCGGGTCAACTCAAACAGGAATTAAAGGATTACATACAACAGCCTCTCTGCCCAACTGCACAAATAATGAACGAAAGGAGATAAGTAGCCCAATATGCTAAAGGATTATAAAACAGCAGCTTCTTTAGAATTTATACACAATTTATTATTATTTCTAGTTATCTGTTACCTATACTAAGCCCATACGCACAGCAATTCGCAGTTGCTCAGCCATCGTTTAACAAGCTGCACTCCTTCCACCAACAGTTTTGCATAGTATTTCGGAGAGTATGTGGGTTCATATTTCAATCAATTTGCTGTTTTTAAAGTAAAACGTTATTTACATTCATTAGTTAACGCGGAAGCGGCGGTGATCGTCATCCAGATCACGTATAGCATTGTAACTTAACTTACACATAGCAATCAATACATATATAGTAAAAGTATCTGTTGCATACATTAAATATATATATATATATATATTATGATGAAACGTCTTGGAAATTTTGCTATTTACTACATACATCTGTGTATTACTAGAGTCTATAGGTATCATTACGGTTCAATCAAAGAATCGGTTACATATTGATTAATTTTGTTCAATTTTCTCCCCAAATAATTTCAATTGCCAATTGCAGACGCAGACACGGGTCACACACAAGTCTCTCTTTCAATTAAATTATTTGTATTTTGTATTTTGCATTTGGGGTAACTTAACTTACAATTGCCAATAAAATACTAGGCTTAAGTTTAAACTTTACAATTAACACAAACATTAGGCAATAGGCTTGCTAAAATAGGTTACAAATGTGCAAACTGATGCTTTTGCTTGCCAATTTCAATGAAGCAACTCTAACTAACATTTATGCTAAAGACTGAACTCTCTTCGCTGGCCGTCCTGCAGATTCCAGTTGCCTCGCAGCTGCCAGTTCGCGCGATGCTGGCTTGTGTATTTGAGCTAAAGAAACACTTAAAGTAACGCCCGATCGATTCGAGGACTACTGACCCTTTGATTAGTATTACAGCGCCTAAGTAACTAATACAAAAGTTTTGTCTCTTCAAATTCTCATATTCGTACATGACAAACAACCTAACAGCCAGTTTTGCAAAAATATTTTCATGTTTTCTATATATACGCCTTTTGCTTTTTATTGTTGCTTGCTTTATAACTTCATTTTAATCTTATTATGCTTGGGTTCCGTGTGTGTTTGTGTGGGTGTGTTGTGTGTGTGGGTGTTGAGTGTTTATGTTGTGTGTGATTGTAAAATAGACGCTCAGAGATCGCTGTTACTTGGATTCCGAAATTGTTGTATGTTTTAACGCTGGCTACCTTCATTCATCATAATCATCAATATTCTCAACATCATCTATATCATAGTCCAGGTCCTCCTCCAGCTCTGGGTCTGAGGAACCTGAACCTGAACCCGTGATAGAGCCCGAACCATCGGCAGCATTTTGATGCCTAACATATCCCCCCATAACAGCCCCAGCATCATCTCGCGAAATCTCGTCCTCAAAATCACCATCTCTATCTCTATCTCCATCTCCATCGTCCTCGTCCTCGTCGTCGTCATCGTCGCTCGAGGGTATTAGGTGTAATTCGCGCAGCTGCCGTTGCACAAAATGTTAATGTTCCATCAAAGCCGCTGTAGAAGCAGGAACAGAAATAGAGAAAATAAGACGTTATTATGCATGCATAATTCAAAAGATCAATGAATGGAGTGAAAGTTGGGCATCTCTTACGTGACGGCGTGCGTCCGGCCTTGTTCTCATTGGGTGTGAAATTTAGAAAGTCCCAAATCACAATTGTATCATCGTGCGAGCTGCTTACAATTTGGAACTCATCGAATTGCAAACGAAAGACGCGGCCAGTATGCTCCTATTAAAGAAGAGGGTTCAAGGAGTAAGAGGTTAATCATAACCTTATGGAGGCTACTACTAGGTGGACACTTACCACAAGCGTATTCAGACAAAGGGTATTAGAGGCTGCTCTAGGATCCAGGGCGGCCACCAAATCCCACACCTTGATCTTGCCATCGTAAGCGCCGCTAACGATGCGCTTCGTATCGAAACGGATGCAGCGAACCAGCTCCTCGTGGCCCTCTAGGACACGTAAACAAGCACCACACTCAATATCCCAAAGTCTGCAATGGGAATGGAAAATGTATAAGTATATATATAAAAATATATGCAAGACAAGCATCTTCTTACCTTATGGAATTGTCCGAACTGCCGCTGACTACCAGCCGATCTCTGTACTGAAGGCAGGCGATGCCACGCTTGTGGCCATTCAAGGTGCGTACAAATTCACAGCTCGAGGTGGACCAGACCTTAATGGTGCGGTCGCCGCTGGCGGACACAATATACTTCTCATCAAAGTCAACCACATTGACTGCAGCCCGATGGCCGACGAGGACGCGGCGTAGCGTTATCTCGCTGGGCGAGGTCATGTCCCACACGGCGATGGAGCGGTCCTTGGAGCAGGTCACCATCATGCCGTTGTTGAAGCGCAAATGCAGCACCGCCTCGCAGTGATGGATGAGGGTATTGACCATCTCGCCGGTATTGACGTCCCACACCCGAACTGTGGAGTCGCTGGATCCACTGATGATTACCTTGTCGTCGTATTGCAGGCACAGCACTGAACCAGTGTGGCCAATGAGGGTCTGTAGCAATGGAAGAGACGTAGTAAGGTTGACATTCTTGCTGAAGTATATCTAAGGCATCCTACCTTAACACACTGCAGATCCGTGCGATCCCAGATTTTGATGGTGTTGTCCCGCAGACCGGATACAATCTTGCCATCGTCGTACTGCAGGCAATAGACACCCTTCGAATTTTCGGACCGGCAATTGATTCGGTGTAGCATGTGCCCACCAATCCTCCAGTTATTCTCTATGCTGTCAATGTCCTGAAAGGTTGAAAAAACGAAAGAATGTTACAGTCATTGCTTGGTGTACTGAAAACTTTGCTAGTCACCACTTACATTCATTATCTTGGGAAACAGCTCGCGATGGAATGAGTGTGGCCGCTGGGTCTGGCCCGGTCTTGGTTTAAATAGATACTGCATCCAGTTGCGCCGCTCGGCAAGTCCACGCCACAATGAATCTGTGCGCACCTTGCGCTCGATGAGCTTCTTCCACAACATTCCCTCGGATATTACCCGCAGCCATTCCTTGCAGACCAGCTCCGCGGATTTGAGCGATTCGGCATCCAAGTAGGACAAAATGTTCTCGGCAATGTGATCCAGGCCCTTGACTATAATGCAAACATAAGTAAGGTCATGTTTAATGATAGTTTTCTTATTGAAATTAAAGCAGAAGCTTAAAGAGTTGTGAAGGAATCAATTCTTGATCAGCATCAAAAGCCGATTCGATCTAGCCATGTCCGCTCGAAATATAAATTTTAAACATTTTTTCAAAATTTCAAAATTTTATAAGGGGTTGTTACATTGTTAAAATTATCAAACATTTTAATTTTTAAAAATTTTAAATAGAGTAAGCAGATTTTTTCATCTAATAAAAACTAACATAGGAAAGCTTTCCGAATTAAAATTTATGCTGTTTTGGCTTAGTTATGAGTATTTTAAACTTTGATTTGTCGAAAAATATCGATTCATAGAATGGGAATTTTTTAAGTTTAATTTTGATCAATTATCTATTTAATACTATAATTTAATTCCAAGTTTTAAGGATTTATAAATGTCAGCTTTCCAAAGTTATTTTATTTCTTGTTATTAAATCAAAATGGTTTGATTGTCCTTCCTTTTTTTAGTAGGTCAATTTTTTTAAGGCCGTTGAACCCAAGTCAGGAGTATTTAGAGTCTTAGTCTAAGTCTTGACACAAGTCAAATAGAAAAACTTATTGGCCTAAAGCAGTTTGAACAGTTTTAACAGTGCATGATAATGGCAATCACATTTAGAGGTCTTATAAATGGGAAACATTCATTATAATCTTTTTGCCTTAATTAATTACATCAATTTAATAAGGAAATATTACTGACTCAATTAGCTCTCTCCGTGGACAAGTTAGTGACTAAGCCGTGTGCTATTTATAGTCGACACTCAGTTATCTCCGATATGACACATGGCAGAATGTGCCATCAGATATGAAGTAACTTGAGGTGGAGCAGACGTAACCGCTGCTGCTGCTGCCGCTCTTGTCAGACACCCACTCGCACAGGAAAACCAAACCGAACCAAAGCCCAACCCGATCCCAATCCCAATCCCAATGCAATCCAACCACTCGGCGCCCATCATCAGCCGACAAACAAGAGAGACAAAATGATGCACCTAACGGCATTAAAATGCACTTAGCCCAGTAAGTGGGCATGGGAGTGGGAGTGGCAGTGACGGAGGCGCAACCAATAGACCGGCATATTTACATGTGTCTTGTGCGCACACAAATGCAGCAAGCGGCGCGTTGTAGAGTGCCTGGTGGGGGCTGGCCCACCTCCACCTCCACCTCCGGAGTCACATGTACATCTCCATCAGCATTGACAAACGGGCTGGATGGGCCAGGCCAGAGTCTGAAGTGCATGTGAGTGTTCCCTACTACCTTCAGCTCCCTGTTCTCGTTCGCTGCATTTGCCAAACACAATTAAAAATGTGCATAACTCGCAAATGGCAGGCGGCTGGCGGGCGGCAGCGGCGATTTGGCTCAAGTTGTTTGCCGTCGCCGGCGACTAACGGTCTTGAGAGTGTGTCTATCCATCGTCTGTGCATCTGTGCGTCTGTCTGTTTGTCCTCCTGTCTGTCCTTCAGTCGCTCAGTCACTCCGTCCCCCCGGTTAGCTGCCTTTGAAGTGCATTACAATGTAAATGGAGGAGACAATGTTGTCTACTTTCAACTCTTTTTCGCTTCGTTCCCTAGAACCATCAGTGATGCCAGGAAAATTGTTAAATAGAACAGGAATAAGGAAGCTTGTAAAGAGTAGAATAATTTATATTTGCTGTCTATTTTGATTCAGATCACAAACTAGCATTACCTTTAATAGCTCTGAAATAAACCATGAATGCTGTTATTTATAAGCTTAAGTGTTACAACTCTAAAAGGCGTGGTATTACAAGCAAGAACAAGGAGGACATTTGCTAGGGATTATGCAAACGGAAACATCCTTCGACTTCCTCTAGGACCATTCTATACATTCCGAACTGTTGGTGCCAGGCAAGAAAATAGAGTAACGTCTCCCAATTGCATACCAGCTGACAATCAGAAAAGACAATAAGTTCAATAAGTTCGGTAAGAAGAGAACCAGTAAGTGTTTAAAGAGGGGAATGCAAACAAATAAACAAAGGTATAATATACGCACGACTCGCTCTTTGTTGAGTCACCGATATATGTACATATACACACGATCCTAACCGATCCGATGCATTGATAAACCCTCGCTTATTTACAAAATCCCATCGGATTCATTGCAAGCCATTGATCCTATATAATTACAGTTCCAGAAGTTACTAGACCAACAGTTTTGATTTTGATTAGCTGGCCACAAATCTATTCACAATTTCTTATGAATAAAATACAAGGCTTGCTGCTCCGCTCCGGCTTTCGTTTTGTTTGCTGTTCCGGTAAAGCGCGTTTAATGGAAGCAACGACCTTTCAGTCAACAGTTAACACAGCCAACAGCCCTGGCCCACCCACTGGCTCCTCTCCTCCGCCCTGCGCTCCACCCGAAACCCGGAATGAATGGCACTGGGATCTGGCCCCTCTGTGCTGGAGTGAGCCACCTTTCATGTTGTTCAACTTTGTACCTGCCGCGTTTGTTATTGTTTTCAGTCATTGCGTGCCGAGGGATTAAAACTCCGGACCTCTGTGTCCTATTCGCTGCTAACGTGGCTAAGACTAAGGCTTGTGGATAGAATCCTGCTCCTAGTTTGAGTTTTAGTTTGGCTTAAAGTTTGATTCACCCCGGTGGCTGTTATCTTTGCCACTGGCTTATCAGCGGCCAACAGGCGGTCTTTTTAACCATCTGGGAGTAGTGACCTCTCGCACAAAGTATTGACATTGATAACGCCTCTGTGACGTGACGGACGGACCACACTGTCAATCTTTAACTAACAGGCTGAAGAATTATGTTTGATCTTTGAATTGATTATTTTTTAATGACTTAATTAGCTAAATGATAACCTTAGACCCCAGACAATGATTATTTAAGTTTGAGTATTACAATTCTCACTCAAAATTAATAATTTTATGGGCTTCATTTATATCAATTAATTTAAAAATCATTTGTGTACTGATGCGTGTATAAATTAATTAATAAAATGATTTGGGTACATGAGAGATAATGTATTTAGTTGCTTTGTTCAAGGTTTTTAGCAAACCATTATCTGATACATCTAAACAAAACTCTATCACAGACAGAAACTAATTTATGTATATTGAAGGGTATTCCAGTTTTGACCTCCATGCTAACCTTACTTGTTTTAAAATGAGAAATTAAGACTAACAAAAGGTACTAAAGGGGTAATTATTAATTTAATTGTATAGGGAAATAACCACTCCTAAGCACCAGCAAAAACTAAAGCATCTGAAAACTCATTTGACTTAAAAGAAGAAAATCTATCACAATTTCCAATGAATACCTTGTCACTTAGAATTCTTCAGAGATCAATGTTCTTCATAACCAGAACCCAAACTCAATCTCCATTGGTCTGTAGTCTATATAGTATCTTATATTGGTACTTACTCGGTAGCAATGTGATAAAGTCCCGCTGGAGCATTGGTTTTAGATACGCATTGATCTGGCCGTGCTGATAGTGACACATGCGCGACAACAGCTGCTCCACAAAGTCCACCTGCCCCGACTCGCTCCACTGGGTGAAGTACTGAAAGCAGAGTTCCCGCTCCGTCTGGTACGTGGGCGATGAGTCTTTCTTGCGCACCGGGTCGTACAGCATGGTGGTTGTGAACTGTGCGGGAGAGATGGAGGAAGAGTTGGACAAAACGGGGCCCGATTAATTATGAAATTGCATTCGGTTTGTGATGATATAGTAAGTAGTAACTAGTATGTGGATGGATGTCAAGGGGCGATGATCGTAAAAACTGGAAAGGTAGCTATGTAGCTGGCTGCGGGTTGTGCAACTTTTCCTTAGTTTTTAGGCAAGTGACGAAGCCCCAAACTTGGGGCTTACAATTGGGCAATTAGTCGAGCTCAGCTCCGTTCCGAGTTTCTTTCTTCTCCGTAATTTTCTCGCTTTTTGTTTTTATTTGGCGGCGAAAGAGTAGGCAAAGCAGAGTTCACAAAAGGCCTGACTAGAGCTAGAGTCGAGTCGCTGCCAGCCGCCGCAGATCATTCACACGGAAAGTACATACTATATATACATATACAAATAATAATAATTGTATCGATGTTTATTTGGTGTTCCATCCTCATTAGGCGCTGCCGCTGCCGCAGCCTGCTAAATATAGCGAATCCCAATCGATGGCCGGGGTATTGCCGAATAAGATCGCCCCCATTAATCATACGTCATCAATTCATTTAAAGCGCAAAGATCTCGGCAAACAAAGTGAGTAAACAAATCGGACAATCGGGTGTGAGTGATTCGAGTAATTAAGCTAACCTGCAATGCCAGCGACTGGCAGAAAACCTTGCTTTTATGTATGAAGTAACACTGTGAGCGTAAATGTTATGTACGATTTTAATTTAAGTGCAATATTATGGTTTTTTGCGAGCTTCAGTGGTTAGCCTCAGCCCGGCTACGTGGATGTGAGGCGAACGCGGGCTGAGTGCAAGGATGCTCTGTTTCGACTATTTACAGGGTGTTACTTTCAACCAGATTCCACCTTGATTGGGTTTTTTTTTTTTTGGGCCAAGCAAAAACCAAGATGACTCAAGCAAAATATTATTGCCAACCCCGCACAGAAAAGAAATTAAGAAATAAAAACCGATTTTGGGCAAACCGCTTAATGGGCTTACATACTGGTGACCTTCATTGGCACTCCGCCTATCACCCTCGACACTGTATCCAGTACATATCCAATATCCAATATAATAAAGTAAATACTGATTGAAATGTACACGGCCGATGAATGTACATTCATACTTTGTGTTATTAATTGTGTAAACAAACTCGAGGCCAATTAACGAAATCCGAAATCTGGTAATAGCTTGGAGAACCCGGCCCCCGAGAGGCTGGGCATGAAGAGGTCTTGGCAAGGAGACGGATCAGCGGCAGCGGTGACGTTGAATAATTAGGCTAACGCCTGGGTCTGCAAAAGTTTAAGGCTAGCCGCTAGCGTTTGGATAGCGGAGAAAGGGGGGAAAGCCAATGCGACAGTGTCCGCCGAATTTAATAGAGTGCACGAGTGCAAAATCTCTGTAGTATATACGAAAATAAGACACACGCACGCACACACTTGCGCCACCTAAGGCGCGCCTGTGTGCGTATGCCTGTGCGTGTGTGGAGGCGACACTTTGAGCATTATGTACATAAATAGGTATATTCGATCCAATGGCACTGCATAGAGCAGGAGCCGAAATGGCGCTAACCCAATAGTATCTCACTAATAGTTGCACACTCACCGCCTGGGCATTGGAGTTGGTCTCGTCCATTATTTTGTCAGTCTCCATTTTCATCATTGTGTTGTTGTTTGTGTGTTTGTAGAATTTGTTGGCTGTTGGCTGTGTTTGGATTCGTCTCGCTGCTGCTGCAGAGGCTGCTTTTGTTGCTACTTCGCCTCGCACACGCACACACACTCGCGGACCACGCAGTGGCTATCGCTGGCGCTCTTTTTGGACCACACACGGCAGCACGGTAAGCAATTTAATATAATTTTATCTCGAAAGAAAATTACAATTCGCTGGTCTCGTTGTCAGTATGCCCGCAGGCGGGATGCGCGAAAACGGCAGACACGAAACGGGAAACTCTCCCCTCTCACCAGTGGCACGAATATCTTTGGCAAATCATTCTTAAAGCAGATCCGCGCTTCCGAATTCGGAGTTGTGTCTGAGCTTCGACCCGTAAGTGCTCAGACTTATGTTCGTTCGGTCGATTTAGGCGAGTTTGTCACTAGTTACCGCCCAAATTCGGACAGCTAACACAAAGCTGCTGAAGTTTCTGCGGATGATGAAGCACTATACGACTGAACGGTCACACTGCCTCTAATTGGATGGATACTTTAATTGAAATGGTATATTCTGGTATTTTTTTTAAGACTATTTTGAATATTTGAACACAGCCTCACTGCTCCTGATCGCTCTCTTTTTATTTTCTGTTGTCGTTACTTAATTGATAAACTTTTTGCGGGGGGCGCCTGTCCAGATAACCCTCACTTCTAAATTAATAAACATTGCACAAGTAAGTGCCTGCCTGCCGGCAGCCGATTCATAAACGCTCACTTTCATTTGACCGCAGCAGCTGCTAGCATCACATCAGTGTTTTAACGTATTTTCAATATTCTCAGTGGTTCAACTAACACATTTGCTCAGGATGGCTTCCCGAAGCAAGGATGCCGCCAACTTCTTGACCGACGGCAAGAAGATCGTGGGAGTGGCTCTTAACTACATGTAAATTAGTGCTATCCCTGAATGGGCTCTTAATTGGTAATCCCGATCATTGTCTGCTACAGGGACGTCGTAAAGGCCAGGAATGTTCCCGTGCCCACTGAGCCGCTGGTATTCCTGAAACCCACTTCCTCTTACATCCAGGAGGGCCAGTCCATAGTGGTAAGTGATCGTATGGAGTAGATAAAGAGGCTATTAAAGTGGGAATACTAATCTGTGCTCACCGAAAGGCCTTTGATCTCAAATAAAAGATTACTTTCAATTTTTTTTTAGCTTCCTAAAGTGTTTACCAAGGTGGCCTATGAAGTGGAGCTGGGCGTAGTCATTGGCAAGCCCTGCAAGAACGTCTCCAAGGCAGATGCCATGAGCTATGTAGCAGGCTACTGCCTAGCTCTGGATCTCACGGCTCAGTGCAATTTGGTAAGGACGCAAAAGATCGCCTTCTTTTGTTAAGCACATTCTTATACACAATTCTTTCGACGTTTAAGGGTGCAGCTAGAGCGGCTGGACATCCGTGGACCCTCGGCAAGGGATTCGACACGTCGACGCCCGTCTCCAAGTTCATTCCCGCTGACCAAGTGAATGATCCTCACAACCTGCCACTATGGTTGACAGTTAATGGAGATGTGAAACAGAAGGGCTGCACCGCCGACTTGATATTCAAGGTACCCGACATCATTTCCTATGTGTCCAAGTTCATGACCCTGGAACCCAACGATCTGATCCTTACCGGGACGCCCAACGGATCGGATGCGTTCAAGGAAGGCGACGTGATTGAGTGCGGAATGGCTGAGCTAGCCAAGTTCAAGTTCCAAGTGTGTGGAGAATAAATTCTAGAACTTGATAGTTCAATATATTTGCTCATATTTTGACGTGTGACTACTTCCTGCACTCTTGACATCATCGCAGGCCATCAAGTACTTCCGCATCGCTACACAGTCGCTGGTGTTCTTCCACTTGGTCGTGGGACAGTTGACGTACACCTGCTCCATGATGCAGGCTAGTAGGGTGGCGGGATAGTAGTCGCACTCGCCCTTTGTGTGCATCCATTGAAACTGTTGAGCTCGTTTCTGAGCTGCTTAAACATGTATAAACGTACATAAGTAACTAGGATATGGGGATCGGGATCCCATTTGAACACACCGTAATCCGAGCAACTGTTGAGGCTCTTCACCATCAATTGGGCCATGGTCTGGTCGCTCCTATAGCGCTGCTGGTAACTTCTCTGCAGGGCTTCTAAGTTGACGGTTCCATTGCTGAGCAAGTATCCATTGGCCTTAAAGGAACACTCTGCAATGCACTTTTGTTTTGGAAATAAATAATTGGATTCGAATTAAATGCAACTCATCTTATCTTCGGTCCTTCAATTTTGTTAGGCTATTATTCCATGATTTAATGTTTTAATAATTTAATATTTGAACTCACTGCATGCAGAGCTACTTTATCCGTTTTGAGATTACGAGACTCTCCATTATTTGTAGTGGTGGAGTTGTTGGTCAGCAAGGATTTTCGACAGGCCTTTATGGACTTGTCGTTTTTCTGGACATCACAGCAAGAGCTCATCTAGGAAAATAAATTAATTTGTTTAAACATTCTTCCTTTCAATGGCATTACATACAAATTTCGGCTGCTTCGCCTGATCACAGCTTGTATAATTAAAGGATTTGGCACATGAGCAAAAAACCAAGATAATTAATAGGAGCACACGCCGCATATTTTCCATTCAATGATTATTAATAATCTGCGCGTTACAGCAAATTGTTTATGCTTTTTAAAGCCGCATTTTAATTCCATTTCAAAGTTAATGTACCATAGAGATCATTAAATTTATTATTACCAAACATTAGTTGCCCAAATAATGATACAAAACGGTGATCCGTAAGGGCATTAATAGAAAAATGAAATAAGAATAAATAAGAAGGTTGTAGTAAATAACTAAGAAAATAAACATAAATTTAAAATTGGCGCTATATTATAAAGTATTTTACAGTATATTTTCAAAAAAGTTATTTTCCAATTGGAAAAGCTATTTCGCAAAATATTTTATTTTATCTATTAAGAAAGAACTTAAAATGTGTTTTTGGCAATCTTAAATTATATAATCAAAACAATTTAAAAAAATGAATGAAAATGAATGAAAAATTATGATTGGTATTTTTATAAAGTCGCGCTATGGTCGCACTCTTACCACGCTCGAAATCAAAACAACTAAATACTTGACAGGATTTCGAATATCTACGCAAAAAGCCTGCTGGATCGACCCGATATGGATCCAAGCTTGTACCAGGGAAATAGTATCTTTCGGAACCAGCCGTCGTATAAAGTCTTTAACAAATCCTTCGAGCATGTGGATGATGCCCTTTACACTTTTCTGAATGAAGTGGATCCGGAGGTCCTGAGGCTTGAACTCAAGGAACCGTCTGATGTCTTTACATCCTTTAAGCTCAGTACCGCACCGAAGGATCCGCGCACCAATGAAGTTCCACGGACCTGCGTTTGTGACTACACCACCAGTCGGGCGGAGCCCCGCTACAATTTTCCAAATCCTCTGGGGCTCTTTTCGGAGTTAAATCTGATGCAGCAGGCCGCCTGTATGCGAGTGCTACTGGCTTGGCAGAAGAGCGTAGAGGTCGCAGAGGATGACTTCGTGGTGTGGCATGCCACAGAGAAGAAGCGGTGCAACGAGCAGCAACGGATACAGAAGCAGATCCACGATTATGAGCACGCTCAAAGGGAGGTCCTATATGTGCCCATGAAGCGCCTAGTAACGATTTATGGGCAGTTATACGAGCTCAGCGTAAATAAGCTGATGAAAATGTACGCCAACGAGTCGTATGTGACCTTTTCAGGGCTGCCTCAGCTCTCCCAATGCAAGAGCCTCAATTCTCAGACCGTCAGCATAGAGGAGGTAGAATTGGAGAGAGTTGCAGGGCGCATCAGGATCTGGCCAGGGCTGGAACTTCGCAACGATTCGGCCATGCGAAATCTGAATGTGCGCTTGAATCGATACTCTGGAAAGAAGTTCAAAGATTCACCTACTCTGCTAAGAGACGAAGAGAAAAATCAGGAGTCGCAAGGTGCTAATGTTGTCGTCTTGCCTTTGGACTCACTTCTGATGCTCCTAACCTCAGGGTCATATGTAGATGTGCCTGCCGAGATGTTCGTCGATATAGGGGAATCCTCCAGTGCGGGACACAAATGCATAGAGTTTCATACTCCGTTTCCTGCGCGGAACTGTGGTTGGCATACAAATAATTTGGTCCTGACGCAGGCCTATGAAGCCTACATTTCACAGCCTGGACAAGCCAAGTGGTTGAACTCTGAACCGAATGGAGCTACAAGAGAGGTTTCAGATCTTATTAACAGTGAGGTTTCAGCTTCCTCGACCAATCTTCAAATGGACTACAAGCCGCTCTCGATAGACGAGTTTTCTTCAGACATCGAAGATACCTCGTCCAATACAGCACTGGTTAGTTGGTGCCTGAGGTGCAAGGGAAACAACGGTGAGGAGATCCGAGAATTCCAAGTATTTACCACCCTTTCCATAGCAGCAATGATAGTCACCCAGGGGAAGCACCAACCACTTGGTTGCCACCTCATCAAGATGGAGAATAAACCAGACTGCGGATGCGAAATTATGTCGAAATACGAACTGATATCGGCTTGGCTGCAGCTGAAGCTTCTGCAGGCAGAGATGGGCCACTGCACCCGCATTTCGCTCCGAGACTTTGAGCCAATGCTGGAGGAGAAACTCACTCTGCTCACAGTGGAGCAGCTGCTGCACGACTATTACAATACGAGCATGCCACAGTTACTGTCCAATCTCTACGAATTCCTCCAGTTACTGGGCACTGTGCCTGCCGGTAAATTTCTCCTGCGATACTCTCCCAAATACAAGGATAAGTTCTTGCTATGTCAAGCCACAAAGGAGGCGACAGCTCAGAGCTTTCTATTGCACCAACTGTTAACCGAGTCGTCACCCACCGATCTGAACTTCCTTACCCAGAGCAGCTACCTACCGATCTCGACCACCCTGTGCGGTCGTCTACACGAAGAACTCCATTTGCTGCCCTGCGCCTTCCCAGCGAAGGCGGATGGCAAGGCTGTAAAGCGACGTGGGACGGCCTTGCCCAGCCCAGAACCCACAAAGCGGGTTCGACCCAGGAGACAGCCAGTCCATAAGGGGAGAACGCCCGCTCAACGCGAAGATTTTCGTCGCATTTGTAAGGCCGCACAGAAAAGAAGAGCCAGAGGTCGAAAATTAGCAGCTGCCAAAGAAGAGAAGGTGCAGCTGGACAAGTTTATGAGCCTATAAGTATGGGCAGCATTTTAGATTCGTAACGCCCCCGAGTACAAATAGGTTAAAATAAAATAAAAAATGCAAGCTATAATATAAAGAATTACAACTTCAGCGCAGCAAAATTTGTGTCGGCTTCAGTGATGAGCTCATCCTCGTTCACCTTCAAGGGAGCAGAAGATCGTGTCCAGAAAGGTTCGTCGTCGCTGGATGGCAGAGAGTCGAGCGGGAAAGTATGCAACGAAAGGTCATTGAACACATTATGGTGCTCGTAATCGTCTTCCAGCTGCGTTTCTATGCAATACTCGACTATCCGCGTAATGTGGTCCTCCTGATTCCTTCGAGCCATCGTCAGCATCTCGAAGCTGTTCGAGATGAGAAGAACGTTTGGTAGGTGGTCTCGCTGCCAATTGGACCACAATATGTTGTGCATCAGCGCGTAGGGGCAGTGAGGCAAATAATAGAGCGTAGGCAGCGTCGCTTCGTCTCTTCCCGCGTTGTCTTCGCTCATCACGCAGCCGTCAAACAGGCGAATCAACTCCTTCTCGGTGTCCCTGAACACAGGATCGAAATAGAGAGCCTCGTTGATCTTGTAATGCCGTTGCAGACTGACCACAAAGGCCGCCTGATGGAGCGCCTGGTGGGTGCGGGAAAAGGGTCCCAGACCCAAACACACAATTCTCTTAAGCGGTCTTTTCAGAGCTTCCACCTGCTGCTGCAGCGCTTCCATGGCAACTAGGAAGTAGTCGCTTTGACACATCTCCGTGCACAAGCGCTCCAGGCGCCTGGAATTTGATTATTCAATAAGAAATTGTGTCTGCGGTAACCAAAACAACCTACGGTTGGAATTTTTCAACATTTACGTCCGGACAATCGTTCAGATAGTCGCTCTCGGATTTGTGGCGGTCCCGCCGCCTAAGACACTTCCTCGCCATCCATTTCTTACGCGTCACCACCTGGAAATCTCCGCCAGAATTCGACATTGCAAAATGTAAATAAACACTTGTGGGCCTTCTTCTTCTATTTCCACCTTGCGCAGTGTGGCCATTTAGTACGTGGTTGAATGGAAACAGCTGTTTCCACGTTCAATATTAGCTACCACTACACTATGATCACAATGTCTGCGAATTTGTCTATTCTGGGGGCTTTCCGGCACTTTTTCGCGGAAAAATCTACTTGTTTTGCATGCACTCGAAGTTCACTAAAATGAGACGTGAAGATCGGAAAATAAAACTTAGTTGCACAGTCTGGCAACGCATTCATTTAAGTGTGACCAGGTGCCGTTGAAGTGAAAACTCACTCTTTTTCAGAATTTTTAACGTTATTAACATAAAAGCCGACGGCGACACTAACGAATATTTCTATTTATTATTGTTATTTTTTTTAATATGAAAAATGAACGATCCTAATAAAGCGATCAGTGTAAATCTCTCCTCACTGCTCAGCTTGAAGGCGGAGTTGTCGCGGAAGCAGCTTGAAGTCAGGAATGCGAAGGCCAGCAAACCGCCTGCAAATGAGTTTCGGCCCAGTAAAAGCAGCAGCGACAAGAAGTCAAAGGATCTCGGCTACAAGGCTGTCGGAAAGAGTGGAGATGACGCCAAAGTGTACGAGGCAGAGGACTATGACCAGTTGGCCAAGTCCCGCCGGGTTTTGAAGGCCAAGAGCAAGTTTTACGACAGGATGAGCCGCAGCGGTGGCAGCCTCAACTCTGATGACAACTGCCTCGTGATGTTCAATCGAAAAAAGCAGGAGTACGAAGAGCACCTGCCACAGAAATGTGAGACCCGCCAACGTCAGAGTAGCAGTAGTAGCTCAAGCGAAGACGAGAACGAGGGCAACGAGGACGACGAAGTGGAATACGTGGATTGTCTGGGTCGAACTAGAAAGTGCCTGAGAAAAGAACTATTAGAGGCTAAGAGGCGCGACAGACAGCTGGCCGAGAGCATGCCCGAGCGTCTGGATCAAACGAAGGCTAATTGGATGATAGATACCAAAGGGAGCCATGCCCAGAGCAGCGATGACGACAACGACAACGATGGCGAGCCCAGTTACGGACCACCACCACCGGAGAGCGTCTTCAGCGATGCTTTGTCCACAATGACAAAGCACGACGAGCAGCGTCTGAACTGGGAGCGGAAGGAACAGGAAAACTTCGACAAACCTGACGTCCATTATCAAGATGTGTTCTTTGACGAGGCGCGCACCCATGGCGTTGGCTACTACGCCTTCTCCACAGACGAGGAGGAACGCAAGCAACAGCAAATTGCCCTAGAAGAAGCCCGAAAAGCCACGACCGCAGAACAGACCCGACGCGATGAGATGCGCAAAAAGCGGGACCTGCTCATAGCCGATCGAGTGCTCGCTGCCAAGAACAGAATACGGGCGCGCAACGGCTTGCCACCGATCAGCAAGGCGGAGTACGAGCTCGAGCAGCAGCAAAAGAGGGATAAAGAAACGGCCGAGGCCACGGCACGGGCGGAGGAGGAGCAGAAGAAGAAGGAAGCCATCGACAAAAAGAAAGCAGAGGAGGAGGCTGAACTAGAAGAATTAAGAAAGGAGCACGTACGGGATTGGGATCGAGATAAGCCCGGGGTCGCCGCCAAGCGACGCGGCTCAGAACCACCCGAGGAGGAGGAAGAGTGGAAGTACAAGGCCGAGCGGCTACCCATGTCACAGGAAGAGTGGAACGAAAAGCAACGTGCTCAGCGGCAAGCAGAGTTTGCCCCTATGCCAGAGCCGCCACCTCCTCTCAAGCGCAGCAACTTTAACAGCATGCCACCGCCTCCGACGTGGGAAGGCGGGTCAGCGGAGCAAGAGTTCTGCAACTTTCACACAACCAAGCGGGAACGGACATTCCAGCGACGCAACTACACCTCCGGCAACGAAGACAATTTCGATGAAGAGCCAGGTACCTCCGGTCGTAGCCTGGGTGCCGCCATTCCACCGCCACCTGGACTGGATGACACTGCTGGCCCACCGACAGCGAAGAGGGCCAAGTCCCAGGCCGACCTGGAGCGCTCTATTGAGGCGGGTTTAAGGTTTCTGCGCGATAACTGCGACAAGGGTGTGCTAGCCAACAAGGCCACCTGGACGGCCAAGGCAGACTATTAGGTCTGTTACAAGATTAAAGTTTATTGCTTTGTATAAAGAATATAGATTAGAAAAACTCCATACGATTTCTATGCGGCTTGGATACTTAGGCCAATTATAATAAATTATACATTTATTGTTAATTTTCACTTTTTTCCCATTGTTGAATTGGAAACTAAAGGAGTTCTCTCAACGTCCCGTTTATACAAATGTTGATTTCAAGTCCTTGAAATTGCAAATCTTGCGAGGGTCAAATTGTGTCTACATTTTCTTATTTACCACAATAAAATGGGATTTCATATGACCCTAAATGTTAATTTAAAAACACGAATTATAGTATACTTTTGGCCGCAGTTTTGAAAAATAATCATAGTTTAGTGTTAACCATAGCTAAAGAAACTAAACAGAACATAAAGTTTGGCGGGGGAACCCTTAATGTATCAAGTCTGCTAATCTAAGGATAATATTTACTAGCTTGCATAAGAACTAAGGATTAAGTGAGTATCATCAGCTCTTGAGCAGCACGCTATCTGAGCTTTTGTTATTGTTATTTGGTGTTTTGGCAGACAGCACGCATTCCTTCTTGCTTCGGGTTGCACTGTAGATTAGAGCATATCCCGATCGACCATATCGATGACTATTTCGGACATCTTTTGGCGGCACAGATCGTTGGGTGGAAAGTTGAGCGTGGGCGCACCTACATCCTCTTCAAGATCGTCTCCGCTGCGCTTCAGATACATATCCGGGGCATCCTCGGAGGAGCAGGTGCTTATTGGTATAATGTCCATGGCCAGGCCTAGAGCAAAACGGCCGTATGTCTTCAGCTCTTCGGCAAACCTAGAGTGTACGAAAAAGGGAATTTATATTATGATTTCCCTTAAAAAGCTTGACTTACAGATCCTGCAGCTTCTCTAGCGTGTCACAGTGGTCCGGTAGCCGTGTGCACAGTATTTGTAGCCACCGGAATAACTCTTCTGTATATGTGTTGAGCAGCGTCTGAAGCTCGGCATCCCGCATTTCCTTTGTGGTGCAGCAGTAGAGCAGGTTGGCAATGTCCAGGGCAATGGAGCTGTATCGTATCAGCTGAAAGTCGAGCAGGGCCACCTCCAGCACTCGTTGCGGATCCTCCGGATCGTAGTGGTACAGAAAGTTGTTCACCCAACAGTCCCCATGGCAGATGGCTGACAGCGGCGATTCGGCGCTAGCCAACTGCACCATACGACCAAAGAATGAGGAGCTCTCGGCAAATTTGTTAATTGCCAAAACGTACTTGGAGTCTGGGGGCAGCACCTCGGACACCATCTTAATGGCGTTCTTCGTCAGCCGCTCGTAGTAGTTTCGATACCAACTTGTGTTGGCCGTACAGAAGATTCCCTCACTGATCAGGCTGCACAGCTTGCTGAAGTCCAGTGGATGCTCGAACTTGTACGCCAAACTGAGGGCGTGCAGCTGCGCCACCTGAAGCAGGACGGACTGTGTTTCCTCCATACTAAGGCCTTTGTGGCGGTCAGACATTTGAAAGCCTCGTTCGCGAAGGTCCTCTGTGTGGGAAGGAAGAATCTTTAGTTGTATAATTTATGTTTGTTATTTGCAAGGCCATGCTAACCCATAATGAGCAGGTCGTGCCTGGCCGTGTAGCACTTGGGAATGGCGTTGAACGCTGGCATGTCCCGGCCTGTTTTGCTGGCCTGGAACTTGAGTAGCTCGGGCATAATGGTGGTGTAAAATTGCACCTCGTTGCTGGAAACGAAAAAGGTAAGATAAGAAGAACACCTTTCAAGGGATTAAGGACTCTCACCGGAAGAGCTTGTCGCTCTTGTAGGCTTCCCTCTGCACTACACTCTCCGGCATCACCTTGCAGATGACGTTCAGCTCCCACTTGTGATGGCACCCGTCGAGCCCCTGCCGCTTACCACTAAGATTGATGCGGTATAAGGCGGCCGTGTAGTTGTCGCCCCGGTCGGAGCCCTGGCCCAGCTGCAAGAAGAGACACGTGTCCGTTTCGGTGATTTCATAATCGAATTAGAGCAGGGTATGGGGCATTAATTACCTCAAAGGCATCGATTTGGACGTCTGGTTCCGCGTGCTTGAAAATGTCCTGGAACATTTCCAGGGACAGGATTTGTTTGCCCTCCGCAGCGGATGCCCCATTGTTTGCCGCTCCCATTCCGGTTGTTGTTGGTGTTGCCGCTTCCGTAATTCCCATTTCTGTTGCTTTTACTGTTCTGCAACTTGCTCGTTCTGCCGTCCTCTACACTTATTGGAACCTGGGAAAACCTCGTAGGTGGTTCCTTGAATATTTTCTGTTAACTTTTTGTTGAGCACGCTGCACTTTTCCTTTTTCGGTGTTCGCTTTTAACGTTTATTCATCGATTTTGCGCTAGCATGTGTTTTTTTTTGTTTGCTCTGCTTCGTGCTTCTTCTTCTCTTTTGGTATTTTTTCGTCCTTTCGTGCTTTCGTCATCGTCTTACGTATTTTCAACCCTGTGCTTACATTACGCAACCATTCAAATGGGACGCGGGAAAACTCGTTAGCCTATTACGTTAAAGGTGATTTTTGCTTAGCAATGAAATATGTTTGAATATATTACAAATATATGAATATTTAATTATAATTACAGAAAAAACAAAGCTACTTTTCTAGCTCCAAACACTAACACTTAACTAATTATTTAATTTGATCGTGAAATCCAAATAATTTTCGTTTTATATAAATATTAAATTATATGTATTTATTACTAAGATTATGTTATGCATACTAAACGACGAAAAGTAAAATGAATTTACAAATTGATAAGTCTGTCTTTCTTGTATTGATATTGGATAAAGAAACCCCTCTTTAACTTCTTCTATCTCAAAACTTTTGCGGGGGTCACACTTAAGTTTTGCGCCATTTTTGGTGAACACTGATCTTCGCAGCGTGCTTGTTGAAATTTTGTTAAAGATTTAAAAAAAGTGCCCAAGCATAATTGTTTACAAAAGTGCTACGATAAGCTATAGTTAAAGATTGAAAAGGAGGTGAGTTTTCAATAACATTAAGATTTGCTTAGATCCACCGGCACTCGACATTCTTTTCTCTGTAGGAGGCAGATTTATTGATCCAATCGAAATCGAAGTAAGTCGATCCATATTCACCCGAATCTCAAATGGCTTCTATTCAGTATCAACTGGTACCTTTTTCGAGTGAGCAAGAAGTTCCCCAATTGCAAGATCATCAGGTAAACCCAGGAATCGACAACTACCACTTTACGAAGAGTGATAAAAAGAAGGCATGGCTTGCATTGTACGCTCACATCGCCTGTAATGTGAAACTAGGAGTATACCAGGTGGCGCCATTGAGGAGGGGCCAATGCTCCACATGTCGTCGTGTCTTTGGTAGCATTAAACAGACGGAAAGTCATCAGGAGCACTGCCGCCTTGATATGTACCAAGTAGGGTGCCTCTGCGGCTTCCTTTCCAAATCGACCAGAAGCATTGGTGGTCACCGTTTATGGTGTCGTATCGCATCTGACATTTTATCGTTCGGGCGTCGAAGGGTGGCTCCCATATATAAATCCTGAATGGAGGCAATTTTGGCTACGTACTCAGAGTCAATAATATGTTGGATATCCATAGATCCAAGATTAATGGGACCCATAATGCAACGATCTCCATACGCGTGCGCAAAACAATTTCTTTACATTTTGAAAATGGACTAATGATATTACTTGAAACAGTTTCTTAAAACATTTATTTTTCTTGAAATCACTCATTGAATGTATAAACTTCCATCTAAAGCATTCATTTTACTATTTACCACTACTTTAAAAATTAAATCAAGTCGTTGAAGTGGAAGACGTTAATTAAAGATATTTATTTCAGTTTTGATACAGTTATTTTGATTAATTAGTTTATTCTTGGCTTGTATAGTTGCGCTTCTTACAAAGTACTCTAGAAAAAATGAACATTTGATGTTAGTATTACATGCTGAAAATGCAATGCATCATGGATCTCGGGAAGGGCCGCTCTTGCTGTTAACACTCCTGATGTTGGGCGTTTCAAACGCCATCACTATGCGAGTAAATAAAGACTCCAGACTTGAATGCCAAGCCGGCGTGTACCATTAAAGTACATGCAATCAAAAGAAGTCACGCCCAGGCTCTGAAATAGGTAAATTTTGATGTAGACTTAATTTAAACGCAAAAGCTAAAGGTGTCTTATGCGCAGGACCAAACGTGTAAAGCAGGGTATGCATGGAGATGTGCGTTGCTCTGTTCTTAGCTCTCAAATCATTGATTTTTTTTTAAGATTGTCCCATAAAATAGTTTGTGAAGGAGCAAACTTACCTGTCCAATCAGATCAATCAAGCAGCTCATCTTCTTTACTGCTGCTGTTGCTGCTGATTCGTCAACAGTCCCATGTCCTCTTGCAGCTTCAAAGCCAGCGGAAGCGGCCTTTGCGGCCAGGTACGCCTCTGAAGAAGCGTCTCCCCAATGGCCAGCTGCCGCTGTAACGCCGCAATGGTGGGGTAAATGTGTTGCTCCACAAACTCCGTCACCGTGTACTCGTCATACACCTCCCACAGCAGCTGCTGTGCCTCTCGGGCCATAGCCCGCAGCTCCTCGATCAGCATCGGAGTCCGGGCGGTCAACTCCCGCACCCTTAGCGGCGAACTGAAGTTGTGCCGGACATTGTAGTCGGAGAGCCAGGCGCTTTGATCGCGCGTCTGCTGCAGATAGATCCCGATCTCGGCCAGCTTGTCGAACAGTCGCAGGGCGTACTTAAAGACCATGTGGCCCGGATAACTGCACACGGCAAACAACTGGCTGTGGTGGGCATTGGGATGCAGCTCTAGCCAGGGGCGACCTGATCGCCGGCTGTCCGGCTGAAAGACGCACTGCAGCACTCTCAGCAACTCATTGTCACGAGGATTCGTGCTGAAGTAGCCCTTGGCGACAGTGGACAGCGACGTCATCAGGCTGGGAATGCCTACGGGGAGGAGTTCGCATAGTACAGCGAAGTGATCGTATCGCTGCCATCCTGTCAGTGCTAGACCTCGCAGCCCTCTGGCAAACCGGCCGCCCTCCTTGGCTATTACTGCGAGCCAGCGAATGTTGTTCTCCAGATGATGCTGCAGGGGTGGCACCAACAAGCTCTCCCCGAAGGCTCCCTTGAAGGCCGAGGCCGTCCAGGCGCTGGGGAAGACCTTGGCATAGGTATCCCACAGCTGCGGCTGAATAAAGTGGTAGATATCGCTGGCATATACCCATACCATGGGCTCCACATAGCTGCCCACCTGCGAGTGCTGCAGCTCGCTGAGGGACATTGAGCGAAGCTGGTCATCCCAGATGACCACCCCCAGCTGAGGCCACTGGCGGCGGATGAAGTGCGCAAGGCTTACCACATGCGAGAGGAAGAGCTCACTGCGCAGTCGCTGGCGGCAGGTGGAGCACTCACCCATGCGCTGTACCTCGTCGCAACCGATGTGAATGTGGGTGAAACGGATGGGTGCCAAAGGCACGGCGGACGATTGTGTCGCATGTCCCAGACACTGAAGATGCAGCTCGATCACTTGGGTGAGCATCTGCTCCAGCAACGCCATGCTCTGCGGCTGGCTTGGGCATATCGACTGAGGGCTCTCGGCCAACTCGCGGAGTTGCTCGAACCCGGACAACTTCAAAACGTACTCCATGTGGCCAAAGGTTTGGACGAGAGGCATTACGCTTAGACCGTGTAAAGCAGCGCACTCCAGGAAGTCCTAAAAGCAATCATGAAATTGAAATTAGCTTACTATATTGGAAATATTCAGATTATAAATGCCATATATGTATATCGAATTATGTTTAGCAAATACAATGAATGTACTCACCCTAAGTTCATCTTCCTTGTAAGCGTTATGCGCTGCCAGAGGCTGGAGTGCTCCGCTGTACGGAAACATATCCTCGTACTCGATGAGCAGACCCGTGGCTCCCAGGGCCCGCAGCATGGGCAGCAGTTGCTTTAGGAAACTTATCTTTGGCGGAGCACCCTTGAGGTCCAGGTGGACAAGGCGCTCGGCAGGGGCACGTGGACCATCTGGCCCGATGCCAGCCACCACCGGCACTCCCATGCGCTGCAACTCGTGCTCATACTGCGTCTGGCGCTCCGCCGAGCTAAGCATCCGCTCGTCCTCGGCATTGGCGTTAAGCTCCTCCATACCGGCGTTCCGCTGGCGCTGCTGCTGCTCAAGTATCTTGAGGCGTTCCTGTTCGAACAGATAGCTCTCGGATATAGGAAGGGGAGCCTTCTTGGCCTGCGTGGGTCGCAGGAATCGCACGTTCCCCAAGCGTTGAACGGGCGACAGTACCTTTTCGGCGGCGTTATCCTTAAGCCGCTCGGCACGCAGTACTCGATTGGCCTGTGCAATCAGCTTCTGGATGATGTGTACCTGCTGGTAACCAGTGGCCTGTTCCTGTTGCTGCTGCTGCAGTCTTTCAGTGCTGGAAAAGGGACCAGATGGCTGGGGGGCTGTTGTATCGATTAATATGGCCCATGTCCAAAGGCCGAAAAGTACCAGGCCAGACACGACCAGCAGGAAGGAAAGTTTGCGGCGCCAAATAAATATCCACAAGTTTGAGTGCATCTGCAAAGAAAAACATAGACATAAATAACGAATAAGTATAGGCATGCTGAAGAAGGTTAAATTAAAAAGTTCTTGAGTTGATTATAACATTTATTAATTTTATTTTTTCTTGGATTTTCCTATTTCCTTAAGAATATCACTTTTTTCCCTGCTTGGCAATTTCCTTCCAGTGTAAGGATGCGGAAAGTAAGCCACTGCAGTTTGCTGCAGATGAAAAACTTGCTTCACTTTTCATAAATATTTGAAGATCCAACAAGTAGCCCCCGGAGTTATGCTATATAAATCCACACAGCCCACAAAACGCTGCTGCCGCCAGCCGCACGTTACTCATACGCCACCGTTCCGGGCCGAGCTGCTCATTGAGGTTGAGTTAAGGGGTTGGGCTGCTGCGGCCATTGTTGTTCTTGCAGCCTCAGCGGTCTTGGATCCTTGCCTTTGTGCTTGCCCAACTCTTGCGGCCATGCAACATGGTTTCGGGTTAAAAGGAAGGGACTGCAACAGTGGGCACAGTTAGAAATAAAACTAATAAATACGGTTTAAAACAGGGAGCTCCATGTAAGGCTATAATCACTTGTACTTAATTCAAACTAAACTTGTTAAAAAATGAAAAGTTATAGCTTTAAGTTTCTACTTTTACTGCGTGTGAGTTTACCTATATGCCCAGTCCTAGCCTCAGGGTTCCCTGGGGTCTTACTCCGGAGATTGAATAGCTTGCCTGATAGCTTACTCACATTTCTTTAAATAGGCACAACTGACAGCTTATTTAAATGAGTCTCCGCCAGAGTCATAAAAGCAGCTCGGGTTAGCCAAACAGCCCGCATAGGTGCAGCACTTGCAGGTACTACAAATAGGCAGATAAAAGTCCTCCAGTGCTGGAGAGGATGGAGGGAGATGAGGATATGGCATTATTCAGCACCAACTGCAGCAAGTGAAACACCAACAAAACTGGCACGGTTCGACAGGCGATAAATGCAAGTGTTCAAGTGGAAATGTGCAGCTGTCTGTCTGACGGAAATTGAATTGAGTTTTCACTTGCTTTCCAGTGGGTTTTTCAGCGGGTGCCGGAATGTTGAGGCTTCGCTTAGCTCACTCCAACACTCCAACACGTGGCGTGGCAGGAGGGGAAAGACAAATGCGGAAAACTTTCAGGTCCTTGTGGACACTTGTTAGTCGGTTGAGTGGAGTGGTTGAGGTGGATCATCATCGGTGGAGTCAATTTGATTCAATTGCTGATTTTAATGAGCTACTGGCAACAATTACAAATTGGTAATGCAAATATTTACATTGGAAAAAAAGCTATAGTGAAATATTGTAAACCTTAATTAAACAGCTTTTGAATTTGCCGATTTGATTGCATTTTGCACACCATGTTATAAAAACCATAACCACTCATATTTTAAACAAAAGAAAATTATACTAGGGTTGGAGATCCCCAACTAACAATGATGGTAATTATATTATGTGTATATATAAGCTTTAATTGCAAATTTAATAAATAAAAGCTGGCTTGGCTAATTGGGCAGATGAGAGGAAAAGAACCTATAGTAAATTTGCGGTTTGGAATTCAATGTGCAATGTATTAAACAATTCACTCTTTAATTATACTTATAAGCTGATCGCAACTTTAGTTGTTTGAAACTTTAATATTTATTCCCAATATTATTCATGCGCAGATCACAATCCGCATTGATTTAGAGCTTCCAACCTCGTCATCAATATTGCATTTGGTAAATAGCCAATCGAAACCCGATTGCTGACCCATTTGGCTTAATCCACATTTGCATTACTTTGGCAACCCCACCGCTTGCTCTGTCGAGGACTCTCCCAAAGTATGTTGTTGCCAAAATTGTACACTCGAAACATTTTCCCCCGGGAGAAAACGTGTGTGGGCTTTTCTTTTCTATCTCTCTGTTCTATATGTATGTTATATGCCCCGCCGACGCTGCCGCCAAGCCACAAAAACAGTTTCTGAACGGGTGCTCTCGTTTCCGATGCTTTGTTGGCAAAAGCTTTCAAGGATGCAAAAATAGAGAAGCCAACTAAGCAAACTGAACGCACAGAGGCCGAAAGGGGTACTTGAAGTGTGTGTGTGTTTCTCGGGTGACGTGAGCCAGAAACCAAGGGGGACTCTACCTGCAGCGTTTGCACCTCCTTTGATGTCGAATTTCACACTTGGAGATGTTGGAATTTATCGGATTTTTCAATACAAGAACATATTGTGTTTAAATCGTGTTAATAAGTCGACTAAATTTAAATGAACTTCGGAAATAATATAACTGACAAACTTAAAATTAAATGATTAAGTACAAACGTTAACTTTCTCTGCATAATATTTTCTGTGGCAACGTTTCTTTTTAGATTTTTGTTCGCTTTCCCATATTTAAAATTAAGTAGAATTTTCTGTGGAAACCAGAGGTCCTTGCGATGCCCAAACAGGCTTCCAAACCGAAGGTTGGCGTGTTCATTGAGAAAGAATAAAAAAAAAAAAATACGTACAATATAAAACCTTGAAAGTCTTTGAAAACAGGAAAACACATCTTCTTAACAATTATTTTCTCGACGTGCAGACATCTGATGTTCGTTTACTTTCCCTGGCCTCGGTTACAGACCAAAGACCATGAGAGAAGACTGCTCTCGACAGAACAATGGATTTTTGCTAATTGCATCAGGCTGGCTCGTCAGCCAGAGCACCGAACACCGTTTGGGTCGACTGACTTCTAAATTAAATTTAATTGCACCGCAAAACCGACAGGCCAATTTGCAGTCACAATTCACAGTGGTCATGGCCAGGCGTTTTGTTCATTGCGTTCCCGCCCTGGCTATGACCTTCTCTCCACTCCTCCCGCCAGGACACTCCACTCCTCCCGCCAGGACACCCCGCCACGCAACCATTCGAGAGCTCGTGCCAGAAATGGACAAGTGCACCACGCTGTGAAGTGTCCGCCCACCGCACAATTTGGCTGTTTGCCACAGGACTAAAAACGAAACTGAAATATTTTTCAAAACGAAACAAAAGTGCACCCAAAAAAAGGCAACATGAATGATCCTTAAAGCGGCTGTGCTGATGGACTTTACTCCATGCACTGGTGGTCTGTTTATAATATATGTATTTAATAGATAATATATTAATGGTCATCAGTATCAGTAAATAAAATGATTTAAAAATGGAATTGTAAAGAGAAGACCTTTTTACTAAATTAAATTTAAATAAATATATTTAGTATGTCAAGTACGTTAGAAAAATGTTCATAAATTCCCCAAGCAAACAACTAAGTTATCTGCCTGAAGTCCCCCCTTTCTTTATTGATTGACCCAAAAAACGAGCGATCAATATATAAATTCCCAATCAACTAATTTTTAAATTCCAAACATTTCAAAATGACAAAGACGAAAACAAATTTATATATATGTATATTAGTTCTCTGAATTGCTGACACGTTAAGCGTGTAAGTATCGTTACTCAGGGCTGTCGGCATTTTTGCCCAGACCACTCCATGGTGCTGTGCTGCTCCAGCCTCTCCTCTGGCTTTCCCATTCAGTGGCTCTCGCATCGCTTATATTGCATTCCCTGCATTGCATTTTGAGCAGCAGAAAATTTGCTTGCAACGGCAACGTCAGGAAGGGAGGAAAGTCCGGGAGGAAGCCCTGGGAAAGCTGCCTTAACTCGGCTTTAAGGATGAAGCTCCCGCCCGGTCAGGCCATAGTTCACTTCAGGGACCGTCTAGCGGAAAGGTTCACGCAGAGAAAAAGTGGGTTAAGTCGAGCTTAAATCCCTTGTGGAATATTTGACTTTAAAATATGATTTCAATTCAGTTAATAACAAGAAGGAAAAGAGAAGCTAACTTAAGGAAGTCGAAGTTTCTATACCCTTGCAAATTGATTATTCAAATCAGCATAACCAAGCCAAAAATACATTAATTTCAATTCGGAAACCTTTTCTATGTTAGTTTTTAGCTGGTTGGCAAAGCTGCATAATTAGCTTAAGCTATAAAACATTTTAAAACATTTTCATTTTTGACAATGTTAACGATGTAACCTCTTATCAAATTTTCAAAATTTTGAAAAAATTAAATTATTGCCGGGCATAGCTAGATCGACTCGGCTGTTAATGCTGATCAATAATATGTATGGTTTATAGGGTCGGAAATGATTTCTTCAATGCGTTTTAATCTTCTGATTAAAATTATAATGCCCTGAAAGAGTATATACATATATAGAAAGCCTAGATCTTTACTATCTAACCATATATGAAAATAGTCCTTAAATTAATGATAAGCTATGACAAACAATAAATAGGATAAACTACTAAATATCCATATTTTTCTTAGTGCAAAACATAAGTATTACGAAGAGTCTGAAGCCGAGGCTTATTAATGGGCATGCAAAATTATGTGCTACTTTTTCTCCTTTCCCTGTGGTACCTTATCGCTCCGAGAGCCATAATCGACAATTAGGCAATTTAACGCCCTATTAACGTCCATTAGATGGAGGCTGAACTGAGGGCTGTGGATATCCATCTCTGCACTGCCCTCCGGCTGCTTTCTCGGAGTGGCCTCAAGATGCCTCAATGGCCATTCAAATAAATTTCACCAGTTTTGCCAGAGAGCAGCACTTGCCCCAAAGAGCTGAGGCTAGGGTTGGATTCGAGTTATGCATCTGGATGTGGTCATAAAGCGTCGGGTTGGACCTCCTAAATTTGGTTGAAAGGATTGCCAGTGATTTAGCAGTTGAAAGTAAGAAGGAACGACAGATCAGAGGCTAGGATTGAGATTATTCCGAAATATATACAGAGTGTTCTTTATGGAGTTCTCCTTTCATTGCTTTATTTATTTATTTGTCTTTCTTGCCAGCTCAATGAGGATAATGTCCTTGGAATAAAACGCATTTTTGACTAGCAATTATAAACATAAAAAAATAGGCTACTAATGCTATATTGTTTGGCAACAAAAATTGGCAATCAAATGCATGTAAATATTTCCACCTACCGAACTCCGTCCCCCCGCTCGACAAAAAATAATAATTGGCAAGGCAAACAGACTGTGAATGGGAATTGGAACAAACAGAAAAGTAATGGAACTTGTCGCCAGCTAAAATGAAATGAAAAAACTCTGATGAACTAGTCCCACATTTCCCTATTTCCCCTCAGCAATTTCCATCCCCCCGCTAAACTAACAAACTTGCCACGTTGGAAAGCAAAACTTTGTAAAGCTTTGAAAATTGTCTGCATTCCGGTTTTTACTTCGGCGCTGTCCATACTTAATAAAAACGTTGTTACCTACTTCATAAGTAGATTATAACTGCAAAAGTTTAGAGCGGAAAAAGAGCAGACGAGAAGGTTGGTGGTGGAAACTGTGGGGAGAATTAGAACAGAGTGTCGTCCTTTCCGTCGTCGCCCATAACTATGCAACACTCGGTTTGTCCGCACCAAAGCGCTAAGCAGCAAAAAGCAAAAGGCTGCAGCAACTGTCACAGCAACAGCTGCAGGGCGAATAAAAAACCGAATCTATAAAAAGAAGTTCAAGTTGGCAGTACAGACTAAGAGATACCAATATAGGATCCTTAAGAGAAAGTCAGGGTCTCTGTCAATGTGATGTCTCTAAGCAAAACTCTTCTCTCTGCCTGTGAAATGTTTCAGTTAAAAAAATATATAAATTAGACTATATCATTACTACATATATTTTATACGTTATATATACTTTCTAAAACCCCTTCCGTTGCATATATTCCTATCGTCTAATGGATAGAAAAATCACGGCAAGGACACGTAGCAACGCTGCAAGTGTGTCCTGGCTCAAAAGGAACCCTCAACGGCGTCGTGTTTATAATTTGAAATGATTTTTTGCTGCATTTTACTGGTAACAAAACGGGTGACAGAGCAGAGAACGAGGAGACTGAATGGGCTACGTGTTTGGTTGGACATTTTGTTTGTTGGACGCTTCACCGATTTCGAGATAGTCCTGCGAGATATATATAGAAGGCAGCCTGGGATGTAGAAAAAGGTACATTCACATTTGTTGTGTGGTCAGCGATTGGTTATTGGGCGAAACGTGCCCGAGGATATCACAGTGACGTTGCCTTTGTGACTTAAAACTCAAACTGAAAACACAGAGCACTCATTCTACTGCAAATCCTGATGGTTGTAGACTGTACATAGCCCCTGGCAGGCTAAGACACATATGCTCCAGTTGAGCTGTGAGCACATCGATTTCAATTGCATTATGGGCTTTACTGTGATTTATGAGTCTCCACTGGAGGACGAATAAATTGAAAAGCTGGGCAGGAGGAATGGAAAACTGTGCAATCTCTCTGTCTCTGGATGAATTCATCTCCTTTTGGGTGATTTACTCAGTCTTGAGATGAGATGTTTATGACAAGGTAAAATGTATTACACGAAATTGACTAGCCAACGATGTGGAATTATTTCATATTCGTATTCAAGTCATACAAATAAAATCAAACTTCAAAAGTCTTCAGCCTTTTTCCTCATATCAGTTATAATTATTTATGTTTTAAATTCTGCATCCTCTTTGTGTTGGCTACAATTTTGTTAATATTAACTTTATAAAGCCAATTTTGTCCAAGAATGCTTAATGTGAGTTGCAAGTGGAAAATGAATTCAACACAGGGCAACACTGCGTATGCGTGATATTTATTTAGCGATAAGACTCAGGCACCAGGCCACGCATATAATTTACTTCATTAATTCGAAATATCAACGAAATTCAAATGCCTGTAAATGTGTATATAAATTTATTTGAATTCTGTGGTGCATTTGTGTTGATTTCCCGCCGCTTCCGGTCATTTTGCAGTACCATTTTGTGCAAAAGTCAAAACAACACAACAAGACCAACTTTGGTCGCCTTTTAATTCCCGTAAAAGCCATTAAAATCTTTTGTTTTGCTGGCAGTAAAATGCAGGCTATGCTCCCACCAAACCCCTCCGACTCTGGAGCCTTCCATCCGCCCCCAAGTGCATCGCCTGCTGTGTGTTGACTTGTCGCCTGATGACAGCAAATGACGAGCGCTGACAACAAAATGTTTACTAATGCAGAGACCCGAAAGCAGGCAGAGTGTTGACATCCTCCCTCTGGAGGAAATGGAGCGGCTGGGAGGGCATATGGAGAGGCGCTCCTAACAAGGCAGCTGCTCTGGCATCGCTGATGGAATGCACTCTCTAGGACTGGCATCACCCAGCACTTGAGCGGAGACCGAGACTCTGATTGATGTTTATGAATTATTAAGTAACTCTGCAGGGAGAGGAAGCTAAGCTCTCCATCGGCTTTCGAGTTCCACTACATTGACGAGCTGATGGATGCCAGCTGGAAATGGTTTAAAGTTGCAATTTTGAACCAGACATTGCTGCAGAGCCGGATAAGAGAGCTTAGGCTTAATGCTCGGGGGAAGAGATTAAATGAAACTGATTTAATTATTTTAAGACAATTAAAACGTTCAGACAATTGAATGAGCTACAAATGAATAGAAATATACCATAGGGAAGGAAGGATGCCTATAGTTTTTCTAAGGGTAGTTACAGTTCAATCCAATTTATACATTTATCAGAATAGAAAGCATTTTGTGGCCCCGTGTTACATAAGGATAAGTCAATTGTATTAAGACAACTGTATAGAGATCTCAACATAACTTAATATTTCCTTAGATAAACTATGTTATTAAAACACTTTTACAAGGAATAACTGTCAGTCTATTCAAACGAAGTTTCACTTAAATTCAATTATACCAACAGGATTATGTTCTGCCAGAAACATTTAGAATACATATAACAAAACTAAAAATGCAAATAAGTCAAATGCATGCATATATATTTTTACTCAAAAGCTTACAATAAAACGATTACAGGCTTAAACACATCCCAGAATGCATAACTATAACAGACAGATAAACTTAGATACACTCTGGTAATTCGTGTCCCATCTGGATTAAGTTGCACATCAATTGAAAAGTCAACAAAGTTCCCATAAAGTCGAATGAAAACTTTGCCTGTTTTAAGTTTACAGCTCCCATGTGGCAAGCACCTTAATGTGCAACTGCAGCCGGCCGCCCCCTTTTTCCCACGGTGCGCATACAATGGAAACTTTTAAAGCACATTCGGCATGTACGTGTCTTGTGTCTCATCTGAGCTCCGTGCCCAAAGGGTAACCAGGACATGTCAAACACTTTAGTCAAACCGAAACTTTCGGTCAATTGTTTAGATGGCTGATGGCCATGGCTTTCGGCGTTAGCAAAGATCAACAAAGCAAGAGCTTAAGTTTTTCGGCCACTTTCAGGAGTGGCTTTCGATTGAATATCACAGAACCTGCGTCCAATGGACAGTCAGGAAATTCGCCTCGACAGCCGCAGTGTGGGGAAACCGACTCGGATGCAGGCGAATTAATCACTGTCAGACGGCGGTGCAGCGCCCGACAACTCGGCGTATGCGCAACTTCGCTTGAGCTGTCAACCGCACGCTTCGTGGTCCTTCTGCATCGCCCCTGAAATGTCTTAAAAATTAATTAAACAACGAGACAGACGGGCGAGCACACACACAGGGATAAAGCGGAGATTAGCTGACGGAAATGGGTAAAATCCAAAGTCTAATTAAACTCCATCCTAAGCCTGTTCTTCGAGAAAACTGAGAAAGCCATTTAAGTTTAGACAAACAAAACGTTAGGCAGAGGATTTCCATATTTTGCACACAGCTTTCTGCCGCCTTTAGGCCGCATTTGCATAATTCCAACATTCTGCAGTAATTAAAATATTTTCCCTAATTTCATTCCGGGCCAAAGCGAAAATTACCGTGCAAATTATAACAATTTGGATGCATTAAGTGCAACAGCAAATAACGATTTCCCTTTCTCTTCCTTTTTCTGCTTCTGCCGCAGCCGTTTGTCCTGCCTCCTTTCCGGTTCCCCGGGCTTTTAATTTTGCATCCTGTAAATGCAAATAGGAATGCAAAGTGGTGCGAGCTTTAAAAGGCTAAAAAACAAACAGATTTCAGCACAACGAAGATGTAACACGCTACATTTCCACACCAGGGAATTTCGGTTTGAAACAATTTGAAAGTTTAATTCAAATAACGCCGTGTGTATTAAGTAAAATTGGATTAAATAATTAATGAAATGAAGTTAAACAATCGGACGGAACTGCTGACCATAAAGGAATAATTTATTATAACAATTGTTATCGAAATTCCATAGGAATTCTTTTGTTGACTTTTTTTAATAGTAAAGCTGCGATAAAGAACAGAAAGTATATCTGATTATACATTGCACGCGTAAACATATTTTCCTTGCCACTCAAAACTTCTTCAGTTGGCGCATCGGTGTAAAGACTCGCCTCGAGTTGTCCTTTTGATTGCGCCTCCCAAAACACAGTAACGAACGAACTTCTAATGCCCCCAACAAAGTTGCAGCTAAATTGGGGCAGGGTTGCACCATTGGGGGGCACGAAATGAGCCTAGGAAACTTGTGTCTGCAGGTCCGCAGGACTCCTGCCAACTGTTGTCAGTTCGGTTTCTGCCTCTGTCCCTTCGTCACCCGCACCCGCATTTTGCATGCCAGAAATGCGGCGTATTTTCCCAGCCTTCCAAATGAGATTCCGCTAACGGGGCCAGTGTGTGTGTGTGTGCGTGTCTGGGTGTGTGCGGTTTCTGAGAGTTTAATGCTATTGTTGCATGTTGCACGTACTTCCCCCTTATCCTCCATATCCTGCGCATCATGCCGCACGTCCTGGTTGTTTACACTGCCACTGTTTTCATTTTGGTTGTCACCGTCAGGCCGCCCCTGCTGGCCCCTGCCGATTGCCACTGGAAAATGGTCTGACTTCAATACGCACTCATGCAAATATAATTTGTGCCCACGCACAGCTCAACCCATCCTTCCTACCACATGTCCTGTCGCATCTTTGGCTTTCCCCCCAGGTCGCAGACCATGTCCCCATGCAATGACATCAACAGAAGCGGGAGCGGGAGAACTGTAAATAAGTTTTAAATGAAGCACAGGATGTATGCACAATCGCCAAACAACTGGCCACAGCGAGCCAACAACAAATCCTTACAAAAGGGCACAGTTGGTAAGCCAAATCCAAGGATTTTCATCCTGGCCAGATACATACATATAGAATTGGAATAACCTACGTCATTTTACAGATATTTTACTGAGTTTGAACTATAATACCTATTAGTAAATATAAATATATTTCCAATTCTGTAAGTTTTACTATCTTAGTATTAATCCTATAGCTTAAATCTTCAAGTCCTTTCAGTCCGTTCCACTGTTTTTAATCAAATATGCCTCTAAAAATTTTGAAATCTTCTGAATTATCTCATTGTTGTTTGAACTCTTTTCAACCCTCTCTAAACTATGTATATATAACGAATGTCTGTTAATTGGAACCCACCTGGATTAATCCCTATCAGAGCTGAGTACTTCCGTTTGTCCCTCTGCTTACACACATCCTTAATTTTTTACCCATTCCGTACCGCAGGTTGCGTTGCACGCATGGCTGCCTCTGGCTCTGATTTCTCTCCTCGTCTCTCCTCTGCCGCCCATCGCATATCCTTGAATTACATCCTGGATTCTGGCCGCCAATTCAGCGCCACTCGGCCTCAGCGGATTGAACAGCCTGGACAGGAGGCGCCCCGTGGGAAAAGGTCCCATTGTTTTAAACTATACACAGCTCTCGCCCTCTCTGTCCATCTGGCAGATGTGTGTGCGTGTGAAACTTTACCATGCTTCTTGTTCATGCGTTTATGAAAATTGTAAAAATATTCTCTGATTTTCCCTCTTCCGCTTTTCCATTTGCCTTAAACTTTGGACGCTCACTTGCGGTGGCCAAAGTGTGAATGTGTGAATATGTGAGTGGGCTGGGAGCGTGAGTGTGTGTGTGAAAAGTTCCCCTGTTTCCCGTTGCTAATGAAATATTTAAATGTAATTTTGGGGCGTTAATCAAAATTACGTTAATTAACTGCGGCGAGAACGCTTTAATTAGGCCATACAATATATATACATATATCCATATATACAGATGTATTTTCTCAAGGGATGTCTGCAGTAAGATATTGAACCGCAGAACAATATGACAGCACTTGAAGGGAGTTGGAAAGAAGGAAATATGACTGGTAAGACACTTTATGTTGCCTACTTTTCTGGGCCGCACTTCAGGTTGTATTTAATTGCTGGTATTTATGTAAGGTATGTAAATATAAACAGAGCTGTGGTCAAAATAATACTATCTCTGGTTGCATAAAAGTCTTATGAAGTGTAGTAAAATCTATATTATATATAGTACACTATACTAAACCAAACTTGATATATTATTATTATATATTATAAGCGTTACAATAACATAATAATAAAGAACTTGCACTCGGAACCTACAAGCCACATATAATTAAGTTTTATTACCAATTTAATATAAGATTTTCGGAAAACTACCGATTAAGCTTTTGGGGGTATTGCTTGACAGAGCTCTACTCTCAAGTACAGCCTTCGAAATAAAAGTGTTATTGTAAATCAACGTTTTTAAGGCAATTGAATTACAAGTGCAGCAACCTGAACACACTGACTGCACTTGGAAGACGACAGGAGCACGGACAAGGGAAGAGTAAAAGGATCAGCAGGAAGAGGCAAGGCGGAAACGGAAACGCCTGCCATCGGAGTGTGCGGTGCTTCATAAATCCTGGCTGGCAACAACCGCAGCACTCACTCCCCACCACCCTGACCCACTGAAATATGCTTGCGTCAGTGCGATGCCAAAATCCGGCTGCAGCTGCTCCACAAAACGATACAGGCAGTAAGATTGGGACTGCAAGGAAGCGTGGTAGTTATCGTTCCACAAATGATTCACTCGCTTGCGCTTAATCTGCACAAAAAATACTATATAGTCAGGCAATCCCAATCGAATTTACAGTAAACAAAAAAAAAGGAATCGAAATAATGATTGCATTTCAATCAAGAAATATCTATATTTTGTATATTAACATGGCGAAATGTCAATTTGCAGAAAGGATTAAAGTGTCAAGCAATTATTTATGTACGAATATTAAAATATCAAGATAATGCCATTAATTTAAACTTAATTCAATTACAGAGAGTTATGAATCAGGCGGAATAACGTGCGACACATTAAATGTAAATTAATCCCGAACCGTGAGCCCCAACTGGGGATATAAACTTTACCGCTAATGGTGACAGATGCAGCTGCTGCACGACTGAGTCCTCGAAAGCAATGCACTTCAATGTTCGAAATGTTTCTAATTGAATGTGTCAGAGGGGGTGGAGAGGTGGAAGAGTGTATGCGTGTGTGCGTTTATGGATGCATTTTCGGGTGGTGGAAAAGCGCCAACATTGCAAAAAACTAATGTTTGTAAACGAAAGTCAACAGGAGGAGGAGCCATGGCTGCCACAAACAAACAGACAGATCAGCACAAAATCTGATTTCGATTCCAATTTAGAGTGAACAAAAAAAACAGAAATTTTACCCTTGGGACGGACCTGCTGCCCCGGGCGAAATGTCGCCCTCGATTTTGACAGAATTAGAAATGCAAAAGAATTACCGAATGCCAAGCGATTTGCCCAATAAAATGTGTCAAATAAAAATTGACAAAGGGGACAAAATACCCGTCCTTTGTCCCCGAAAGCGACATTATTCATTTGGTAAACGATTGCTCACTGGGGGCTGGATTGGGATGCTCGGATGTTGGGGGCTTTGCCGTGTTCCATTTGAATGCCCAACATGGCCGGAGGCCTCAACACTTTCCAATGTTAAACGTCAGACTACTGGGGTCATATGCAAAATAAGCAAAGCTCTTAACCCCAGTTGACTTCATAATATTTATTTTTATTTGTCTGACCAGGATTGTCTGCAATAATAAATAAGTTAGTCAAGGATGCCTAAGAAAAGCTATGGAGTTGAGGTCTATTTAAATTATTGTCCAAACTTTGGTTCAAAATACTACACCTTACGAAAATGATCTTCAGTACTTTATTGAATACTTTTAAGTACTTTTTAAATTGGTTTTAAATCCACAGCTCTTTCTGTGAGACACTAGGTTAACACCTTTAATCTCTCACAATTTTAATTTTTATTATATATTTGAATTTTTCAAGATAGAAAGGGGTTAAAGCCTTAAAGTGGGGCTCAGATTGGTCGGCGAACGCTTTAAATCGGTCATCACGTGCTCGTGAATACGCAAACAGTTAAATAAACTAACTATTGGCCTTTTGTTTTTCAACTGTTTTCGAACTTAACTGTTATGGCCTGTTTATGCTTTTATCCTTTTCGACTCGCCAGGTATTCAGAACTTAAGTGGCGTTTATTCGGCATTCAAATTGCCCAACTGCATTGGCGTAAAAAAAATCACGTCAGGATAATCGCGCGAGTCGCGTAAATTGCAGGCAATGCACCCCAAAAAAGGAGCAGCACGCGCTCAGGAGCCGAGAACCGTTGCAGTTTCACTAAACTTCAGCACTGTTTATATGCCACGAGACTCTGAATCGCTTTAGCTTTTCATTTGGCGGCAAGAGCTTTTCATTTGGCGGCAAGCGGCGCACAGTGGGGTAACCGATGCCAACAGATTCAGATTCAAATGATGATTTCGATTCACCCCTGTATCACGCTTAGTTGATTTGATGTCCAAGTTTTGCCTTGTGCCCCACTGTGCAGCGGGACGTGCGCATTGAATGTGTTTCAAATTAACACCGTTAGAGCGCCAAATGTAAACAAACATACTGTTACAAGGGGCGCCTATCACACATACATAAACCCAAATGCACATAAACACCACCGGCTTTTGCCAACTTGATATAACAAGTAGAACGATAATAACAAATGCACTCACCTATTAGCATCATCATAAAACCAATTGTATTAATTGCAAGCGACAAACTCAATACGCAACTTTTGTTTTTAGTGAAATTTACGGAGGTGCACTTTCAGGTTGTTGAACATTTTTCCAAATGAATTCAGAAGCTGTTATTTAACATTTTACATCTAACACCATTTTACGCGTTTACAGATACATGGAGAAGAATTCTCGCCCTTGGGGTAGCATTAGCAGCCTGCTCTCATTAACTAAATTCGCACTCGTTAGCTGTCGGGTAGATGTAAATTAACAGAATTCTCCCTTGTCGTTGTCGGGTGGTTTTTTGTTGTTGAAAATAGATCAAAATACCAATATATCAATATATTTTATTTTGTCTTTTGATATTTTTCTTTTGGTCTCTCTGAATTCCGAAGTTGTTATTTAACATTTTACATCTTACGCCATTTTACACGCTAACAGATTTTCTTCTCGGGTTGGATGTAAAATTCATTAATAGTGCAAGGCTGCGGCTTCTGCTTTTTTTCCGCCAAATCGGACTAATTTGTAAGATTAGAATGAATTACGGTAAGCCGAAATTCCGTTTTTTCTTTTTTCAAATGTATTTTTAATTTGTTTCCTTTTTTTTATAAGTTACCATCATCTGCGTGCAAGAGTGACAAATTGACAATTCGGATATTTCGGCTAGGGTTGTTGAAAGTATATCATTATATCGATATTTTAGTGATATTTAATATTACTATTATTATTTTCTTATATACAAAAATATCTTCGATATTTCAATTTCATCCATTCTGATTGAAGTATCAAAAAGAATAAAACTAAAAACTATATTATTATATTATTATTATTATCTTTAATAACTAGTTATTTATTATTATAATTATATATTTAATAAAAGTTGAAATATTGTTTAGTTTATGTAGCCATAAATGCAAAGTGCAGTGTTCTTATTACGGCAATGTGCGAAATAAATTTGACAACCCGGCTTTTTAAGCAAAGGAGGAGCCACACCACCACGAGACGACAAGCAGTTTAGGAAGCACTTTTTTATTATTATTATGAAAATTTGATAGAAAAATAAACAATCTAATCTTTTTTACTTTGATACGATACTATCGTTCTTATTGGATTTGTATTGAAGTCATATTTTTTAAAAACTTGGTCCCTCTACTCGCCAATGCTAGAGATACCAGCTCCATTCATTGCATTAATACCACTTAGCAAAGACCCAAGCCAGCGAACAGAAAAGCCTCAACAACTTGTAGCAGTAAAAATATTTATACGAATTCCCTGTGTAATAACGAATAAAGCAAACTTATAAATAATTAATATCATAGTGAAAATGTGAAAGTGTTCTTTGCTATTGAAATGACATCAATTTAAAATGCATTTCAACGGACTAACTCGCTGTGAAAATTTCGTACAGGCAAAAAAGAGCCGATTTTTAGTGGAGGAAGAAGCAGCAGCAGCAGTAAAAGCAATCGTCGAATACACGGACAAAGCGCACGGCGAATGAAAGGCGTGTGAAGAGAAAACTTGCAAAAATTAAACCAGCAACAACAGCGGCTACGGCGAAAAGTGTGTTTAGAAAAGAAATTAAAAACACACACGCACATATACATACACACACAACGAATCCCCACAACCACAACTCAACGCAAGAGAATTGGTGCGAAAAACGAAGTAAAATAGCGCGCGGTTTAATAATAAATAATTATATGTATGCGCGCAAAACATGTGAAGAACCGGGGAGCCGCAAATACAAATACGAATACGAAAAATCAATGAGATTGTAATAAAATTCCGTATTCTCGCTATCGCTCCTCCCTCTCTATATCTCCGTCTCTCTCGCCCCGCGGCTCTCGCGCCCGCACTCGCTCTCTCTCTTGTCTTGTCTCGCGAGCGCAGCCATCAGCAGCGGAGCAGAGCAGCAGCAGCCTCTCGCCTTGTGTCTGTTTGTGTTTCTTGTTGATTTTGTGATAAAATTGCAATCGGCAATCAGCAGCACGACACTCGGCTCGGCCAAATAATAATAGTATTCAAAGTATTAGGGCGACAAACAGTAAAAGGTGCGTATGCAACAGCGACAGCAGCAATAACAACAAATAGCCATCTGTGTGCGCCCGAGTGTGTGTGGCAAAAAGTAGAACGTGCGAGAGAAAACCCGCGTACCGAATTTGATGACGTCTTCAGCTAGACAACAACAATGGAGAAATATCGGTAGTAATGTAGATATTTCTCATTTTTGTTTTTTCCCCTTGCCGTTCTGGGGGCAGCGTCGAAGCTGATAAAGAGAGCGATGGAGAAACACCAACACCGACCGGTATTTGATCGTCGGTGCCAGAACCCTTGGTACTTGGAGCCCTCAGAACTGGGAAGTGGCAACTAAAAATCGATCTCGATGAGACGGTTCTACATCGCTCGTTTCATAATAGGCGCCCAATAACACCCTCTGCTTTCTTATTTCTGGCTAAAATGATAACAGCTGACACGGTCTATAGCTTCGCTCTCTGTGTACATTTTTGAGACTCCCAGAGAGACGGGACTGCCGTATTCAAATCGGCCGAGTTCTGTACAGTTTTCCGTGCCATTAGATATTCGATAGTGCTTAGTAACGGATGCACCTGTCCGCCAAACCAATTGGCCTTATCGCCACGCGCCCTGTCTCTCCGAGTGACAGCTCACTCCCGCGCCAACTCGCTGTCAATCCCCCAATCCCAATCCCCACACAGTGCCGGCAGTATCCGGGCATCGGCGTGAATTCTGGAGATGAATTTCGTTTCGAACGACCAACCAGCCATTTGACTGCCCTACCCGTTGGCCTTTTGCTACCTACCAAGCGACCTGGCCGAGAGGCCAGGAGCATCACTCACTCACCTGGCGGAACGAGCGAAGCACCAAAGTCAAGCCAATAAGTTTGCGATCAGACTAAACTATTAATGCATCAAAATAAGAGTAGGGAGGGATAAGGGATCCTAAATCGCTGGATAACTTTTAAATTTTTCAAGTACAGAGACGTTTAAATAGTTGTGAATTGTTGAAATTGACTTCATAATTGTGCAACAAAATTAAAGATTTTTATTTACATTCATCAATTTTGGTTAATTCAAATTATTAGATGAAATTTAATTTTACAAAAAATTCCTGTGATTGCTAATAAAGTTAAATATATTATTTTTATTTCAACTTATTCAATCACCAAAAATTAAACTCTAACGAACAATTTAAAAGACAAGTCTACAAAACACAATTTGGCGAAAAGTTTTCAGGTTTTGGGGCCAAAACTTTTGACGGTTAGTGTGGCACTTGTGCCGTTTTGTCGACAATGCGCGCGCTCCCTCTCTCGCACTCACGCAAGTACACTCGCTCACACACACACACAGATCAACACTCCCGTACGCAACACAGGCACACGAAAATTTGCAACACACATACATACACACAAAGTCGCTCACTTTGCCCTCTCTCACTCATGCTCTCTTTCTCTCCCTCTGCTTTTTTCTGTTTTTAGTGGTTGTGCAAGAAGAAGCAGCAACAATCAGGCAGAAAAAATACCTGAAAAAAAATAAACGGTAAAACGAAGAAGTAGCGAAACACCGCAGAGAGCGCGCTAAAAAGTTTATATTGTAAAAATCCAAAAAGTAAAAGCACATAGTGTGTGTTTAATCTCCATTCGCTCCACGGTAAAATTTTTTATTAAAATGGTGGAAGTAATAGAGCGGCGGAGAACGGCTGCGTGAGCCCAAAGCGCGGCCAATTAAAAAACAACAACATCGGCAGCAGTAGCAGCGCAGCAGCAGCCGCTGAAGAAGAAGCAGCAAAAGAAGCAGTAGAAGCAGCCGAAGAGGAAACAGCAAGAGCCTCGAAAAGTACATAAAAGTATAAATTTAAATAAGGTGGAAGTTGGTAGACGAAAAGCGAACTTCAAGCGCAAAGAGGAGAGAAAACCGAACCGAACCGAGACCACCTTGCCCCAGCAATAACAATACCAGTAGCAGTAGCTCCAGTCTCAGCTTCAGCTTCAGCTTCACCAACAACAACATTAACAACATCACAAGCCACAGTAAAATGTACGGAAAGTCAAAGACATCAGCGGTGCCATCGGATGCCCAGGCCCGCGAGAAGCTGGCCCTGTACGTGTACGAATATCTGCTTCATGTCGGCGCCCAGAAGGCGGCACAGACATTCCTCTCGGAGATCCGGTGGGAGAAGAACATAACGCTTGGAGAGCCACCGGGATTCCTGCACACTTGGTGGTGTGTCTTCTGGGATTTATACTGTGCGGCGCCAGAGCGCCGTGACCAGTGCGACCACAGCTCGGAGGCCAAGGCCTTCCACGACTACGGATTCGTTAGCTCCGGCTATGGAGTGAATGGCATCGGACCCGGTGGTCCCCACAATGCCGGTGGACCGGCACCAAGTCCACTTGGCCAGATGCCACCCGGTGGCGATGGAGGTCCAATGGGTCCTGGAGGACCAATGGGGCCCAATTTCTTCCCCAATTCGACCATGCGGCCTTCGCCGCCTACGCATGCCTCCAGTCCCCAGCCGCCGCCCTCCCAGATGATGCCCGGCCAGCCGCCGTTCATGGGCGGCCCCCGATATCCGGGTGGACCACGTCCAGGCGTGCGCATGCAGGGCATGGGTAACGAGTTTAACGGCCCGCCCGGTCAGCCGATGATGCCCAACAGTATGGACCCCACTCGGCCCGGAGGCGGAATGGGACCGATGAATCCGCGTATGAATCCGCCACGCGGTCCCGGCGGCATGGGACCAATGGGCTACGGTGGACCTGGAGGGATGCGCGGACCAGCACCCGGACCAGGTGGAATGCCACCCATGGGCATGGGTGGAGCAGGAGGCCGACCACCGCAATGGCAGCCCAACGCTTCGGCGCCATTGAATGCTTACTCGTCATCGTCGCCAGGCAACTATGGACCAGGTCCCGGGTCGAATGGACCGCCTGGCCCTGGAACGCCCATCATGCCGTCGCCACAGGATAACACGCAAGGAGGACCTGTGGGAGGACCCGGTGACAGTATGTACGCCCTGATGAAGCCCGAATTCCCGATGGGTGGCGGACCAGATGGCGGCGGCGGTGGAGGCGGACCAGGTGGCATGGGACCGATGGGCGGCGGGCCCAATTCGATGGGCCCTGTACTTAATGGTGGCGGTGGACCAGATGGCACTGGCCTGGACGGCATGAAAAACTCACCGGCCAACGGAGGACCTGGGACGCCGCGCGAAGACTCTGGCAGCGGCATGGGTGACTATAATCTAGGCGGATTCGGAGGACCAGGCGAGAACGACCAGACCGAATCGGCGGCCATTCTGAAGATCAAGGAGAGCATGCACGAGGAGGCCAAGCGGTTCGAGAAAGACACAGATCATCCGGACTACTTCATGCCATAACAACATCATCAGCAACAGCAGCAGCATCTCAACACAGTGGCCGCCGCTGTGGCGGCAGTAGTGGCAGCTGCGGCGTCCAATGGGTCAGCCGGCAGCTCCTCGGCAGCCGCCTCCATAGCGGCTGCTGCTCTGGGGGCCGCCGCCTCTAACCTGCTCAGCAATGGCGGCAACAATTTCTGAAGGCGACGACACACACAGCAAAACAGCAAATAAAAACGCGGTAGTAGAAATCCTTGATACATAAGCATAAAGTAATTAACATTTAACGCATGTATGAGAAATAGAGAAAGGCAAAACAAAAACAAAAGCGAAAACATAACAAAAAGCCCTTAAATATAATAGACTAAACTAAAGCGACAAAAGCAAGCAACAATTTGTAAAATGTAAAACTGTGTAAGGATCCAAACGGGCGTTTGCCACTGCCACTGTCTATGATCGGCCTTGATTTCCCACTGTTGATTTTTAAATAAGTTCGTTTTGTCTGTTGTATTCTATGCTTAACTTTAGTTTTCGATCGAAAGTTCAACCAACAAGAAAGATAAAGACGATATGGGGCAGTGGCGGTGCTGGCAGAACGAACAATCACCAAGATATTAAAAAGTAGAGGATGCAAAACCCCGCAGTAAAGGCAACAGCAACAGCAGTAATCTTAATGATCAAGCAAATATATACTTAAAGTAATGTTAAACATGTACGCAACTAATTAAGTGAGTCCTCTGTTTAGTTTAGTTGTTACAACGGATCACTACGTAACCTCACACCAGACCCGACTCATACTCCTCCTCCAAATCAATCCAATCAGTCATCTATATCTCGCTTATACCGAAAAGGAAAACACAAGGAAATTATAATCGCGAATCACTTTTTTTTATGTTGAGCTAGGCGCAACAGAAAAGAATGAAATCAAGCATAATATGAATGATATATATTTATAATGATAATACCTAGTTGAGTATATAGTTAGCATTATTGGACATGTACTATATGGATAGTCTGTAACTAACTCACGATCGTACTAAACATGCACTCTTCTCGAACTGCTGGCCCGTATGCCTAAGCTTGTCCCTTAAATTATATTCCTCCTAATTCTTATTGTACAAATTGTAATCTTGGCACTGTCTATCTCCCCGTCTCTGTGTTTGTTTGTTTTTGTTTGCCTGAAGTTTGTATTTGTTGTATTGTTTTGTGTCTTATTGTTTCTCTCATGTATTTATATTTTAACCAAACGAACTAAAATGGAAAAAATCGTTTTTTTAAGTTCCTTCCAACGGCGAGCAATACCATTTTGTATGAGATATGAGATACGATCTGTACGATAATTTTCCCACAGTTTGCACTCGTTTCGATTTCCTCACGGCATCATGTGTGTGCATTAGTAGGGACAGCGAAAGAAAATTATATAGAACGCTACATATATGTATGTAAACATTATATATATAGACAGAACCCGAAACGGAAGCAGATACAGATTGTAGCCTATTGTATGCATTAATTTATTGCAAGATAGCTACGCGCATAACTATAAGATTTAGCTGTTTAATATGCATATAAAAAGTATATTTATATATATTTCGTAAAATAACGGCAGCAAGGCAACGGCAAATTGTAGAAACCTAACCTTAAAAAAATGTTTACTTCAAAATATCACACTTAAGCTAACATGAATGCTGTACAAACAAAAGTCTATAAAGTACATAAAACATATATAATCTTGTAAATGTCTGTGCTTGCCATCCTTTTAACGGCGATGATGCAGCACATTTTGCATTCGTGGACGATCGAGTCCGTACAGTAGCATTAGATTCGAAGCTAATTATTAAGTCCCAGCAACATAAACAAATCAAAACGGAGAATATATACCTAACAAGAAACGAATGAAATTTCTTTATAGCAAACACACACACGAACATTAACACACACACAACACAAATCAATTGATAAAGTAATCGTAACAAATATCTATTTTAAATATTGTATATGTTTAATGTGTCGGAATTTACAATATGTATGAGCAAGCGGAGAAAATTATAGTATGTGCATGCGTGCGGCATGAATTAAATTTAAATTATAGTATGAAAGGGGGCCGCATCATCAATGATGCTGCGACAAGCGAAAAACTTAAGTAGTAACTAAGATAAATTTATTTACTAACGCTTAAGGTTGAAGCGTTTCAATTGCTGGATCTAAATACACATAAATAAACACAACAAAATCCAACAATTATGGATGGAGTGGAATTAAGTAAACAAAAAAGTATATGTAAATCGCCCAAACCCAACAAATAACAAAAAAAATTGCAAAAGTAAAATAGAGAAAAATCTAAAAAAAAAAAACAAGAATGGAACGCGAAAAATCGATTGAATATGAAAATAATGTTTAAATAAGTATTTTAGTGTTAATTATACAATTTACAAGTACACAACACAAACAAAAAAACACAATATAAATATAATATAAAATGAAATAAAGTTTTAAAATAATATTTGTAAAAAGTAAAGAAAAAATTTGTGTTTTGGATATTTCCCCTATTCTATTTTATAATATATTATTATATATTTTCTGTAAGTCTCTTTTTTCGTCCCCAACTATGATAAGTTATACTAATCCTAGGTCAATAATATAACCACAGGTACAAATAGGTATGTTATTCAATAGTCAACCTTAATTGTCTTCAAGTTATGTATATCTGACAGATAATAGTTTTGTTCTCGCTAATCACAGCACCCTCTGATACTGATGGCATGCATTAAAAATATGTCTGTTCCCTTTGGTATTAATTGAACAATTTGGTGGCAGCCAATGCGTGTTAGTAGCCCGGCTATCTGGCGTCAGACACAATTGGCGCAGCACACGCACATGGTCAGTGAATGGATATCGCAGAGCGTTGGCGCAGGGATTGGAAGCGGGAATGACGATTGGTGGTGTTGTTGTGGCAACCGTCCTTTCGATTGTGGCCCATACAAATTGGGATACTAATTACACACCCGCTGGACACTCGGACCCTGTTGACGTTCTATTCGGGCGCTGCACAAAATCGATAGACGATATAGGAAGGAAAAATGCATGGCTATCACCGAGCTGCGTACGTGGTCCGCTGGAATTATCAGGATATAGTGTAGGACGACAATTCTCGTAAATGCTGCAAGGTGGCGTCCTGTTTTCACACTTGCATGGGACTGATGAGGACAGTGGGAGGTGTCTCAAGCGACGGACAGGCGTCAGAGGAGGCACTTTCAACACAGAATCATTGCCCGACCTACAGACAGATTCCCGGTGCCGGAACGGGAGCAGGTTCTGCGCCGGCCAAGCGAGTGCCCGTATTGTTCTCCACCAATCGAGGACTATATTTGCGCCTGGCTCCTGGCCATCCGGGGAATCAGATGGAGGTGTTGACCCTTCAGCCACGCGGACAGAACTACAACATCAGCTTTTGTGATCTGGAACGCTGGGTAAGTCCGAGGAGTCCTGGGAATCTGAAATGTGTCATCTGCACCCTGGAATATCGCCGATTGTGTCCTTACAGAGCACCAATCGGGCTAATGTGGTCAGCCTGGAAGACACCTTCACCATCATGCAGCAGCGGAACATGTCGCCGGAATCTCACAACTATCAGCCACGCCTGTGGAAAAACAACGTCAGCTACAGTTTGATGCACTGAACTTATGATTTTTTAAATAATATGTACATCTAGTTACAACTCTTTTTACTTTAAATAATCCTTAACATACGAGTTTTAATTCGATTTATGTATAAACTAGTGGATGCGGGAAGGATGCCCGCTTTTAGGCTACCGGCTTTAGGCCGTGTTGCTCGTCAGTGACGCCATCAGAAATTCCATTTTGTTGAGAAAGCTTTTGCCCTCAATTTTGTCGAATCTCACCTGAAAGATACCAAGAATTATGTGGCATTATCATAAGCTTTTAGTTTAAGGTTCCCCGATGCCAAATACGCACCTCTTTGAAATTGCCACCCAGATTCTCCCAGAGTTTCTCGGGCACCAAGGGACTGGGGAAGAAGTCCTGGCGTGGACTTCTCGCTATGTAGACCTTGACATCGATCTGGGGATCGCAGCGAATCTGCACGGCAATCATTCGATCGCTATTGGGTGAGGCCAGTAGGCAGGAACTGGCGTTGCCCAGCGGCTCCACCTTGCCAATGCCCAAATGATTACTGTTCGAGAGCACCGTCCAGGCCATGCAGCGGGCCAAACTGATGAGGCATGAGATCTGATGTGAGTTGATCTGGCAAAGGATTAGGTCGCGCAGTTCCTGTGGTTCGTAGGACAGCCGCATCACGCGTCCGTCCCGGCAGATGCACTTCAGTGAGCGCTCCTTGACGTGGATAACCAGCGAGGTGCGTCCAATGGCATCATATCCGTGCGTCACAATGTTGATTTTCACGCACGACATGGTGGGGCTGTTCATTGCGTTCCAATGTGACACAATCTGAGGGTCTTTCACATCTCTGGCCAGCGTATCTAGCACGTACTGGGTTCGCTTTCGCATAAAAATGTGCTGCGCTTGTGCTATAATCTGCTCAAGAATGGTCTGCGATTTAGTCATGTCCAACAGAGTCTCTCGGTCCGCAGCCATGGGACCGGCCAGCGAGCGCTTCTTCGTTGGCCCCAATGGAGCACTGGCCGGGTGCGGGAACGGATGATGCGAATTCTTGTAGTGCACTTCCCGCAGCAACTGGTGGAGCGAGTGCTCCAGCACGTGGTCGTGGTCGTTGATGGGCGCCGGCAGACTGGAATCGAATGTGGTTGAGTGGCATAGAGAAATGATCAGCTGGATATTGGGCAGCAGGGTGGCACGAATCTGGTTGCCAATGACCACATGAGGTATCGGGGCCTGGAGCTGGATGGCTTCGCGGGCTAACTGAGCGAATAGCTCCTTGCAGAAGAGTACGTTTTGTGCGAACTCCAGCGTTTTCTGCCAAACGCCTACCTGAGCAGTTATGTTTGGTCCGTGGCCCATCAGGTTCACTTGGGCCGTGCACAAGTCTTCCTGGTCCTTTTGCGTGATCACCTTGATGTAGGCCACGCCTTGCAGCTCGGCAGGCACAATCACCCGCAACGCGGAGCTGGCTTTCAGCTGCATTCCATTGTTGCCTAAGGTGCTGCTACTGCTGGAAGAGCCGACAGTGTCGTCGTCTGGTGCCTCTTCCGCCTTGGTCACCTCGAAGGTGCCGCTCATCCCGAACTTTGAGCCTGCGGTGCGATAACTCAGGTCCCCGATAATTGCGTTGGACACCTTCTTCAGGCGCCAGTTCTGACGCAGGCGGAGCAGTTCGATGTGGAAGTCAGACACGTTGCGAGTGCGCTGCTCGCTGTGGGCATTTCTCAGGCGCTCCGCTCCTCCTAGCAGCACTTGTGCCGCCTGTGAGATCGCCTTCTTTCGGCTGTACACCTGTACGATCGGCTTGGTGTCGTCGCCCTCCTCCAGCAACGGATCCAGCACCAAGTAGCGCTTGTCCTTGGCTATGGAGATCACGTCGGACAGCACACAGATCTCGGTATAGGCATCCTTCAGCTTGTTGCGCACAGCGTCCCATGGCCAGAGGCTCTCCTGGAATTGCGTGGCGTCCTTGTTGTCTTCATCAGCTGCCGCTGCTGCAGCTGACTTCTCCTCTTTCTTCAGGTCGTCCAGCGACGTCTTGCTGAAGTCGATGCGGGCCGCACATTTCGCCAGACTCTCGGACAAAGTCGGCGGCCTGAAACCAAACCCAACAACTGGTTTACAAGTGTACCAGGACTCAACTTTACGAACTTACGGTTGGTAGAGTTCCGTGCCATCGTAGCCAATCTCACGAATTTGGTTCTCGCAGGTTGTTTCCACCGAAATATTCACCGAATTTGACATTTTTTGAGCATTCGCCGGAAAACATTTGCAAAAAACTCAAACTAGAGCTGCACAAACACCGATGTAACTGCGATTCTATCGATGTTTTCAAAATGCGATATATCGATTCCGGCTTCTTGTCGGCCATATCTAGCTTGGCCCGTCTATCGAATCAAATTGCGGCGCTCTTAAACCAAACATTGAGAAACTTTAAGGAAAAACAAGCCAAAAAATGAATTTTAACAGTCATGTAGATTCCACTCTCAACACACTTTTAGAAAACACAAAGTTTCTAAAGGAAATGGAGGCAGGTGAGCGAAATCTTTGAAGCCAAAATCTCATAAAACATTTCAGCAAGAACTTTAACATCCGACAGTCGTATCCGAGCTTGATGTCGATGGCGAATACGCAAAACTTATGGAAGACAGCTCCCAGCGACGCGTGTCGGCAGCAGAGATTCTAATCGGGTTGAAGAGCAAACACAAGGCCTTGGATCAGGAGCTGCGGCAGTGCTCTAACGAGAGCACCACCATTGAGGAGCTCGAGCGAAACTGGCCTCAGCGGCAGGAGGCCACTGAGAAGAAGACCACGAACGTCAAGAAAACAACTGAGTACAAGAACTTTAAGAAGACCGTGGAGGAAACATTGACCATGGGCGAGGGGGTCAATGGAGGAGCAAGTGGCGAAGGCGACGATAACGACATTATCGTGGAGGACGACATGGAAACCGGGGGCGAGATATTCTCGATGTATGATCCCTGGTCCAAGGCTCTGATGCGCAATCCCGTGCGCAACACTCATTGTCGTCATCTGTACGATCGGGATTCTGTTTTCGCAGTCATAAAGAATAACATAGGCATTCGCTGTCCAGTCTTAGGATGTGCCAACAACAAATACATCCAGCCAGGTCACCTTGTCCGGGATCTGAAAGTCCAGAAAATAGTGCGAGCGCGTATCGCTGAGGAGGCGCAGGAGCAGGAAGTCTCCTCGTCAGAGGATGACGACGACGAAAACTGAGCTATTTATGTTATTCAAATATTTTTTAAGTATATCCAGAAACTTTAATATAGAGCAATGTTTTATTTTTTAAGGTGTTGATTTTGTACAACAAGTATGTTTTAAGATTTATTATTGAAATCGGTCCCAGTGCGGTAAATGCTGGCGATGGAACTAAGTTGATGACGCCCAAAACAAACAAAAATCGGTGTTACCGATTAATATTGTCATCGATTTTTCACCACCTCTATTTCATATTTTGACTTCTCATTTCGGAACAACAATTTTTTTTTCCACAAAAATGCTTTTTCTCAAGGAAAAACGAACCTCTCTGGATCTGACTGAGTATACAGTCATCATCCCCAGCATCTGCGTGGGCAATGCGGCGCAGCTGGCGTGCGACCTGTTGATCGCCTCCAAGAAACTGCGGCGCATCGGATCTCTTACACATCCCGCTCTGATCCCGGTCTATGGACCGTCGGCCTACCAGCACGAGCCCAACGAGAAGGTATCGTCTTGCGAGCTGTATGAAGGCGCCGAGGACAAACTGCTAGTGGTGCAATTTCGGGCGCCGTGGATTGCCCGCCACACCGGCAGCTTTCAACAGGAGTTGGTGGACCTGCTCAAGGGTGCCCGCCGGGTGGTCATACTCAGCGGAAGCTTCGGCTTTGAACGACGGGTGATTGAGGAGTCGCCGTGGGCGTATCGAGCTAGCGACAACTTCAAGGAGATCCATGCTGCCCAACTGGGAAATGCAGAGCTGATCAAATGGAAAGAGCACACTGGCGAGGCTATTTACGGTGGGGGAAATTCTCTGCAGCTTTACAAAGCCTTTGACGAGAAAAAGGTGGCCGTGATGCTGCTCTTCCGCTACCTCCTTGAAGGAGACAACTCGACGGATGCTTCCTTGATAGTCAAAGAGCTAAACGAACTGTGCGAGGATTTCCTGCAGCTGCGCAGCGGCAGTGGAGGCGACAGTAGCTTCAAGCTTACGGTGCCCAAATCCTGGAACCTGCTCTTCGGCAACGACATCACGGAACTTCTATTTTGAAATCTAGCTTAAGTCTGTCTTTACTTTTCGGTGACTTCAAATATAAATACGTTAATCATTTGGTGTAGGATAAAAAAGATTGCTGGCTTTGTGTTCGCGGAAGAACTCGCTGCCCTTCTCCTGGTAATCCTTGCGTGTTGTAAGCGTCTGGCCAAAGCTAGGATCCTCGGCCTGAACACAAGCTCCCAGCCAGGCGCTTAAAGTGGGGTCATCCGATTCGTAAATGGCGAAATTCGACTGAAACGGTCGCATTTCCAGCAGCTCCTTCGCCAGTCGTTCCTTCAGTCCCCTGAACTGACTACAGCCACCTGTCAGGTAGACATGATCCACCATGCGCTGCTGCTCCTCGGCGGGAAAAAGCTTTAGGACAAAGGCTATTAGCTCGGCGAGCCCAGCTTCCGAGCAGCCAATCATGCTTGGCTGGAACAAAATCTCCGGCACGCGGATGTCTTCCACCCCAAAGTGCAGTTGGTAATTTTCAGCAGCGCTCTGGGCTTGGACATTGGAGTTGCCATCGTCGAAGTTGGCATCGTAGTGGTTGAGGATCTTTTCGAACTCCAACAGCTGCTCGTTGTCTGCATCTGAGTCGCTGTCGTCATTGTACCTATTGATCCGCTTGTAGACGTCCCAGTCGTTATCGTTCATACCAAAGCCGTCGTCCTCCTCCTCGCCATTGGCTTTGCGTCGCTTATCGCTTTTCGCCAACGATGAGATGATTCGCATTCGTTCCTGCGCGGCGTGCGTGTGCCGTTTTGCCTGCTCTGATCGCTGCTGCTGGCGGGCTTGCTTACGCCGTAGCAGTTTTTCTCGCTTACCATGAATATCTGCCAGCCAATCGCCCTGTGAGATTCCCTCTGGGGGCTTGGGCATTTTGTCCAACTTTTCCTGTTGCTTACTAGGGCGAGGAGCACTCGTAGCCCGCTCCTCTGCTCGTTTAATTCGAGAGTTAATGGTGGCTATTAGGGAATCCAGTTCCTCTAAAGTACCGATCTGTTGCTGCTCCAGTGCCTTTTCGAATTTTTGCAATTTCTGCTGTTCATACAGTTGTCGTAGCTTATTGTAGACAAACAACTGCTGCTCATCCTCGCGCAGCTTTTCTCGTTCGCGGCGGTTTTTGATCTCAAGGAGGCGTAGTGCCAGTTCACGGCGCTTCTCTTGCTTTTGCTCGGCGGTGAGCAGAGCATTTGTGGCGGTCACGGCATTGTAGGGAAGTTGAATTTTCATGATGTGCTCCTCGTAGTAGTCCAATTGAGCCCACTTCACCAGCTCGTCTCTGTAATCCACGGCTATGTGGCAATGTTCATGCACCAACTTCTCCATCCTGCTGATGGTGATGGCTGTCAAATGGACTGGGTACTTCATTTGCATGAGCCGAAAAAGGTATGTAATGATGTGATAGCCTCCCACATTTAGACGCCGCACATGTTCCAGCTGAATTTTGCCCTCCAGCACGGGAATCACATGAGTGGTGCTATAGCCGAAGGAAATGATCAGGGCATCGGAAATCTAAGACGGAAAAATTAGTTAATTATTTTGAAATGACTTAGGAGGTCCCAAAAGCACCTTCCTGCGGCTCTGCTGATAGTAATCCCAGCTATAGAGAGCATCTATGCCGTAGGACACTGCAGGAATACCGTAACACTCAAAGAGCAGCTCGCTCATTTGCTGGCGACAGAAGTTGGGATTTGCCAGGGCCTCGGTCAACACAATCGGATGATTGATGTTTTCCTGTCCCTCAAAGCCCATTTTTGTGAATATGTAGTCGAATATCTGCTCCTGATGGTTCCAGTTGGTTATCACGTTTCGCTCAAAGGGCGACTTCAGATGGGCACGCACCGCCTCGATGTTGGTGATGTCGTTGCCCACCTGGATTTCGGCGGGTGCCTCAACAGCCGCCGACGTGGTGCCGGCACCCTCAGAGGAGCCGATGGCTTCCTTTTTGCGATCCTTTCGCGGCTTGGTCAGCACATTGCGGAATCGCAGAGCAGGTTCTTTGCAGTCACTCCAGCCCACGCGGCATTCGTAAGACCCATTGTCGATGACCAGGACACGCTGATCACCCATTGCCAAAATGTTTTTTGTAAAACAACTTCAAAACAAAACTCATAAATATGCGTGCAGCAACAATGTCCGTCAAATTAGCGTCGATGAGTTAGCGTCGAAATGGAACGGTGGAAAAATGGAACATGGAGGGGATCTTTAATTTTTAATTTATTTCGTAATTAAGGCACTTATTCGAATACAAAAAGTTTCTAAATGCTAAAAAATATATTTACTATTGTTTTTTTTTTTTTTTGGGTTTAAAAGTATTTGACATTTGGATGTATTAAACAAAAACGTAAAAAATCGTGTTTTCACGGATTTCTTAATATCTCGGCTAATCAAACGCGTGTAGCAATGCCCGATACGAAAAAATAAAGGACATTTATTGTAGTTTTACTCTACCAAGTTTCAATTTCTTCAAACTGTCAGTTTTTGAGCAAAATTGTAAGGCTTATAACTTCGATTTATGAACGCGTGCACATATGCGCGGTATATAGTCTTACGAGGGGAAGATTAACGGAATGTCAATTCCATTCATGGGGCTGGCATATTTCATACAATTGTTGTTTTTTTCTTAATTTTTATTTAATTTAGTATTTTTCTTAACATGGTTCCATGGTCTGGTTTAGCGAGTGGTTCTCTGCTGGTTCCCATCTAGTTCCAATTTCATAGTTCGCGCCTTAGCTATTAGCCCAAATACACCACCCACTGTTATTCTATTTTCTCAAAATCTGAAGGTTGAAACAATTGAAATTTTCACTAAATATTCGTTAATCTTCTCCTCGTAAGCCTATATACCGTGCATATGTGCACGCGTTCGTAAATCCCTATTTTGTATGGAGCCGACCCTGAGGTTCGATCACTGTTATGGGATTTGCTCAAAAGCTGACAGTTTGAAGAAATTGAAACTTGGTAGAGTAAAGCTAAAATAATTGTCCTTCATTTTGGCGTATTGGGTATTGCTACACGCGTTTGATTAGCCGAGATATTAAGAAATCCGTGAAAACACGATTTTTCACATGCTTTTTGTAATACATCCAAATTTCAAATACTTTCAAACCCAGTAAAAAACAATAATAAATTCATTTTGTAGGATTTAGACACCTTATTTTTTCGAATTAGTGCCCTAATTTCGAAATAAATTAAAAATTAAAGATCCCCTCCATGTTCCAATATCCCACCGCTCCATTTCGACGCAGCAACATTGCAAAAATGGCAATAACGCCAAGTGGGGCTGGCCACACTTGAAACAGCTGATTGTTCCCATAAAATTGCACTTTTATGGCGATAGCCCGATAACCCGATAGCCAAAGAAAAAGGGGAAGACAAATAATGGAATAAAACGATCGGATTACTGTTTTTAATTCCTTTTCTTCTTTGCCGGCCCGAAAACACATTTTTTAGTTAATCAAACTTTAATATTTTTAGCTGTGTGAATCAAAACAGAAACTTTAAGACATGTTTGTTAAGATTAAATTAGAATCCGAGGAGAACTCGAAGGTAAGCTGTTGGTAATTTGTAGGCAAGTTTTGGCGGCACATGCAAATTAAGCTAAGCTTGATGGCAATACTCTAACCAGCACAACAACTTTATAATAGTTACTCTTGTTCCTCAGAAACCACACATATTCGAAATCGAAGACGGAGCCACCATGTATGACCTGAAGGTCCAACTGGAAACTCTGGTGGGAGTACCGGTCGATCGTCAGGAAATCCACAGTCTGGCCAAAACACTCGGCAACGACGACCGACTGACTACCTTGTTGCGGAGTCAGGACTTTGGCGATGGCATTGAAAACGTCAATGGATCGGCAATTTCGCTGTTCCATGCACAGACATTCGTTTGCTTTTTGCAATTCTACTCCCCATCCGAAGTCGACACCCAAAGACAGTTCTTTTTACAGCCCGAAGATGCAAGGAAGTTGCCTATCGACCGACTGCCCCAGTTCTGTGAGCTCTCGGACTCCGCAGACTCTACTAGCTCCAGCATCTCAGCTAGAAGTAACACGAGCTTTGAATCGGCTTCGACGGGATCGAGTTCTCCGGAGCACAAGAGACGCCGAGTAAACGATATGGATGAAGCTTCCACTAAGAGGTAAATGGGTAGCCTCCCTTACACCCCATTACAGTCTATAAAATATTAAAAACGGTATTTTCCGACATGTTTCCAGACAACGGATTTCGGCCTCTATTGACCAACTTACTTCCACCTTTACGTTGACCAGTAAGGAGGGCAAAACAGAAGCACTGAACCAGGAGGGCAGGATTGATACCATTTCGGGTTCCAAGTTATTAACTAGCGTCAAAAATTATATAAAATCAGATACCGACACGGAGGATTCATCCGACGACGATGACATCGGCACAATTTCCAAGCCGTTACAGCCCCAGGTCGGGGAAGAAGTGGGGTGTGTTAAGCCGATCGATAGCCCTCCGTACGCCCTAGTGATGCCAGAGAACATAGAGTACGCCCTAGTCATTAGCAACGAGGATCCAAAAGCCGAGAGTGTGGATATTAAGGCGGTTTTGCAGCACTTCTTTTCGCTGTTTGAGAACTATGCCGGAGATCACCTTAAGTTCAGTGAGAGAACCACCATGACAAAATTCAGTTCCAATCTACTCATTGGTTGCGAGGACCATAAAACCGCTGACTGGGTCACCAGTGCTGTAGCTGGCGTTTGTCCCCTACATTCGTGTCTGCCTTTCCCAAAGTTTTTTGGGCTAGTTCGGTGCTCCTTTGTCCTGCCCTTTATGGTAGCCAATAAGCCAATGCGGTCAATTTTCGATCTCCTGGAAAAACAGAACTGCGGACTCGTCACAGACAAATGGAGCATGGTTGGACGGAGTATCCTTGATCCGGCCAGCAACGATTTTGAGCAAAAGGCAGTATCATCATTGTGCGAAAACGAGGAAATTGATATGTACATCGACGAAGAGAGCCGAACATTTATCCTTGGGCAGTGCTCAAAGCTTAAGTACTGTTTTTGGAGGCTCCATTTTGAGTTTGACTGCAAGCTCTGAGCTAAACCTATTTCAGCTATATCTTTACAGTTGTTAAATTTTAAATCGTTTATTCATTATGTTATTTATTTGTATTTTACGGTACGAAGAAGTATTATACTTTATGAACAAGAGTATGAAAATATCAGTTACCAATGTATATAAACTAATTTAATATTTAAACCGGCTTAAAAAATGGAATACAGAAAAAAAAAACGAAGTAAATATAAAAGTTTATTTGCTTCACAAGGGGTCTTTTATCATTAATCCCTTTAGTCAGTTTAAAAGTTTAAATATGCTATAAAAACTAATTTAAAACATATTTTAAAATAACTTTTTTCAAAATGTTTACCTGTTAAGGAGTTGCAGAGAATGTTTAAAAAAATTAGTTACTTCCGTTAAATAAAAAGTGTATCGAAATCATATATCCAAGTGTGGCAGTGTGCCCGCCGGCCAAGGGCAATCGATAGCTTACAAAGTATTCGATAGTCTGCAGTCGCAAGTTGTTTTCACCTGGCCGCCGTGCAAAGAGTGGAGAGGATATATGGAAAGAGGCTGGCAGTCGACAGACGCCATCGGCATGGAACCCATAGACATAGTGCGGCTGGAGGAGGCTGTCGTGGCCTTCTACCGCTCCAACTCACAGGACCAGGCGATCACCCACGAGTGGCTCATAGATGCCGAGACCAGTCCGCAGGCCTGGCAATTTTGCTGGCAGCTGATGCAGCTTGGCAAGGTGAGTACCTCGCAGGACCTGCGCATCAATGCATCAATTAATTCGATATGTATACCCTTCCACCCACGTATGCACCACCTCCTGCATTCCTCCTCACCATGGACCACCCTGTGCCCCCTACAACCACCCGATGCATTTCCAATGTTTCGTCTTTGCCGCGCAGAGCCAGGAGGTTCAGTTCTTTGGCGCCATTACCCTGCACTCGAAGCTGATGAAGCACTGGAATGAGGTGCCGCCGGAGAACCGAGAGGAGCTGAAGCAGAAGATCCTCGAGACGATCGTAAGGTTTGCCGACGGTCCAAAGATCGTCCTAAACCGGCTGTGCATCTCCCTCGGTGCCTATATCGTACATATGCTGGACGAGTGGCCCTGCGCCATCGATGAGGTAATCAACACGTTCCAGAACCAGCAAATCCCAAATATCAGCCCCGATGTGCAGCTGTGGATTATGCTGGAGGTGCTGCAGGCCATTCCAGAGGAGGCCCAGATTATTCACACTTCTGTTCAGCGAGTAACGCTGCGAGCGGAGATTGGTAAGCGGGTTCCGATTGTCCTTCAGACCGCCGAGGAGTATTTGAAGATGAAGATGAACCGCCAATGGGATGCGGATACCTACAGCAACATGAACAGGGCCGTTAAGTGCGTCGGCACGTGGATTAAGTAAGCGCTTCGTGTATTGTATGACTATATTATTAATTAAATTTTGACCTTCCACAGAAACATTGGGTATTCTATTGAGGGATGCGTAAGCATCACAGCCGTCCTGCTGGAGGTGGTGCACAAGTGCTACTGGCCGTGCATTCGCGCTGGCGATGGCTGCATGTCCGCTGACGAGAACGAGCTGGCCGAGACCTGTCTGAAAACAATGGTCAGCATAATCATTCAGCCGGACTGCCACAACTATCCGAAATCGGCGTTTTTACTAATTAAAATGTTTCTCGACTCGCTCTGCGACATCACAAAAATGGAGTGGAAGCGCGACAATGACAATGAGGACATTATAGTCCACATATACATGTTGTTTGTATCCTCAGTGGAACGGCACTCGTTGCTGCTACTCAGCGGAATCACGTCGAACGATCCAGAGCTCTCCATGCTGGTACACCGTATCGTTCAGGAGATTCTGCACTGCACCGACAAGCCGGGGATCTATCCCGTGGAGGAGTCATGCAGCACCATGGCCCTGGCCTTCTGGTACATGCTGCAGGACGAGGTCTTCGCCATGCCCATCGAAGAGCAGAAGCTCAAGTGCTGGGAGTATATAAAGCCATTGTACGCCCACCTAACTAGCATTTTGGTGCGGAAATCGGAGCAGCCGGATGAGAAATCCCTCGACAAGTGGAACTCTGACGATTTGGAGTGTTTCCGATGCTACAGGCTGGATATATCTGATACATTTGTGAGCTCCTTACTTAATAATTCCAATTATATCGTTCTTCAAATTTAGTTTTCCATCTTCCTTTGCTGCCAAAGATGTCCTGCTACGATGTACTGCACGGCTATATTTTGGAAATCCTAGCCGCCATGTTGGACGAGGCTATTGCCGATTTACAAAGACATCCGACGCACTGGACAAAGCTGGAGGCCTGTATCTACTCCTTTCAATCGGTGGCCGATCACTTTGGCGGCGAGGAGTCGCGTCAGATACCGAGGCTCATGCGGGTGCTGGCCGAGATACCGTACGATAAGCTAAACGTTAAGCTACTGGGCACAGCGCTGGAGACAGTTGGCTCTTATTGCAATTGGCTAAAGGAGAACCCCACCTACATCCCATCAGCCATCAATCTGCTAGTGCGCGGCCTGAACTCGTCGATGTCGGCTCAGGCCACATTGGGTCTCAAGGAGCTGTGCAGGGTCTGTCAGCTGCAGATGAAGCCTTATGCCGAGCCACTGCTTAACGCTTGCCACGCCTCCCTAAACACGGGACGTATGAAGAACTCAGATTCGGTGCGGCTAATGTTCAGCATCGGAAAGCTGATGAGCGTGCTGCCGCCCGAGGATATACCTAGGTACTTGGACGTAATTGTCAGTCCGTGGTTTGAGGAGCTGCAGGCCATTTGCCAAGAGGAGACGGTGAGTCCAATCATTATTATTTAGAAAATACCTACAATTTTATTATTTTAAACGCTCTTTTATATTTTTATTTTGAAAGTCAATATAATTTTTTTTTTGTGAATGTGCAAATAATCGTTTTAAAATCTAACGCACACTTAACATATTTACCTCCCGCTACCTTCCCACAGTTTTTTTTTTAATTCAATAAAGGAAAAACATGTCCGGAAATAAAATCTTTTTTGCTTGAAGTGAACTCTTTGGATTGATCGATAAAATTTATCCTATTAATTATTTGCAGAAAACTCCTTCGGCTCGGATTCGCACCATATTCCGGTTAAATATGATATCGACTCTATTCTCATCCGTTAACACGGATATGGATGATGAGCCGCCGATTGTCCAGCCCGTTCTGCTGGTCATGCAGCGAACAATGCCAATCTTCAGGAGAATAGCGGAAATGTGGGTGGAGGAGATTGATGTCCTAGAGGCTGCCTGCAGCGCCATGAAGCATGCGATTATGAATTTAGGGAGCAGCTTTCAACCGATGTTGCAGGACCTTTGTGTTTTTATTGTGGCCAGTTTCCAGACCCGATGCTGTGCACCCACACTTCAGATTTCAAAGACGGTAAGACTTCACGGTATGCTTATTTCCAAAATAAAAGTTACTTATTGCATGTCTTAGGCCATCGTCATGTTCTTCAAGGAAGAGGGCTGCAAGCAGTTAATGCAACAGCTATTAAGAGAGTTCATTCAGCACAGCTTCAAGCATTTTGAAAACACTCCGGAGCAGAACTTCTCAAACATTTCTGACACTATGGAGACCTTTTTTGGCTGTCTGTCTCAGATCGTAAAGAAGATTCCGCAGGCCTTGGAGGACAAGACGCTGGCCTACGATCGGCTTATCTTTTACGCTCAGCGGGGCATGACGCTGCCGGAGAGTGGTGCCATTCGTAACAGCATCCAGTTTCTCACGCACTTTGTGATGCAATCGCGCAATCATGCCCATATCACCGAGGTCGTGCTGGCCACGGGTGAACAGACTCTCTACACGGCCATGATGTGTGTGGGGTATCTGACGCCACGATCGCAAGTTGACAAGTTTGCCGACATCCTGTTGGCCATGAACAAGATGTATCCTGCAGAAATGGCTGTCTGGATGAAGTCCCTGATGGCGACACCTAATTTCCCCACCCAGCTTATTACGGATTCCGAGAAGGCGCGTTACACAGCTCTAATAGTCAAGTGAGTGTGAAGTAGAAATTGCAGATAACATCGATATGTCTATCCTCTATCTGACGATACATAACTCGTTATTTTGATGTTGCGACAAATCGATATTATCATTGATATATTTTTATTATATAGTAAGGAGAGTCTTGGTTTTAAAGAATTAAAACCAACTATTACCTTTTTTTTTGACTCCGAAAGGGAAAAGGTCAACAAGCGACTTCTGCAGCAGCATCTATCAGAGATGGCTATTAAGACGCGAGGACTTGCCGAGAAGTTTCAGTGAATTAAGTAGCACAATAAGTGGCCAACTCGTCCATCCGGGTTCTGGTATAGTTTCTCCAACTGTATTTAGTTGTGTATTTATTATTTCCACTATTAATGTATATTTGTATATTCACCGTTTCCTGTATGAAAAAATTAGCCTTTTTACGAATTACTTTCTCGCCTTTTTCTTATCCTTTTCATTTTATTAGTGTTGTTTTTCTGCAACTTCCCCTCGTCATTGTGTATGTACCTATAATGCCAAAAATATGTAAATACATCTCTTTATATAATATATATATATATATATATATATATATTTGTGTCTATAACTAAAACTGAAGCCTTTCGTTTTCTTTGCGTGGAAGGCCGATATTTAATTAATAATAGAGTCATACAAGTCATTGTTTATTTGAATTTGAATCGGAAGGTTTAGAAAAACAGTGTTGTAAAATCGGGAAAAAAGTGATAAGAATAACGTTGGGGCAAGTTAAAATGTTTGATACATCAAGTATGCCTTGCTTTAAATTTGAAAAAAAATAGGTGACATTCGTAAGTTGCGACGTACAAAAATTCATTCTTCAGTCAGTTGTGCTCGGAATAACATCTAAATTTTCTTAAAAAGTTTTACTAACAAAAAAAAAAAAAAAATCGGAAATCTGTAAAAAAAATTTTTTAATGTGTGTTTTCTCTTGGCAAATAGCCTGGAGCTCGGGCAGACAAATATGTACAAAAAATCTAGGTATATATATATATAATGCTCGGCCACCGAGTGGAAGGAGTAAATGCATGCCTCCAATTTTTTCCAGCGCGTCGGATCTCTATAATAAACTGCTATAGCCTCGTCCACCGTGGCGGCCTGGATTGAATATCGTGCAGTACATCGGAGCAGAGGAAAATTCAATTTGGAGAACGACATGAATAGAATTATTGAGTAACGAGCTCACAAATGTGTCAGATATGCCTTGCCTGTCAAGTTTGGAAACGCTCCAAATTGTCAGAATTCCACTTGTCAAAGGACTTGTCATTCGGATACTCAGATTACCGCATCAAAATGCTGGTTAGGCGGCATACAATGACTTACTGTACTCCAAGCACTTGAGCGTCTGCTCTTCGAGAGATCCTGGATCATTGGACGTGATTCCCCTGAGTAGCAGCGACGAGTACCATACCACGGCAGACACGAACATCGTGTATATGTGCATGAAATTGTCCTTATTGCTGTCGTCTCGCTTCAACTCGTTTTTTTCTTTATGTCAGAGAGCGAGTCGAGGAACATTTTAAATAGTACAAACGCCGTCTTCGGGCAGTTGTGAGAGTCTGGCTGAATGATTATACTGATCATTGTCTTCGAAGAAGACCTGACCAGTTCGTTCTCGTTAGTTTGCATGCAGCTATCACCAGCGCGAATGCAAAGCCCATACTTCTTAAGGCTGTGTTCAAGTAGCTGTAGGTCTCCGCATCCCATTGGCGGTTCATCTTCAACTTAAAATACTCCTGCGGTCTGGAGGATGATTGGAACCCACTTACCGATCTCTGCGCGCAGCTTAACTCGCCTTGCACAGGTGTGGATAATCTCAGCCTAATTCGGAATGGCATGCAGAACTCCCAGCATAATCATCTGGACATCGGAGCTGATATTTGCTGCTTCTGGAACGTCTCCTCTATGGCGCAGTGTCACACGTCCAGCATATGGACTATATAAGCACCGAGGAAGATGCATAGCAGGTTGACAACAATCTTCAGACCACGGCGAAATGCACGATCGTCTCGAGAATATTCTGCTTAAGCTCTCCTCGGCTCTCCACTGGAAGCTCATCCCAATCCTTTGTTAGCTTGGAATGCAGAGTAATGGCTCTGCGCGGCAAGTGAAAACTGAAAGTTGGCTGTCAGTCGTCTGTTTTACATCGCATCTATGGGAAATTTTTTGGCCTGATAGCATTTATTAGAAAGCAGATCAACAATGCCTTACAGGTAAGAGCGTATAATTTCACTTATCTTAGCTTATTTAACTCTTATCTGTGTATTTAGATTTATTTATGAAACGGAGCATCATAACGGGATAGCCGAGTTATTGGAAATCCTGGGCAGCATTATCAATGGCTTTGCTCTACCGCTCAAAGAGGAGCATAAACAATTTTTACTTAAGGTATTGTTGCCATTGCACAAAGCCAAGAGCCTCTCGGTCTACCATCCGCAACTCACCTACTGCGTTGTGCAGTTCCTTGAGAAGGATCCCAGTTTATCGGAGGCGGTTATCAAGTGAGTAGATTGTGATTTGAGCCCCATTTCTTTGAATATATGAGTATGCATTTTTTTATTTGTAGAAGCCTGCTTAAATTTTTGGCCGAAGACGCGCAGTCCCAAGGAGGTAACTCAAAGACGCAATGGTGAAGACTATTCAAGGCTTGCCCTATAATGCTCTCAAGCTGTTTATGGAGATGGTTCAGCGACTTTTCGACGATGCACCAAGAACTACAAACAGGAGAAGCTGATGTAAGTAAAAGCGGTCAAAAAAAGCTAACTAAAATAGGGCAAAAGGATCCTTTACACCTTCTTGAATAATGGTTTAATAGTTAGCAACTTTCATACTTCACACTAGCTCCAATACTCTGCAATCGAAGCTCACAAAGGATTGGGGTGAGGTTCCAGTAAAGAACCGACAGGAACTTAAGCAGAAGATCCTCGAGACGGCCGTGCAGTTCGCCGGGGTCTACATATCGTCCTTAACAGGCTGTGCATCTCCCTCGGTGCATTTCTAGTCCATATGCTGGACGAGCAGCACGTCGCAATTGATGAGGTTACAGCACCAGCTAATTCCAAATATCAGCTCCTAGCTGTGCAGCTATTAATTATGCTGGAGGTGCTGCAAGTCATTCCGGAGAAGGCCCCAATTATTCACACCTGTGCTAAGCGATTTAAGCTACGAGCGGAGATCGGTAAGCGGGTTCCGATCGTCCTTCAGACCGCGAGTATTTGAAGATGAAGATGAAGCGCCAGTGGGATGCATTGATCTACAGCAACATGAACAGGGCCTTAAGAAGTAAGGGCTATGCATTTGCGCTGGCGATGGCTGCATGCCCACTGACGAGAACGGGCTGGCAAAGTCTTTGAAGACAATGGTCAGCATTATCATTCAGCCTGACTGATACTTGCCCATAAACGGCGTTTGTACTAATTAAAATGTTCCACGACTCAATATTCGACAACATAAAAATGGAGTAGAACCGCAACAACAACAACGAGGACATTGTCATGCATAAACACGACGGTCGTGTCTGCCGTGGTACGGCACTCGTCAACGTCCAACGATCCAGGAGCTCTGAGGTTTTAAAGCGTATCGTTCAGAACATTCTGGACTGCACCCATCGAAGAGCAGACGATTGGAGGACATTAAGCCATTCTATGCGCACCTAACGAGTATTTTGGTGCGGAAATCTGGCATCCGGATGAGAAGTCCCTCTACAAGTGGAACACTGATAATCTGGAGTGTTCCCAAACCTACAGGCAGGACATATCTTATACATTTGTGGACAGGGCTATTGTCGACGCTCAGGACAAAGCTTGAGGCCTGTATCTACTCTTTTCAATCTGTGCCCGATTATTGCAATTGGCTAAAGGAGAAACCCACCTACATCCCATCAGCCGTCAATCTGCTAGTGAGCGACCTGTACTCGTCGATGTCGGCTCTGGCCACATTGGCTCTCAAGGAGCTGTGCAGGGACTGCTAGCTGCAGATGAAGCCGTATGCCAAACCACTTGCCACGCCTGCCTAAACACGGGGCGTATGAAGAACTCAGATTCGGTGCGGCTAATGTTCAGCATCGGAAAGCTGATGAGCGTGCTGCCGCTCGAGGATATACCTAGGTACTTGGACATAATTGTCAGTCCGTGTTTTGAGGAGCTGAAGGCTATTTGCCAAGAGGAAACGGTAAGTTCATTCAATATTTGTTTGGGTTTTTGTTTTAAGATAATTCAATTGATCGATTAGACTTAACCTATTGTTTAATTTGTGCAGAAAACACTTTCGGCTCGGACTCGCACCATTTCCGGCTTAATATGATCTCGACCCTGTTCTCTTCCCTAAACACGGATGTGGATGATGATCAGACCAAGGAACAGCCGCTTGTCCAGCCCGTTCTGTTGGTCATGCAGCTAACAATGCCAATCCTCAGGAGAAAAGCGGAGATGTGGGTTGACGACATGGATGTCCTAAAGGCAGCCAGCAGCACCAAGACCTTTGTCTTTTCATTATGGTTAGCTTCCAGTCTCGATGCCTTGAGATTTTAAAGACGGTAAGACTTCACGGTAGTTGTTTTTTCTATAATAAAAAAAATCCAAATTGCTTGTCTTAGGGTATCGTCATGTTCTACAAGGATGAGGGCTGCAATCCGTTAATGCAAAAGCTGTTGAGGTTGTTCATGCAGGACAGCCTCAAGCTTATTGAGAACACTCTGGCTTATCTTTTATGCTCTGCGGGCCATGCTGCTGCTGGAGAGTGGTGACATCCGCAACAGCATCACTTTTCTCAAGCACTTTGTGATGCAATCGTGCAGTTATGCCCATATTGAGGTCGTCCTGACCACGGGGGAACAAACCCTCTATACGGCTGTGTGGGGTATCTAACGCCACGATCGCAGGTGGACAAGTTTTCCGACATACTTTTGGCAATAAACAAATATTCGACAGATATGTCTGTCTCGATGAAGTTCCTGATGGCGACACCGAAAGCGCGTTACACAGCTGTGACAGTAAGGTTAGTATGACCCTGTATTAATATTTTAACGTTAAATGCGATATTTTAGATATTTAAAATTCCGATATTCAAAATTTAATGTCATATCCAACTTATCCTAGTGAGGAGAGCCAGAATCAGCACAGCCCAATGAGCCCTGATGCACCGCCGTGGATTATGCTTGAGGTGCTGCAGCCCATTCTGGAAGAGGCTCAGTGTTCATCAGGGACTTCATCCAGACAGCCATATGTGTCAAATATTTTTGTTAATGGCCAAATGGATGTTGGCAAAGTTCTCCACTTCCGACCGTGTCGCTAGATACCCCACATACATTATGGCCGTGTACGGGGTCTGTTCACCGGTGGCCAGGACGACCTCAATGATGTGTGCAGAGTTGCGTAAATGCATCACAAATTGTTCAAGAAATTTGATGCTGCTACGGATGGCACCACTCTCCAGTAGCGACATGCCCTGTAAAGCGTAGAAGATGAGCCGATCGCATGACAGCGTCTTGTCCTGAATCTTCTTCCAAGTGCTCTCAAAAAGCTTGAGGCTGTCCTGGATGGACAACCTTAATGGATTGCAGTCCCCAACCTTGTAGAGCATGACGTTGACCGTCTTTAAAATCTCAAGCAGCATCGTGCCTGGAAACTGGCCATAATGAAAAGGCAAAGGTCCTGCAACATCGGTTAAAAGCTGCTCCTTAAATTCATAACTGCATGGTTCACGGCACTGTAGGCAGCCTCTAGGACATCAATGTCATCAATCCAAATCTCCTCTCTTCTTCATTGTTGGCATTGTTGGTTGAATGACCAGCAGAACGGGCTGGTTAATCGGCTGTTCCTTGGTCCGATCATCATTCATATCTGTGTTAAGAGATTAGAACAGGGCGTGATCATTTTAAGCCGGAATATGGTGCGAATACTGCCAATATATTTAAGATATTATATTCTTAATAAAGTCATTGGATAATTCGATGTACAATACATCCATTAATCTTGCTTTCATGGGTTTTCAGTTCCAAGGCACAGTTTCGCAAAGTCATTTATTTAACCAAGTATGTGGAAAGAGTACTTGGTCCAAAGTAGAAATAGAAATATTAGAAAGTCTACCGATGGCAGTTGTTAGAAAAGGGCCTCAAGGGGTAACGCAGATGCTGCAGGATTGGACTTCATGGAAAAAAGGTCTACAAGAGCATCCGTATCTTTCCGAGATGGTCTTCAAGACGCGAGGACTCGCCAAGAAGTTCCTTGCGAGTTAAGTAGCACGACAGCATACATCTGGGTTGTGCTGTTTCTCCAATTATATTTAAATAGGTTTTCCCTCCGTCTTTTATCTGTGTGTAGTTGGATAAAGTCACTTAACTCTCGACATGATAAACTTTTATTTATAATTTTACAAAATTACATGCTTCATTTACAATTTGCACATATATATTTTTTTTTAAGGGTGTATAACTCATTTTGTATTTATTGTTTCCACTTTTAATATATATTTTATAGTTCTTACAATGAAAAGTACTGATTTTCACCGTTTCCTGTATGAAAAAATCTGACTTTCTACGAATTACTTTCTCGCCCCTTTTTCTTTTACTTCCCATATTATTATTGTGGTTTTTCTGCAACTTCCCCGCGTCATTGTGTGTATGTACCTATAATGCCAAAAATATGTAAATACATCTCTTTATATAATATATATATATCTTTGTGTCTATAACTAAAACTCTGAAGCCTTTCGTTTTCTTAGCGTGCACTACAGCACTTGGTAGTGGTAGCAAAAACTTTCGCCTAGAATATAGATTATAGTTTTCTGCATTTTTTCTTGTCTAACGGACCCGAGATAATGACTATAGAACCACCAAGCGAGTGGCGAATACAGATCCAATATTAAATATACATTCATATACACACATAGCATATATATGGATTAACATGTAGAAATAGAAGTACCTAAGACCAGCAAAGTTAAAGTCTGTTGTGAATGATTCGGGGATTGAGGGAAGCTTACAAATAGATATATTCTCGGGCTGCGTGGTCGTATTGGCACTATCCTTTCGGCGCATCGGGTGAACTTGTCTGGCATCACACTTAAAAACTCCTAGTTCCTTTTGGGGTCGATCTATAGGAATACCGACCCTTGTTGTTCCAAACATATTTATATATTTTTATACATACATATAATATGTAATACATACAAAAATACACTTGTACATACAAACATACTTACATACCAAATTTGATCTGTTTCTATCCTGGGCAATTTGTAGTTATATCAATATTTATATGTAGGCAAGCTGTTGCTAATACCTAAGCTAAATCGCATATATAATAATGTGTATTTAAGCTGCAGAGTATTGTTAAACATATGTATGTATAGTATATATGGTGTGTAGGTAGTGTCATATATGTAGCTATGTCGAAGTATGTGCCAGAAGTCGGGGGGTATCGAGAGGAGGTAAGCTCCTACTTAGGCCTTAGGTTAGATATTTCAAATTCAACTGTACAATTCTATGTTCACGTTTTCACTGAAATGAGAGGATAGCATAGATTATTAATCAATCAGTTCGATAAATTTGTGGCCTTAAGGACATGCAAAGGCAAAACGAGAAGAAGCGTCACTCGTAGACATGCGTTTGGGAAAGTAAACTAAACTCAAAATTTCATTCGCATTCAAATCAAAATAAATTTATATAGTTGATCTCGATTGGGATTTCAGATCTTTATTGGTACTAAGCATGTTGTTCTTTATAGATAAGTATTTCATATGTGTTTATATATAGCAGTTGTGTGGTTCGCTGCCCCCACTAAGCCCCAAAAATGCGATGCAAATGCATTCAAATAATTGATTATTTTCTTTTTGTTCTAATCGTGCTTATCGTATCCTTCATCTTCTTTCTGGTTTTGTATTTCACCTATGGTGTAGAAAGTGTACGTGTTGTTCTGGGTATTTCGTGTGGTTTATCTTTGGGCATTGATACGCTGATCCGCCGATTTCCACCTAGTAGTTGTTCCCATCTGGCGGCGTTGTGAGGTACTCATCGGTTCGCTTGTGCTCGATGAGCGCCTTCACGGTCCCACTGTCCGAGGGCAGGTCCGACTTCCGGCGCAGTAGCGGCTTATCCTTGTTCCGCTCACCACGAATCTGTGTGTGGAACGGGAAGGGGGTGGTTGGTTGGCAATAGAAACACAGGACCCGTAAACTAACAATTGCATCTCTGCACACAACGGGACGACGGGTGATGAAATTAGAGTGCTACACATTGGTGTGGGTTGCGTTAAGTTACCGAGTGCTGGTGCAATTGTTCAGGGGGTCGTGTTGCTTAGGGTTAGGTCAATAATGTCCTTGTATGTATGTACATCAGTTACCCCGTCCGTAGTCGTACTTTGTTACACAGTTCCAATTCAGATCAAGTGGGTATATGTGTGGGACAGATGTTTCTAGTGTTGTTCAGTAGTTAAGAATGAGGGCTACATTTTGGTTTATATTGTTAAACTGCCTTTGCAGCATGAAATACATAGTTTGAGGAACACACGCAACGATAGAGTTTTGAAAGACTATACAGAACACGATTGAGAACATTTTTGTTTATCATACTTTTTGCTCATTTGCAATTATGAAATATCTTGATAAAAGTTCATTTAGTTCATGTATTTACATTATATTAATGACATGCAAAAAAAAAATTTTAGTAATGACAATTAAAAATCCGTCAAAACAAAAAGCTTTGAAAAACTATAAAACAACAGCCACAGTTTAAACCCCGTTAACTCGAAGAATTCCAATTATGTCTGAAGAAAAATGTTTATCATGAAAGATACAAATGAGCTAAAAGTTTACAAAATAGTATCAACAACAACTAAGTGTATTCGTGAATAGTTATTTAGGTAATTATGGATTTTGCCCGGTTTTAAATATGAGAATGAACCACTGAGCTCAACCAAGAGTGCAGACCATACACATATTAGACACAGATTATGGGATAGAATTGTGTCGTGTTTATGGGTTTATGGATTGCTTGGGTTGGCAGACAGTGCAGTGGTAACCAATAAGAAATAAATTAATAGACAACGTGTTAAAGATATACAAATATGTATTTTTTAAATGACATGAGTGTGATTATTTTAACAGACATTCGTTCGATTAGAATTAGAGTTGAGCCAGAGCGGGACAGCTCACGGCAGGCGCCAGGCAGATCACACGTGGCGGATTAGTAGTTGTTTAGTGTGGTTAGTGTGGCAAGTGCCTGTCTCACCTCTCGGGGCTCCTGCAGAGCCTGCTTCTGGGGCGGCAGCGGAGGCGGCGGCTGACGTGTCTGCTGCTGGTCGCCGCCCTGATCGTAGGCTAGATCGCAATTCTCATTATATTGATCGTAGAGGGCCCGGTCGCTGACCGGCAGGCAGTCGTTGAAGCGGCGCGCTTTCGTCCACTCCGGGTTGGTCTTGGCCAGGCTCTCAACCTGCTGCCAGAGTTCCTCCCGCTGCGACAGCTTCTCGCGCTCCCTGCCATGGAAACATAAGAAATTTAAAGTAAATTGTTCAAACCATCGTTCAAGAAAGTGTAAGCAACCCATCGCCTTATTCTGGTTAGCTTTTACTTACATCTGCTTCTCCTGTTTGTAGTTCTTGCTGCACTCGTCAAAAAGCCGCTGATCCATCTCCATGAACAGCTTTAGCGCATTATAAATCAAGCCATGAATAGTCTTGTTCCAGTGCGTCTTTGAGTTGCGATTGAGCGCTGGGAACATAATGGGTAGTATCACCGCCGAGTTATCTGCTATCAGTGACATAATGTACTCGTTGTTCCAGTAGTACAACGCCCGCTCGGCCACCTGGAAGTGGGGCGAGGAGACGCACTTGGCTATCTGACGGAACAGCGGCACCATCACCTTTTGAAACTCGGCCGGCTCGATGACGTCCAAGAGTTCCTCCAGCTCATTCAAGAACATTACCTCCTTGGGACTGTGCGTCTTCGGCCAAAATTTAAGCAGGCTTCTACAAATAAAAAAATTCATACATATATTCAAAAAAATGGGGCTTAAATCACAATTTACTCACTTGATAACCGCCTCCGATAAACTGGGATCCTTCTCAAGGAACTGCACAACGCAGTAGGTGAGTTGCGGATGGTAGACCGAGAGGCTCTTGGCTTTGTGCAATGGCAACAATACCTTAAGTAAAAATTGTTTATGCTCTTCTTTGAGCGGTAGAGCAAAGCCATTGATAATGCTGCCCAGGATTTCCAATAACTCGGCTATGCCGTTATGATGCTCCGTTTCATAAATAAATCTAAATACACAGATAAGAGTTAATTAAGCAAAGATGAGTGGAATTATGCGCTCTTACCTGTAAAAGACATTGTTGATCTGCTTTCTAATAAATGCTCTCAGGCCCAAAAATTTTCCATAGATGCGATGTAAAACAGTCTTTAGGAAATCACGTTCACGTGGATCCTCCGAATCGAATAAATCCAAAAGTTGTAATACAAATTGATGGTCGATATAACGTTTAGCCATATTTGGTTGGAAATCTGGTGACTCCAAGAAGCGCAAAAACAGCTCGTAGACAAGTTGCAGATGTGGCCACGACGATTCCAGCGTGGGCTCATCCTCCTCTGGATCGAATTCAGCGCCATTCGGATTGGACGATGGCGGCAGCGTACGGAAAAGGTTGACCGCAAACTTGAAATATACAAATAAATTCAAATGTAAACTTGAGTTTAAAATATATTATAATTATCTGTTTCGATATTTACTTTCGTAAACTTAAGGGTGTTGCATGACTTTACCAAGTTGTGTAAAATTTTAACTTGTAAACCAAACGTTGCAGACTTTCAGCTTACCATACTGATCGCTTCCGGGTAGATAATTTCGGTGATGACCCCATTTTGGTTGGTAAGGAAATCGACCATCTCGTGAAGGGCAGCTCGCTTCACTTCCTTCCATTTGAGGTCGCTCAGCGGCTCGGAGAAGTCGAAGAGGGTGCAGCATTGTCGGATCTTTTGTACGAACAAATCCTCCCTTTCACTGGATGCCGTTTCTAAGGGTATACACAGAACATAATAATTAGTTTCCGGAAAAAGTCGATCTACTATCTTTATAAAAAAAAAATACAACTTAAAAACATAGTCCTTAATTAAACAAAGAAAGAAAGAAACGTACAACTCTAAACTAATCAACAAAAGCAAGCAAGCGAAACTAAAAACTAAAAACGGAACCAATGAAGATCAGAAAGGATCAAGAAGTTTGGAAGGCCTCAGGTCCCAAGGGCTACGCAGAGGGTAAGAGATCTGGCGCAGCCATTGGCCTGAGACCTTCTTGGATAGCAACCTCGCAGTGCAGGCAGCGCCAGGGCAACCGAAGCGGTGGGTGGCGAGTAGAACAGATTCCGGTCCCGCGCCCGTCCTGGACTGCCCGTCAGCTGTTGCAGCGTCTGGGGCGAGTCCTGGAGACATGGGTGACCCTGGATTATTTCCCCATTCTGGCGGATACTCAGGCTGGATGTGGTCACAACTAATGTGGTGCTCGGTATCGCCACAACTGCTGGCGACGCGGATGTGACACTGCCATTGCGCTGGCCAATGCCCAATGAGATGCTAATGCCGCCCACCAGATTCTGGGCCACCGTCGGACGCAGCTCCTCTACGGGCGCCTCGCTGGTTGGAGGGACGACGGCGGCGGCGGCTGGCGTCGCCACCACGGTCGTGGAGGATGAGGATGATGAGGAGGTGGTGGCTGCCGCTGCCGCTGCTGCCGCCGCCGCAGCACTGTTGCCCACACTCTTGGTGGCATTAAGTATATTCTTTATGGCTGCGGCCGCGCTTACAGGTGACTGGAGGATGATGAGGTAGCGATGAAATGAGAGCAGATTGGTTTTTGGTTTATCAACTTTCAGTTTTCAATTGGATAGGAGATGTGTGTGTGTGTGTAAATATGTAAGCCGCGTGTATGGCGGGTGTAATGTGTGTTTTATGGCTGTGTTTGGACTAAACCAAGCTGCAAACCTTGCTAGCGGCGATGGAGCTGCCTGCGTTGTTGGTTGGTGCGGTGGAAGGTGTGGAGGAGGAAGCGGCCGATGCAGAGGAGGCGGCTGCTACAGCAGCCGATGCTGCGGCCGAGGTAGCCGCAGAAAAGTGCTGCGCCAGGGTGGACACCAGGGAGTTTCCGCTGCTCGGTGCGGGGCCGGCACTCGTTGAGCTACCCGAGGCTCCTGCCGATCCTGCTGCTGTCGGTGGGTTCTTCGACATGCCGGCATTCGAAGAGAGCGACAACGAGGAAGTAGAGGACTGTGATCCAAAGGGGGAGGATGCTATCAAAGCCGCTGCCGCCGAATTGGCACCACCGCCGTATGTGGCTGCCGAGGATGAGGCCGAGGAGTTGGCAGCCGCCGAGGCTAGCGAGGATGAGGCTGCCTGGGACAGTGAGGACAGCGCCGAGGCCGAGGAGTTTGAGCTGGTGGACGAGGACGAGGGCGAGGATGATGTTGTTGCCACTCCCGCTGCTGCTGCTTCGGGCGGCGAGAGGGGCGTTTTTCGCCCCTCGAACTTTGCCTTGAGCTCCTCCACGCTGCTAAATTTGAATCGGCTGCCGGCCTGCTCCTGCCCCGGCTGCTCCCGATCCTGATCCTGATCCTCCAACTCGTCGTCCGCCAGCTGGTCTAGTCCGCTGTGAAACGATGGTGACTTGGGTATGCGTATGCCGAGGGCATAATACCCGGCGGCAATGGGTTGCGGATCCTGCTGCTCTTTGTTGGTGCTGGAGGACTTGCTGGCTGCAGGTTTTGTATTTTGTTCCTGCTGCTGCGGCGGCTGCTGCTCCTGATCCTGCTGATGTTGCTGCTGCTGCTGTTTTGGGCCGTTGAGGTTGCCCGTCAGCAACATAGCACCGAAGACCATCTCATTAGTGCCGCACTTGGTTCAAATGGCCCGTAATTTAATGAAAATTGAACCAATAGCCCGTTTCAGCCGCCCCCGCCGACCGACCAACAACAACACATAAAAACCGACTATTCGTACACTAGAAACTCAATTTGGGCATGAAATTATAGAATCTGTAATGGAATTGTAATATAGATAATGGTTTATTAATGCCAAAACGAAATGAGATGCATTGGAAATGTAACTGTAACTACAACTGTAACTGCGACTGTGAATGGAAATGAAAATGATAATGAAAATGACAACGAAACAAACGGCACGCCTCTGGGCAAAAGTTTTCCCTCGCCGAAATGCGGCTCAAATCGATGCTGACCACTTACGTTTTAATTGGCAACGGAGGGGACGAGACGGGGCACGGCAATTAACGAATTTGGGCAAATAATTTCAACAATTAATTCAAGTTTTTGCGGCTCGCGGTGCTGCACGGTCGTGCAAACGGTTCTTTTTTTTTTTTGCTTCGACTGCTGCGGGCAATCGGAAAAATCGATATATTCAAAAGAATGAGAGAGCGGAGCACAGGAACAGAGAAAGAGAGAGAGAGCGCGCGGAGTGGGTGGGTGGGTGATTGGAGCCACTCTCTTGCAGTGGAAGTGAAAGCCCCCGCAATTATGGCAAACAGACGGAATAAAACAATAATATTAAAAATGCGAAATTTGTTTAATAGACGATACCTCCTCACAGGCAATTAACTAAAAAGGTAAAGTGAATAACAATCCGATGACACTCACATTACGGAAGTGTGAGAGCCGGAATGCAAAAGCTTCCAAGACAGCGCATGTGTTGAAATGTCGAAAGGAGAAGGAAAAATAGAGAGTGAGAGATGTAAGCGATGAGGCTGAGTTTAAGTGTACGGGGTGTGGGGGTGTCCCGTACGTCAGTGTTGCCACCCACCTAATCAGACGACACTCCCTTGACCTTTAACGTACGTGATTAAAACAAATAATAAACAAATTGCAACAGCTGAGCGAAAATAGTCAAGCAAAAGCCTTCAAAGCTCGGCTCTCCGGCAAGGTTCTCTATATGCATGCAGATCGGAATGCAGTAGGCCCAAATATAACAACGGAAAGTTACAGAGTTCTGCTAATTGATATTTGATATATTTATTTACATAAATATGTATGGGAATACGATATAGATATTGTTTCCGATTATTCAACTGCAAAGCGTATTTGCTCACATAATCGTATTTGAAGGATTCGTTGATCTGATCTGATTACAATTTGTGATATTTAATATCCCTAAAGTCTTATGGGTTGTCTGTATATACAAATAACGTTTACATGTTTTTGATGATTTAGAAACTCCATTTACGCTTTTGAATCTAAAGACACAAAAACTACCTTTCCTAGAAGGTGGGCTACTTGATTTGATCCATCCCCTAAACCGATCTGCATGCCTATGAGACTAAACAACTAAATTTAAAATTAAATTTCATTTGGGATCCACTTACTCTCGGTCAGCGGACTGAGGGCCGTTAATTCGCAGTTTTTGGACGCATTGTAGCGGGCGCTGCTCTGGCGCTTTTCCTTGCGGACGATGGGCGTGCCGGTAAGGTTTAGGCCCTTGGTGATAGGCGTGGGCGGCGGTGCATCCCTCGGAGGTGTGCTGTCCTTGTCTTTGTTAGCCTGCAATTAAATAAAGATTTAGAAGATTCCTGTAGATTTCTTTTTCGTGTTGTTTAAAAGTTAGAAAACGTAAAAACTATTGTAACAAAGGCAAAGCAATATGTACGAAAGCTAACTCGAACGGAGCACTTGCAAAATCGGTTCAGAGAGGGTCCTGTGGGTGTGGTGATTCTTTGCCGCCTTAAAGATCGATCGCCTTTACCTTGGTCTGCGCGAATCCTTGACGCCTCAGACGAGCTTCCTGTGGGTTTAGTCTGAGTTTAATTTAAGTAATGCCAAAGATTGAAATGTGCACTGGATCAGGGACGTGTAGGCTTGGGTAGGCATTCAATCCGCATCGGAACCAGGGCTAAGTGAAGTTATTAATTAGGGTTATTTAAGCACTACCCAAGCGGCATTCTCATTTGTATTGCATTTATATAGACTCTGATTGTGAGAGGCTTCTAGCGGGGATTAATACGGGTTTTTTTTAAGTTGTAAATAGTGGATTTTGGTTCAAAATTTAATGCAGGATATATAAAACACTAGTTTAAGAAGTCATTTTAGAACCCACATTTTTATACACATAGGCAGGATTTGTAACTTCCCTAATGCTTGTTAAATATATTTTACTTTAATTTGTTTTGAAATCAGTTTTTGTTCTCAGTCTCACATTTACAATTTAATCATTTAAATTTTGTCCCTTAAGGACACTGACCTAATATATTATAAAAATATGTATGTTATGACTGCAAGGAGTGCCGAAATCAATTATAATTAAGTAAGTTATTATTTATGATTAAATTCCACAAACATTAAGTGAGAAATCAATAATTACATGTACAATGAAACTATATACATACATCAAGCTTGTACATTTTAAAGAAAATTGATTTATCGGCTGTTATCAATTCCATTTCGATTACATGAACCTAAATTTGATTTGATTGATATCAACACACAAGTACAAGTTCTGGTTGGATTGTTGAGTGCCTTGATGAGATATCTGATTTGATTTGTTATCCAAACGACACGACATTCACAATCGTCAACATTTGGTAATCTAATTGGTGTTGGTCATCTAAGTGGTACGGTGCGCAGGGCGAGTGAAAGGGAGGCAACGACAGGTAACACACATCATTTGCAGCGATAAGATTAGATAAAGTTAAGTTTTTCGATTTGCAGTCCTAAGAAGTGTTGTGCGCCACACACATCCATATAACACACACTAATGTACACGTGCGAGTAAGCATTACTCTCTACTTTACGTTAAATAACGGTAGGCATGCGTAGGGCGACGACAGGTGGAAGATAGAGAGCGTGTGGCAAGGGGAGTGGGTGAGGTATAAAGTAGTAGAAGGCGGGGGGCACACAACTCACCTCACTGCTGATTGGAACACCGCCGCTGGTCACCACAATAGGTATGGCCGCCGTGGTTGTTGCTGCTGATGCTGGCGCTGTTGTTGGTGTTGTTGTACTTAAGTTACTGTTACTCTCTTTGATACCGTTAGTGGCCGTTGTTGGTATGACTATGCTGCCGCTAGTGTTGCTACTGCTATTGGTATTGGTGTTGTTGTTTGCGGCTGTTTCGTTTCTGGAATCTGCCGCTGACGCTGTTGTTGTTGATGTTATTGTTGGTGATGATACTGTGGATGCTGCTGCTGTTGTTGTTGTCTCTGCTGCTGCTGGCGCCGCTGTTGTTGGTTCTAACGCCTCGTTATCCATAATACGCAGTCGTCAGAGTTCGTTCTCCGGCTTTTTGGCTCTTTCAACAAAAAAAACGTAAACAACCAACAAACAAACAAACAAATACAACAGCCGGCTGTACTGCTCAATTGATTGCTATCTGAATCTTATATATTTGCACTGTGGAGTGTCGAAAGAAAGAAATTAACTTAGCAATAACTAAAAAAAAAATAACAACAATATCATGCTATAAAATCCGAAAACACACAGACTCACACTCAAATACATTCATACACCTGCGGTTAGAAATAGGTACTTATCAACATTTAAAAATAGTGCGTTTTTGTACATATAAATTTTATTTTTAATATTAAAAAACATACTGACCCTATAAACAAATACATATTTTTAAATACATATGGCAATTATCAACATATTTTTTTTTTATCCTTTTTAGCAAAAGATGTAAACTAAAATTTTGCAAATTCCAAATAGGAAATTCTTATTGATTGTTTCTGCAATGCTATTCTATTAATTTGACCGCTACTGTGTAAACAGTGCTAATGGGAAACGGAGCAACCTTTCAGAATCTCTCTCGGCGAACGCTTTCCAATCGGAATTGCCTTAATGGCGGAAAACCGCTTCAAATCAGAGATCCAAAGTTGTCACAAGAAGTCCCCAGATCACAAGAACCATAGTTTTCTTCTAGCATAGCAAATCCGGTTCTAAACGGTGCCAAACACGTTCATGCAGCGACTAATGCTGTAACTTCCCAGTTGGACATGTGTGGGCTCTCGGGCTTGGAATTTTGTATCGGATTATTGGATTATTAAGTATCGGTGCACATATAAACAAAAGACAGACATTTTGGATTTTCGCACAACTTACACTCAAGGGAAATAAATAACAAAAATGTCAAAACACTCGCGAGGGACAGAGAGAGAGAGGCAAGCATGACAAAGAGAGCGAGCGATGCGAGGGACGAGCAACAAGTTGCGAAGCAATGGCCGTCGTCCAATTGCCAGGGTTGCCATATCATGCCGAGGCAAATGGGAAGAGAAGAGCACTTTTGGGTGGTGTTGGTTTTTTTTTTGGCGGAGGTGCGAGGAGTTGCTGGGTCAGGAGGGGCCGGAAGGGGTTTTTCTACACAAACATTACTCAAAAAGTGAGTTAATTCTACCACATTGAGGCAGCGAAACAGGGACTGAGAGATGATGGCTTATAAATAAAATGTGTACTAGGCACAATTAATAGTTGCACTTGCACCCAAGACCCCAAACACACAATTAATATACATGTACATACACCGTGGGGAGACGAATATAACTTTGAATGTCAAGGGGCGAGGTTGGTTGGGTTTTGGATTTCGGGGTATTTGGAGTTTCCTTTACCGCCACAAGTTGCAAGAACTTGTTCAATTTTCCCCTGCTGCGATTTAGGTTCGCCAACATCAAACTCACTGCTGATAAAAGCTGTTCTTTACGTAAAATGCGAGTTCTAACAAAAACGCACGCACACACTCACTCGCACTTGGGCACTCGCACACACACGCACACCGCGAGGCTATGTATTATTTGCGCTGCAATTTCTTCGATCTCTGCGATTTTCGCGTGCGAATTTCACAAGGTTCGCCCGCGAATCTCACACTTTGCAGCTCGACGGACTGTAAGCTGGACACCGGGGTCAAGTTCACCTTTTGCTCGAGAACGCACAGCATCAACGGCTTGTGCAATTGTAAATAATAATTTATGTAAACTGTTTTATTCACGCAACGTTGACGGGCCTGCTCAATAGAAAATAGAGTTGCCAGGGCTGCATGCTGCCGGCAGGCTTGCCAGACTGCCCTTTTCATCCCATAGTTGCGATAGTGGTAAATAGTAACTAAAATTATATTAGGGCCACCTAAATTAAAAATAATTTATAAAGCACATACTAATTTGATCTTTCAAACATATTAAGAATCGTAGGTGGGTAACAAAAAATTACCCAATAACGAAATAAAATAAATAATGCATTAATATCAAATACCCCGGTAGTGGCGTAAAAAATTTAATAATTCTTTATCTTTATACAAAGTTTTTCACTTACAACATTACATTAAATTATTTCGTATTAGGCGTTTAAAATTAGAGAAAAATCTACTTTTTTTATTATTAAAAAAATAAAATAAAAAAATAATAATAATATATATTCATATATATATAAATATTATTATATTAATCAACATATTATAAATTTGGATGCTTATTTTACTTGGTTTTATGTTTATTTTATTTCAAAATTGTGTAAAATGTGATTAGTCTTCCAAAAATACCGATGTTTCAAAAATTTTGAGAAATCTGTGCATAGAAGTTTCCCTGCCTTTATTGGCGTGACAGAAAAACATTTTTTTTTTAATTAAAAAACGGATGAATGTATTAGCAGACTGAAATAGCGTATGAGAAAGCAAATTTATATAAATAAATTGTATTGTTTTGTTATTCCTTAAATAATTGCTTTCTACAGACACTTTTTCAGTACAGTACAATAATTTCATATGACTACAATTCATTTATGTATATAAGTAAATATTTATATTATTAAAAGGTTTTAATTTTTGGCTTTCAATTAAGTATAAAACAAATAGTCTATTAATTAGTATGACTTATATTTAAATACGTAGTTAATTTATGTGTAGTGATAAAACAGAGGGGCAATGGCGAGTTCCAATACTGTGGCAACTCGACAAATTCAGACAACGTGGCAACGCCGAAAAGACATTGTTTATATTGGTTGCGGGCCGAATTTCCCTAATTTTATTAAATATATTGCTTTTGCTATGCAGATTACAATCAAAGTGCTAAAGGGCACGGACTGCACGCTCGAAGTAATATTTTAGTTTTCGTCGTCGTGTTTTTAACACATTTTTAATTCATGAACTTTGCACGCAGGTCTCGCCGACATCCACGATTTTGGAGGTAAAACAACAGATCGAAACGGAACTCCAAATCTCGGCTGCGAATCAAAAGCTCCTGCTCCTCGGGCGACCGTTGAACAACGAGCAGACGATTGCCTCTTATCCCAACATCAAGGAGGGCACCAAACTCAACCTGGTGGTGATGAAACCCTGCCTGCGCGACAGTATTCAGCGGGGATTCCGCAAACACTATCCGGAACAGCAGGCGGAGCGGCTGACCAATGAGTTCATGACCGATTTCGAGAAAAAACTGAACGAACAGAGCTTAGACGACCTGGAGAGATTCGCTGATAGCATAGTTAGCGGAGTGACAACATAGCCTGCACGACACCCCTATTGATCCAGCAAACCCCACTCCCTCCGACGAATGCCTATCCTCCTCCGCTAAGCAAATTGTTTTTATTTCCCCAAAGGTAGTAAAAATTAAGACTTGACTGAAAGAAAACCCCCTGTGTTTTTATCGGCCATCTGGCAACGCTGTGCCCTGATGCAGCGGCCATTTCTTGCCGTGTGTGTGTGAGTGTGGGAAGAAGAAGGTAAAGGAGAAGAGAGGAGAATGCGAGTGCTGTGCAAATTTCTTGGCCGAGTTGTTAACTCCGCGCAAATCAAGTCGGTGCGATCTCTGTCCAGAACAGTACCAGCCATGGTCAAAGTAAGTGGATAACGTACAATTAACGTCAGATTTTGGGAATCCAACAGCCGGGGCCCATTACATAAGGCCGGTGGGGCTACGGTGCATAAATATTGATTGCGCCGGAAGAGAAAACTGCACCCGAGTGCAATTCAAGGTTACATCCGTAGCTACATATGTTCATATGTGTGCGTGTGCCTTTTAATTTTAGTTAGCTGAAGAATATTGTCTAACATTTGCCACTGGTGAATACAAGACGACTCACTGACCAAAGATCACAACGGAATGGTATAAGCGATGAGGAATTCTAACTTTCCACATTTTCATTTTTTCCAGTCAAAGGTCAAATGTGTGATTTTCGAAATTGTAAATGTAGTGGTGGTCTTACCTCACTTTTGTTCTCTCCAGACTCAAGATAACCAAAGTTATGACTATAAGCCATACACAAATTTATTTTCATGATAATAATCACCAAAAACATTCGCCTAATTTTAGGTAGGCGATTCCCTGCCAGCGGTGGACCTCTTCGAGGATTCCCCTGCTAACAAGATCAACACCGGCGATCTGGTCAATGGCAAAAAAGTAATCATATTCGGTGTGCCCGGCGCTTTTACTCCCGGCTGCTCCAAGGTATGTTCGTATTCTTTAAGATCAATCTCAGGAACACAATTATATCAATATCGTAATTCACAGACCCACTTGCCCGGCTACGTCAGCTCCGCCGATGAGCTGAAGTCTAAGCAGGGCGTAGACGAAATTGTCTGCGTTTCCGTGAACGATCCGTTTGTGATGTCCGCCTGGGGCAAGGAGCACGGTGCCGCTGGAAAGGTGCGTCTCCTCGCCGATCCGGCCGGTGGATTTACAAAGGCCCTGGATGTGACCATTGATCTTCCCCCTCTTGGAGGCGTGCGCTCCAAGCGCTACTCCCTGGTGGTGGAGAACGGCAAGGTAACCGAGTTGAACGTGGAACCTGATGGCACCGGACTTAGCTGCTCGCTGGCCAACAATATTGGCAAGAAGTAAATGGATTCCAGAGTCTCCCAAATATGTTAGAGAAACTCGTACACTAATAGGCCGCAATGATATCAATTACATCTTGAAAAGAACTATATGTAGCACGTACAATATATGCGATTAGTGGTGTTATATCTAGGTGTTTGCTTTAATATCTACTTTGGGACTTAGTCTTTAATCTTATTATTAGATCTAGCGGTTGTCGGTATTGGGAGCGATCTTCTGGGACAGCAGTTTGCCGTAACCACCTCGACCGGCATCGTAATCCGTACGATATTCGTCGCGCACCTGACCGCCAGTTTTGCCACGTCCATATTGCCGGCCCTCTATAAATCCTGCGTCCCAATCGACACGAATCAGTCTGTCATCCAAGCGGGTGCCATTTACAAATCTAAAGATAAATAAAAAGCAATTGAAATTAGTAACTAAAAATCTGTTAAGAGGATTTCAAGCTTATAGTACTGAAAAACAATGCTTTAGCAGCCTGAAGTAGCTATGGTTGTTGAGAAAAGAGGTTGATGAGAATCTTCCGACCAATCTCTAAAAGCCATATGTCTAAGTGAAATTCAAAGAGCCGGGAACAATGTGGTTTTCCAGCTTGAACTATGGTGTCTCACCTCATGGCCGCCTCCGCCTCGGATCTTATGTAGTACTCCACAAAGCAGAAGCCACATGGTGTCTTCTTGTACTTGTCCAGGCCCATGACTATAACTCTGACATCGCCGCAGCGCGAGAATAGCTCGTGGATCTGTTCCTCTGTCGTGTAGAAGCTCAAGTTTCCCACGTACAGCGTACACGACTCGCGGAGTGATCGCTCTTGCTCGGAGCGAGAGCCCTGGAATGGGGTTATAGAATTGATAAATATTCATTTGAGTTTTGTGGCGCATACTCACCTTGAAGTGCTGATCGCGATACGAGCTCAATTCCACGGAAGCGGCCATATTTTAGCAAATAAATTAAAAGAATATATTTTTCTAAGCGTTTATTTAGAGACGGCAGGAGGGCGATAATTTTTTTAGTTTTGGTATTTTCTATCGATTGCTATCCGTCAGATCTGATGCGATATAAATATCGGTTGCTAGAAACAGTGACTATGCGATGGTTGTTATTGGAGAAAATTTACAAATTCGTTTAATAAAAGAAATAAATAATAACAAATATAATAAAATTGTGTTTTGTGCCTGTTGGCTTAAGGTCGACTATATAATTATAAGTTAAATAAAAAATATATCACAGAAAACGTGAAGTATTAATTTCGAATTAAATGCAGTGTTTGTTTCTTTTTTATTAATATCACTATTAAGTTTAAATAAAGGTAAATTATGCGAAATAGTATTAACAAGCAGCTTTATTTGTCATTTTATTCTCCAGAATTCAATAAACAGCAACTATAGTTTACCGAGACCGATATATACTATTTTTATAATTTGGAATATACCTTCGTGACGCGTTAGCGCATTTACAAGTGCTGTTCCATTCCCCAGACATTTCACGGCTCGTTGTTATTATTATTAATTTTATGGCAATACTTCGTACTTAATGAACACCACAGTAAATTCCGGTGGCAGCAAGCGGCAGCTGCGGTTCCGTGGCGACGTCAACACCAGTAGCCGGGTTGAGGAGCTGCATCATCATCACCACTACCATAATGATGAGATCAAGCAAAAGCAGCCGCTCATCCAGGATGACGTTGCAGCGACGCCGGCAGCGTCGGCAACGGCGGCAGCAGCGCAGCAGCGACTGCAGAACGGTAAACAAGAATTTCCAAATGAATGAATTCATTAATTTAATGTAATTAATTGGTTTCAGGAAACACAGAGACTGGCACCAACACCTTCTTCGATTTCTTCAAGGTGGAAATGACCCGTGGCTATATGCTAGAGCATGATGAGGAACGATATTCGGCTCGTCGGCAGAAGATATATAGCTTCATGCGCATACCGCGCGATCTGGAACGTTTCATGGTCTATGGTATCATGCAATGCGCCGATTCCTTCCTTTACATACACACCTTTCTACCCGTCCGATTTCTGATGGCCATTTGGGCCTTGGTGTCCCGTACGGTAGCAAGAATATTCCGATTTCGGAGCAGTGGTCAAAGGGTTTTGTATCCGGCGGAAATTTGCGATCTGCTCAAGGGCGTCATTTGGGTGACTGTAACGCTTATCATGCTGTCGGTAGACACAAATCGGGTGTACCACATCATCAAATCGCAGTCGATCATCAAACTGTACATATTCTACAATATGCTGGAGGTTGGCGATCGACTACTGTCCGCCTTTGGCCAGGATACTATTGATTCTCTCTTCTGGACGGCCACTGAGCCGAAGCATTCCAAGCGCGAACACTTTGGCGTTCTCACACACGTCCTATTCACATTGATTTATGTGTTTCTGCACAGCGGACTGATTATGTTTCAGGTGAGTTTTAAATTTGAATCCTGTAAGGAATCTATAAAATCCTTTTCCAGGCAACCTGTTTAAATGTGGCCGTAAACTCGAACAACAAGGGTCTGCTGACCATTATGATATCGAACAACTTTGTGGAGCTTAAGGGATCCGTGTTCAAGAAGTTCGACAAGAACAATCTGTTCCAGCTGACCTGCAGCGATGTCCGGGAGCGCTTCCACCTTTCCGTGCTGCTGTTCATCGTGGTGATCCAGACTATGAAGGAGTTCGATTGGAGCATCACCCAGTTCTGTGTGATGTTGCCCGACTGCTTCGCCGTGCTCTTTACTGAGATTCTTATTGATTGGGTTAAGCATGCGTTCATCACGAGATTCAATGAGCTGCCGGAGAACATTTACCGGGAGTACACGACTAGCTTGGCCTACGATATGACCCAGACGCGACAGAAGCATGCCTTTTCGGATCACTCGGATTTAGTGGCTCGGCGAATGGGCTTCATACCGTTTCCTCTGGCTGTGGTCTTGATTAAAGCCATATATACGGCCGTGTCTTTTGAGAATCTGGCTGCCTGGCTGCTCTTCCTGCTGGCTTACTTATTTGCTCTAGGCCTACGCATCTGCCTGACGATCTGTGCCCTGGGCAAGGCCTGCAAGCTAATGAAGGAGCATCAGACGGAGCGGAATAGCTCCACGCCAAGTAGCATGACCAATGTGCCTCCAGTAGGAACTTCGGCGCCTGTCTCCTCCACCACTTCCTTGGGCGGACATAATCACAATAATAATAATAACATCAGCATTGGCAGCAAGCCAACCGTCCAAGTGTCCACTCTTCTGACACCGCCCAGCGTTAGTGCCAATCTCGATGTAAGCAATAATTTTTCACGAACCTCAATCGCCTCGACGTCGACGCCAAAAAAGGCAATCAGTGAACAGGAGCTGGATGTCACAAACTCACTGGAACTGGGAGCCACGGCTCTCTTCTCCAATAGCGATGTCGATTTGGATGATGTGTGCCTCAACGAGCAGGTGACAAACGTGACCAACGCAACTTCCGCCGCTCAGGAGGTGTTCCAGGAACAGGACCTGGTGCGCAGTCAGCCGGATCTGATGCTGCTCGACGATTCCGGTGGTGGTGAGGCAAGTCCTAAGCAGGCCTTGTCACAACGGCTTCCAAAGCGAACGCACAAGCGATCCGAGTCGGAGCCAGGAATACCCAGCCTGGTGGAAAAGGGAGGTGCTGCCGGGGGTGGTAATCAAACGACACAGCTGTAGCCATAATTCGATGCTAATTTATTATTATATTCTTTGGTTTGTACCTTGTACGTAGTTGCGTTGCGTTGCGTTTTTGATCTTTCGTTTATCGGTTAGTTTTGCTCCTTGTAAAATGATTAGACTACGTAAGTATAAGTGAGAACGGAATTAAAATGTATTTTAGTTGATAGCTCAAGACAGCCGTTCTCTAGGAAACGAAAGAAAACCAAAACAGTGCCTAAAACTGCTGGTGTGTGTGCTCCTAAAAGAATTTATGTAATCTTAATAAGTCACACCTGAGGGGTGGCACTACCACATGGACTGTTAATGAAGCACTTGATAAATAAAATAAATATTGGAGATGTTTCCCAAAAAGCTTTATTACTATTAAATTTGATTAAAGTAGAATGTGGGATTAGGTTACAATAATGTAAATATAAAACTAGCTCAATTATACATTAGCTTTGTAAATAATATATTTTTAATTGATTTCCCACGCAAGACATTGTAAAATGCATTTTTGAAAATTTACTGCATTCCGAAGGGTAAGCTTTTGATCAATACCGTTTAATAATAATATTATGAATTGGAGGGAAATCTGTAGGATATCGTCTTTAAATCGAAACTATCTTTTGATTTGGAACTGCGTTGATGTTTAGGTCGTAACTGCACAGAAAAAGAATAATATTACTCATACGACGTGTTTTCCAGTTTCTAAATTATTCTTTTGAAACTGCTTAAGATTCTTTGGAATTAGAACAATATTTTGTCCTTCAACTCCGTTAAATATCCGAGAATTGGAATAAATAGATCCTTATTTCATGCTTACATCGCAAAATAACAAGTAATATTCCTCATACGACGTGTTTGTCTGTTTATTCATTAACATCAAGGAAACTAAATTTGGGAAGCTGAAGTTTATATGCTCTTTTAGTTTGCATTTCCGAATCGGAAATCGATCATAAGTAAGCTTAAAACTAGGAGACTTTAAATTGTGGCACATTAATAAATAATATTACTCATACGACGTGTTTGCTGTTTTTTAAATTCTTTATTTTAAAACTTCTTAAAATTGTTTAAAGCAGTAAGGAAAATGTTATTATTATATATGGAACTTAAATCCAAAGAGATATTTTTTTTATATCTGTATATAATAGTAATAATAACAATAATAATAATAATAATAATAATTGATTTGTCAAAAAATGTTTGTATGAAAATATCAAAGAATGCGAATGTTATTAGGGATTGGATCGTATAATTTAATTGCAAAATGCAATGTTACCCTTAAAAAAACTTCAACTGAAGTTCTGTAAAAACTTTAAATATAAATATAACGAAAGAAAAATAGTAGTTTGTTTCCCGATCAGGATTAAGATTTCTTGGTATAACATAACATTATTTATATGCTTTATTGTCTACAGTTTCTGGAAAAATAAATATGCTTATATAACTCTGTTTTTCAATACTTGTAAACTAAAGAACAAAACAATTTACAGCTCTCACCATATTCACTTTATTGATATTTCCTTTAATACCCTTTAACACATATTCTCATACTTTGCTAGGAAGCTCTTTTACAAATCAGATAATTTGGAAACTCATCCTATAGATCAAAGTAATATATCATAGACTTAATGTTCTTTGTAGTTTTTATACTCCAGGGAACCATTAATCGCAACTCTGAGAATTTTCCTATAATAAAAGCTCAGTCGTAAGCCATATTCACCTGTCTCGAATGGAAAACGAACGCGAAATTGATCAACATCCAACTCAAAATTTTCGCATCTAACCGAATCGTTGGCCTGAAAAATAAATTATAATAATAATATTAATTAATAAATACACCTCAAAAGATATTAAGTACCTTTATGGGGCAGCTGTTGTTCAATTTTAGATAGGGTTTTAAATAGGCAAAGCCAATGGCTAAATACATGTTGCTGTGCCTTTGCAAGAAATCGCACAAATCTACCGAAACGTTGTATAGGAAAGGCCTCCAGCCATTGGCTCGTTTAAGAATCTCCATTCGCACCTGTTTTGGTTATCAGCAACATTCTTAAATATTATTTAATAAATTAATATTTTACTGTGCTCCATATAAATACCATAACTTTTTCGGCAGGCTGCTTCTGGCGAAAGTAAACGCTGACTGAGTTCCTGTATCGATTTATAGCTTTCAGTTTGCACATAGTAAACTTTCCATAATCGTGGTCATAAATAGTACAGTAAAGACTCTTGAATTTGCACTCCACTGGCAGCAGGTTGGCCAAAAGGCAAAGTATGAGCAAATACAACATGATCTTTACTTATTTGTACTGATGTATGAAATGACAAAAATATTGCTTAACATGCTCACAGCTTGTCATTAAAATCAAATTTCATCATTCACTACCTTCCTTTTGGGGTGCAATACATTACTTAATTAAAAGACAATTAAAAAACATTTAGGGTTTAAAGTGTGTGTTAATGAAAGAGTAATGCAATTTAAAGCAATTTTAATGTTTAAAAACCATTAAAATATGTATGATATGGTTGGTAAATACATTTTTTTTCTTTTATATATTAAGGCAAAGAAGTTGGTGCACTTTTCCATGAATTTTCACGAGGGAAGTGACATATTATTAAAAATTACTCATACGACGGGTTGGCCGGTTTCAACATTTTAAGGTTATCAAGAAGAAGAAGATTATCAATTTTAAACCATTTATTTTATAATGGTTTTGTCGACCATACTGCAAAGTTAATCTTTAACTCTCTGTAATTGTTGTTTGTATGTACTTATATTAGTCTATATATACAGTTTGGCATCTATTCATCATTCCATATACGTATGTATGAATAACCTTTAACATTTTCTAATCGGTAAGCTGACATTTATCCCCATTCACCCAAACCTAAGGATAAAATCAAATGACTGAATTTACCACAAAATTCCTAGGGGCAAAAATTGCTTTCAGCTTAGCGAGAAATTGTTTTCTGGATTTGCTCCAAAAATTGTTGGTGGGACCATGAAGGGGAGGACCACCCCCCCGTTGGGTTCATGAATGAAAAGGTTTTTTTTTCCCGCTTTTGTTTGTATTTGCACGCGTAGAAAAATCAACAAGCTGCAAATGGAGTGCGCGTTTAGCCCACATCCGCAACCGATTCTTGGCTCCAAATCCCAGTACCATCCCACCCCATCCCATCCGAGTTAACCAGTCCTCCTCCCCCCAAGGGAACTTACACGCGCGTGTACGCAAAAACATCTACATACATATATATTTGTACACTTTTCCGCCACGGGGCGTATCAGTTTTATGAATGAAATTCTACGCTGACCTTGGAGCAGCGCATTGTGGTTGCGTCAGTGCCCTGAAAAGGGGAAGTTTTCGAAATCGAGCCCAGAGCGGGTCCGCAGAGCTGGACGCATGCTCACCAAATCCCGAACCGAGTCCCCCCCTAACTCCTTGTTGGCCATTTTCATTCATGAAAACCACGGCTAATTTCATGAATGGCTCTTTCCCTTTTCGGTTTCAAGGACACAACGCTCCAGCGGCATAGCGTCCTTATCGATTTTCCCTTTCGCATTTATGTATGTACATTTCACATTCGCTTTCAGCGTGGGCGAAATTACGTTTTTCGTTTCCTCCATGTTAAATACAATTCTTTAGGATTTATGGCAGTCGTTGAAGCGTTTTGGGTGTTGCATTTAAAGCCAGCTTTGAGGAGAATTAAATTTTGGGTTTACTTAGGACACCAAGATATAATTTTCAACTTAACAGGTCTCCCTAGGCTACTGAATAAATGTGTTTTATAGAAAGGATTTTATACATTTATCGTTTTAAAATATGTTGCATAAATCTAAATACAAAATAATGGTTACTTTGCATTTTTTACTGAGACTGAGTTTTTTTTATCCGTTTTTAAAGATAGATATAATTTCGATATATCTTCTCTTAAATAAGTATTCTGGATTGATTCTGAGGTCAGATTCAAACTCATTTCAACAAATACCTTTCGGAAATACTATATATGTTGTGGTTTTTGGCTCTAAAAAATGAAGTCCTGTGTATGTTATAAAAACGATTGAAAAATATATATAAAAGTAATTTGAATCTTAAAGCAACTTTAAACTCGAACTTAATATTTATATATATTAATACAATTCTTGTGGATAAATCAAACTTTTAAAAATGCTTAGCTAAGCCAAAATAGAATTCATTTTAATTATGTTATACTTGGCGCATATTAAATGTACAAATAGAAATTATTCTAATTTTTTTGAACCAATAAATAATACTACTATATACTTTTTTTCTGTGTGTGCTTTTTATGGGATAAATAAAATATTCTACTAAATTATGATGTATTTAAATGTAATAGTTATTATGTGCATATAATTTTTTAGTAAAAAAAGTTTGTAGAATGTAATGAAATAAACATTTAAAGGAACTGGAAGGTCTTCTGTCCTCCCTAATATTTAATCCTTTAACTAAGATTGCATTAGTTACATCTTCCTATATAACTCTTTAATGTGAAATGTTGTAAAGATATTCGTGTTGCTTACTTGCAGGCTGACTTAGTAATTGCATGACGATGATGCCTTGCATAGTTTTGCGAGAGCCATAAAGTAAAAACTTCTCTAGGACCTGACACATCCGGCCGGAGGCAGCCCGTTGGCCTGCGTTAAAAATAGCCTTGAGTAAGTTCACGGAGAGAAGGCTCTGGGCATATGTATAGTATGTACATCTAAAGTTTAGTACACAAGTTTTATGAATGAAAGCACCACACCCAACACACACATCCAGGGCAATGCTTTACCTTGCTCTTGACTGCCGCTCTGCCCCATAATTTATCGATTTGCACTCTCCGTTGGCTCGGGACCTGCGCACTGCCCTCTGGATGTACATACATACATATCTGTATGAGATAGCGATGCATGGATGTACATATGTACATACGTATGGCTAAGACCCCAGCTGCTTATCGTTGACACATTGACGACAATGAGCTTTGCCCCAATGCAGCCCGTAACTGTTGCTTCACACTGACGTCATAGGAGAAGCGATGGGTATGCCTTTGGTACTGGCCACATACATAATTATCGAGGGATAGGCTAGTTAATGTTACATAATAAGGATTACGTATGCAAAATAAGTCCTTTATTAAATCATTCAGGCTTGAATTGCTGGCACTCAGATATCCTGAAGACCGTCGCTGACGTAGTCACGAAACCACTGGAACGTCTCCAGCCAGCGTTGCAAGTAACTTCCCAGGACATAGAGCCGAACCGGTTGATAGTCCTCCTCGATCTGGTCCATACCCGTGGAATCGCTGGAGCTCTCAATTTCGCTGTCCGTATCGTCATTGGACAACAGGACATCCAGGGCGATAAGGAAGTGCAGCAAATAGACCACACTGCATGCCAGTGAGGCTGTCGCCTGGGAACGTATTAATTTAAAGTATGATTGCAGTTTCTCCTCCGGTTTGAACAAATCCTTATTCGTCGTTTTGGGGAACATCAACGTAAAGTCATTCTCAGCATGATACAAAGCTAACATTGTTAATAGCGTATACGAAATAAATGCCACCAACGGGCGCAAAACTTCCTCAAGGATCGAGGGTTGGTTCTTGGTACAAACGTTCACGCAGGCGAACAGTGTCATCACAGTGAAGAAGTAGTAGCACACCAAGTAGCTGTAGTACCATGTACTTTTATTCACCAACTCTTGAGTTTCATGAATAAAATTCAATAGGGATAGGTAATAGTGGATCAGGATAATGTTAACTAACGTCTCCACCGTGTAAAATAGGAACAGAACTGGTCGGATTTGATTTAAGTAGCTCATTTTGTACGTGATTGATATTGATTATAGTTATAGTTACGGTTGACAGGAAAATCAGGGATTACTTGTGACTATCTTTGTGGGAGACAAGGTTTTTTTGTTCCATAAATCTAAATGTACAACTTAGTTGTAGTCTTGAGTTTTTTAAAATTCAATAGAGTTCTCCATAAGTAATAATAGATTAAAGTGAAGTGTGTAGTATATATTAATTTGGTAGTTATTCAAGGGTTTTAAGACATAAAATTCATTAGAGAGGTTACAGCTTTCTATATCTTTTATTAAAATTTTATTTAAAATTATTATGCCTTTCAAACAGTAACCAATTAATTTCTTTAAGGATATGGTTTTAATATGGGAACACTCTAAAAACTCTAACTTCGAACATGAAATGTATGTAATATATTTAATATTAGTTTGTATAAATTTGGTTTAAGGAATATCCAAAAATTTGACATTGTTTTGATCTTTGGTTGTGTCCAAAAGAGTTCAACAAAGTGTGTTTACATCCAGGTGCAAAGGTGCAAAGGTATAGATACTTTTCATTACTGAACCAAACCGAGACGCTTTTGTTGTGGTGCCACGGTGCCGTCCGTCCTTCTCCTCCTCCTCCTCTCGGTTGGAAAGCTCTGCTTGGGTTCGGCTCATCATAAAAAAAACCACTTCACATTTGCTGCTTCTGGTGCTTCTGTTGCCTCAGTTGCCGGACGAACTGCGTCTGCCTGCCGGTTGCCGGTTGCCAGTTGCCGGTTGCTGGAAACAGTAGCAACATTTGCCTGCCAGTTTGATGCTGTTGACTGCTGTTGACGGCGATTAAGTTGATGACGCGAGACCGCAACGAATTTACGCGCAATTCTCCACCGTGCTTGTGCTTCAGCTCAAGTGCTGGGAGGAGGTGGAGGACTCCATGGCCCAAGCGGCCAGCGTTTAAATAAATCTGTGTACACACACAACAGTCCACAGTAGGGCGAAAATGTTAGCACAATACAGAGTATTTAAATTAAATCAGTCAGAAAAAGTACATAATATCTTAAGCATAATTTTAGAGTCAACTGAAAATAAGATTTCGTTTACTTAAGTTAGACATGTTAAGTGAATACATTCTAATAGTAATATAAATATTAAAATATATTAGAAAGTTCGTTTAGAAAAAGAAACAACTTATTAAGCGATTAATTTATAAAAATGTCTTATATTTTATAATATTTTTAAAGAATTAAAAAAAAAAAAAAATCGAAGTGAAATCTATAAAAATTTGATATATTTCATATACTTTTAATAAATGTAGAAGAGAGATTTCGCATTAAAAGTGTCAGTTAAAAGAATTTTAACACATTAAACGGTCTTATAAAAATTAGCATTTAATTGGCATAAGACTCGGCCTAAATGAATTTTAGTTTCAATATAAAACTTAGTTCATTTATTGGTAACAACTTTTAATATTTCAGGTTTGGATCCATCATTTCAAAAACGTATTACTATACATTAAATTTCTCATTTTAAAAGACAAATATTAAGCCACTAATTTTCTAGACATATAAAACAAGAAGAAAATAAAAAAAAAATTAATGAATATTAAATTAAGCTCATTGATATAAAAGTAATTTATTTAAATATTTTTCCACTGGCGTAGCTTAATCCTTTTGTTGGCCAAAAAACACAGAACAACAACTGCAACATGGGGCAGGAAAATAACAAATCTGTGCAACCCATTGTTGTTGTAGCCACTGTATTGCCCGTTGGCCATGTGTGTGTGCAAAGTAAAAGGGTTAATTCATTTAACCATTTCGACTGCGTCATCTCTTGTGGCTTCTTAACATAAGAGAACAACAGCGGTGGCGGTAAGAATGGGTTTTTGCGAGGGGGTAAGGGGAACTCTGCTGCAATTTTGACAAGCGAAAACACCGCGTTTTAGCCAACTTAAGTGCAACAACAAAAGGGTCTTATGGTGGTATTGGTGTTTGTTTTTTTTGTTGTTTTTTTTTTTTTTTTTTTTTTTTGCATCTTTTTCGTCTTTGTTGTTTATTCCGCTCGAAATTCCAGGGATCGCACAGTAGTCATCCTTAACTCCTCTCATCTGAGGCTCAAGTTGAACAACTTAAGCGCGTGTGCCCTGCCCAAAACACTAGGTGGTTTATTTATAATAATATTTATTTCATACGATTTGTGGGATTTTTGTTTTCCTTTTGTCTTGTCCTTGTTTTTGCCAACATCTTGGGAAAATGTCCCTTCATTATCAAGGAAAATATCCAACTGAAAGCTCTTCTATATTTCGAATTAACGAAATCTTTTTATTACATAAATTTTATATTGTTTAGATCTAATTACTTCACAGAACTGACTATGAATTATTAATGTTAATCCTAAAATCCTTTTTTAACTGTATCCTAAGACCCTTTACTTAGTGTCTGCATATTATAAATATACTGTTCCTGTTCCATAGATTCATATACTACATTCCCATTTCATAATTCCCTTTAATTAGTTTGTTTAAATTTAAATAACTCGAATGTGGAAAAAAACAAAAATATAACCCATAGTTGTGATAACTTTAGGTCCTGTCCTAGGCTGTGCTATTATCTCGACCAAATACAATTTAATATTGGACATCATTGTACTTACTTTCCCTCTCCCCCACCCCTCCCCCTACAATTAGACCACTTGGAACGGTTATGTAATCGGGCGCAGTGCTGCAAATTGCCCGGCGTTACACGCCCATCCCAGGGGGCATGGCCGGACGGCCGGCCACATGCCATTACATGCGGCTAAATGCAAGTGCATAAATAACAATTACAGCTGCCGCACCGGCGGGAGCAACAATAATAGCAATAATAGGCAACTCGGCCGCTCAGGTGTCAATTGGGGGCCTCGGTGACCGGCGGCCATTTTGCAAAAGCGCATTCTGCCGATCGCCATATATCGGCATATAATGCCCGTTGATTATTATGTTTACACTATGCGGGTCCCCATTTGCTGGCCAAGATTGCCGGTGTACCGGTAATGATCCCAGACCGAGCAAATCTCAATGCAAATCAACGGCAATTAATAATTCATCGCCCGCTGGGCCTCCTTCCACGGCCTCCGAATCCAATGGCAATTATGCGCCGGCCTGCGGTCCCCTCCCAAAACGAAAGGGGAAAGGGGGGAAGGGAGGGTGGGGACCTAGAGGAAAGTGTAGCACAATAAGCTGGAAAACTCCATGTGCCGGCCAGCTAGAGGTTGGTTTGGAAAACTTCCTCGTATGCAGGGAAAAGCAGGAACAAATTCATTAGGAGCGCTAAAAGAAACATTTTGAGACTCTTTCTTTATAAATCGAAAAGAGGGATTTTTTATCATTATAACTATAAAATAAATATGAATAAATATGTTTAAAATATGGTATTTCATCGGGCAATATATAGAAATCAATAGTAGGTTTAAATAATTTTTAAAAAGATGTTTATAAGAACTTAAAAATATCTACCAAAAACTGTCCTCAAGAGTCTTGATTTTTAATTCCTGTAATTAGTTCCTATAAATATACTTTTTCCAGTCAAAGGATATTGAAATAAAGTCTGAAAATAATAAGAATTATTATGTTTGTATAGTTAAAGTTCGAAAGTAATTTAAGATCAGTTTTTTCCCAGAAATCTCTTGGGTTTTAAAACCCTTTAAAAAATGGTATAACATTACAACCATAAATGCATAGTATATTAAATACCTCAAAATGTTATTGTACAATTTTACATACCTTTCTTTAAAAGGGATTTCAAGACCTAAGAGATTTCAGATATTGACTTGTTCTAGGACCACAACACTTTCTCTATACATATTTACTGCAGGAATGCAGCTAAAACTCTTAAATCTCACCTCGCATATCTAAGTAAATCGTTGCCTATATTCAATAAAATAAATTTAATATGCAAAACAGCCGGACAACAGTCCGCAGCAGCAGCAGTACAAACTGCTCCAGTGGCCGCCTGTCGTCCAATATCAGCAAATTTGCAATAAAATATTTGTCTGGCCGCCGATCGAGTGCCTCAGAGGAGTAAGGGGTATCATCGAGGTTGGCCAGCAGTGGGTCGAGTCGAGTCGAGTCGAGTTGCCGCCTGGCTACTGCAAATTATTTATTTGCACCTTTCGCCGCCATCGTCCGGGCCTCCTCCTCCTCATCCTCCTGCCATACATGGTCTCTTTCTCCTGGTCCGCATTTCCATTTGCTTATCAAATCGCTGGCAATCGGCAGAGTGAGAAATGCAGGGCAAATATAAATATTAGCCGCCTGGAAAACGGGTGCTCCACAGGCCAAAGGGGGAGAGTCGCGATCTAAGACTGGCGTATGAAATTAGGCGCTGCCAATGCGCCGCCAGCCATTTCGACCTGTCCGATGCATGAAAAGTGTGAAAACGAATTAGTGGCCGGGAACTGGACAACTTAGATTCCCGATTTCCCAGATGTAGCTGCAACCTGGCACTGGAACTGGGACTAAGACTACGATTCCTACGAATCTGACTGACGGAAGGAATGAGAGCTAAGGGCAGACAGAGGTCGCAAAAGTTATTAAGGTCTTTGGATTTCGTGATTTTTCAAGCAATGTGGGTGAGCCAGGGTCTGCTATAACCACATAAAGGTTGAGAATGTGGTAGATGTTGGATTTTTAAAAGGAATCTTGACTCTCTTATGGGTGTTTCCCATAAACATCTTTGTTATCTAAAAGGAAATTTTAGCAGAGTATCTTTGATTAGGTTCTTCAATGCAAACAAAGGAGAGATGAAACAGGTTAAGACTCCCAGGTAAACATCGAATACTAAAATATTATTAATTTTTAACCAAATTCCTTATGCCAAAAAATTTGCATAAATTTATGACTGATCTCTTTGTGGAACAGCTGTCTTCTAACCACTTTCAACACATGTCCCCTTGTTTACGATTGTCCATCGCCATTCGATTTTGCTCCACAAATGCCAGGCCGGAAAAGCAGGGGAACCAAAGCTAAATTGTCACTTGCACATGGGCGCCCAATAATTATAACAATGGGTGGGCCACGGCAACAGACGGCGCCGGCCATGGGAGCTGTAAACTGCATCATGTTCACAAATTTGTTTGCATTCCATGGTACCACTGACAAAATGCCCCAAAGTCCCCCGAAACGCACAAAATGCGGAAAAATCGAGGAGTTTTTTTTTTTTTGAGAAAAGCTAAGCCGACGCCGTGCGGCCATCGTCACATATGACAAATTTTGTTGTTGAAAATCGTGTAGCTGTTGCGTGTGGCTTTGCCAATCGACGAGGGGGTTCCAGGGGCGTGGCAGGGTTGGGTTGGAGAGGGGTGGAGGATCTCTGGTGCCACACACATGCGTGGCGCATGCGTGGTGGAGTCGGTGACTATGACAAATCGGCACATGGCAGGCGGCCAATTAGCAAGAAGAGAAGTCCATACAGACTGGTTTGATGCCACCTGATAGACTTAAGATTAATTATAGGTAAAGCCGGGCTAAGCTACCTTATGCTTGGGATATAGATAGAGGGGCTTAGAGATCAGTTTTAGCTTTAGGGCCTCTGTTACATATATGATTATAATCATTTAAAAGCAAGGACTTATTTTTTTCTATGCTATCTAAAAGTAGGTCTCTTATACATACCAGCTTAAGGCATTGAAAAGCGGATACTTGATATAAAATCTTATAAATGAATAAATATGATCCCATCTGATGATAATATGTACATTTGATCTAGGATTTTAGGGATTTTCTGGTTAAATTTCTATACTTATTTCAGGTTCTTAAGAAAATGATATTAGCTTCTTTCAAATATTTTTGTTGTACAATCTTTTCCGCTACAATTTAATAAAAATTTCCTGATGCACCACTTTCCACAGAAAAAAAAAAACACTTATGGCACTGCTACCACCCTGCTGAGTTCGGATGCTAACGAGCCATGGATATGTTTTCATTTCAAACTGATTTTGTTTTATGGACCCAGGCATGGGGCCTTACCTGATCGACGGGGACACCTCGCTTTGGCTCGCATCGATCCAGTTGGTCTTTTCCTAATGCCGTCACAGCTTTCCTCCAAGATCGGTTGCCCAAAACTCTTGTCGCTAATGAGCCGACGAGTTTGGAAGTTTGGGCTCTTATTTATGACACTTGTCTGTTTATATCTCGGCTTTTGTTTCAAAAACATTTCGCTTTGGCATCAATTAAGTGATTGCTAGGAAAACACGTTTGACAATGGAAATGTGAAAGAAAACTTTGTGTGTGAGAGAGAGAGAGAGAGGGAGATACGGCTCTTGGCAGTTGGAAAATATGAAAATTGAAATGTTTTATTAATATTTTTTTTTTCAACAGCTTTGACGCAAGTTAATTAAATAAGTTTGCTTCCATTTTGCGCTTTGGTTTATTGCTGTTGTCGACAACCGTTGCAATTCTCACAATTTCTGACAGTTCGGACACACGCTCCAAGAGGGGAATAAAAAATAATAGTTGGCCTTTGGGTGGCAACGCAAGCCCCTCCCCAGATGTGAATGTGATTAAATCTGGGGATGGTTTTATATATCCAGGTTACCAATTTGTCTAAAGCGGTTTTTAGAGATATTCATTTTAGGAAATTTATGAAATTATCAATATAAAATGCTGCAGAAATCACAATAGTTTTTAAATAAACATTTAATATATTTTAGACAAATACAGTATATAAATATTTATATATTCAGGGCTTAATAATGTACTAAAAGTTGGTGCTTAAGTTAGGGTTTGGTTTGAAACTAGCATAAGGGAAAGAAATCAATTTTTGTGAGTACTTTATATTAAGTTAAGTTAAGTTTTAGTTTTAAGGTAGTTTTAAGATAAACTGCTGTATCACTTTATATATGTAAAATTAAGTGATAAGGAAATAAATTTCAAGATAAATGCATAGCTAGCACAGCTGATTCTAAACCTAGGCTTGATTCTTATTATAGGATCTATATATGTACATGATATAATTGTCATAGTTAAGACTTACCGCAGTAGAGGGCACAAGGTTATCCTTATTCGTCATTACTTAGTTCCTTCCAGTGTAGAGTTATATTCTCAGTGACATCGATTAGGCTAGTTTTGGTATTATCCAGCTTCTTCCTGGTTATCCAGATGTATTCCACTGACCAGGTGACATTTTTGGGGTCGAAGGGCTTTCACTATCACAATCACCATAGATGTAAACACTTCGGAGGCCGCGCACAGAATGAGGTCAGCGGGAATGCAGCGGCTGTATTTATAGTCTGCGAGTGAAGAGAGCAGAGAAAGTGTGTGAGAGAGAGAGAGCGAGCAACAATGAGCTATCTCCAGAGATAGGCAGCAATAAGCACATATCTCTAGAGATACACAGAGAGAGATAGGCATACCGAAATAGAGAGAGAGCAAGAGAGCGGTACAGAGTTAGAGCTAGAGAGTTACTCTTCAGGGGTAAACAAATACTACGTTTTAGCTCAAAACAATCGTACTCTACTTAACCCAATCAACAAGTGTTTACGATTTTATTTCTTCAATTATTTCCTGGCTTTGGCCTGGCTTGAAACGTTTATGGCCTCGTCGGGTGGGCCCACAGTCAGATACAACTGCAGATACCCATAGATACATAGATACAGATACATTTGGGGCGTTTACATTTCATTTTCGGCCGCAACCCGTTTTAATGTCTTAAAATTTCGGTCCGCTGGCATTTTGGTAAATATTTTAATTATTTTTTGTTAAAGCACCGCCCCTTTCGTACTATGTAGGTTTCCCAATATCCAAAAGTAGATATTATCAAGGATTTAGGAGTATCTCTATTTAATCGATGGGACCTGCAGCGATGCTTTCTCATTAGCGGCTCATTAGGTGGGCCATTTGACGCCTCCACGCCCCGGCAGCCACAAGTGCTCAACACGGGAAGCTGGTTATTATTATGGAGCTTGACCAGCTGATTACAATGCGCAGCCAATCACCAAGACAATCGGCCTCAGCTTCAGCAACCAGTTGAAGCAGCAGCAGCAGCAATTATTTGCACGCGAATAAACAATTCAAAACATCTCTGGGCGTTTATCACTGCCCCTCGACTTGGCCATTTTCCTGGCCTGTTGGCGTTTAATTTTACGGCTTTATTAGCAGGGCCATCGCATCGCATCGGCTCTGCTTGGCCAACACTGGTAATTTGATGGCCCCCAGGGCTGCCACCTGCATCCATCTTCGCGATCTCACCTGGAGCTTGAGCTACTGTCGGCCAACTCCGAGGAGAGCCTCGGTGAGCCTCTTGTGCGGCGGTTGCGGAGGTCTTTGATGTGCCTGGAATTTAATTTGTTGTCTGATTTCACTTGAATGGCACTTCTTTGTCGGGACAAGGAGGTGAAAATTGAAATCTTGGGTTGCTTTATTTTTGGTTTGCTAAGTGGTCTCTGAGATTATACTACATTATTTTCAAACAGATTTGAATTAAATTGGGATCTTTAAAGACTGTTCCAATGGTACATTTGATCTTAACAAGAGGTTAGTAACCGATTAACCTATTTGTACTTAGTAGAGTGTATAATTGGATTAAATAAGGTGTAATTTAAATCAGTTTAGAATGCTTAGTTTATGTAAATAAAATGTATGCGCTTGCCTTTTATATATAATCTAAGCTAAGTCTACGTAGAGTAAGACCTTTTGCAAGAAGATTTATTATATTATTCACTTCAAAATGGGATTAATGTAAACAGAAATCGATGTTAAGTAAATTACAAAAAATCATCGTAAAGATAGCATTGAAAACAAGTAAAAGGATCCAAGGGTATTCGCAGGACATTGCATAAATATGTACAAAGATAACCTGTAAGCCAAAGAAATAAAGTTTCAAAGATATTTTCCTTTCGAAATCCTTTCAAATTCAAAGTCTTTAAAACCTTAACCCCATATTTATTTCCGGTCATTCAACCTATCTTTCTTCATTCCATTTCAAAATAAAATCAAGTTCTCAAAACTCGGTATAAACATTATCAATCCCCTGGAATCTCTTCGCACTCTTTAAGGAACTTTGATGAAAAAGCCTCCGGCCACTTGTTGCTCATGATTTATGTGTGCAATTTACGTTGCATAAAAAACACATATCCAATGCAGTTGGAACTTAAGAGAGGCTTACGGAATGTTATCCCAGATTATGAGCGGGAATTCAATCGGAAAATGCGAATGGAAAAACATTTTGTTTGGCGTTTAATGATCCGTCATTGACTTGGTTACTTTATGCTATGCGCCAGTCACGAACAGCATTCACTAATAATAATAATAATAAAAGTAATAATAATAATGATAGCAACTGTAAGCGCATCTTTCTGTGACTTTATGGCTAAAAGTGCGGAACAGGACAGGGCCAGGACAGGATGAGGACGCAGTAGACCCAGAACCGGACCCGATCCGGCCACAGCAGGCAATTGGGATTGGCTGGGCGTGCGTGTGGCATTTATGTCGAACTGTCAGGCCAGATGACAGGCCTAAAGTCTAGTGACAATGTCGCCCTAAAAGACAACCAGCCAGACGGTGAAGTTCCCCTCTTCCCTTGAGATAGGTTTTTATTTTTATTTTCCAGTTTTAGGCACGCACTCATCAAGCTAATTGCCATTTACACCTAAAAACTGCAATCAAATCGTTACCAATTTCGTCACTAATTTGGGAACGAAATGCGGGAGGAGTGGAGTTTTATGTCCGACAATGAGGTATTCATTGATACCCTGGAATAATATTACAAGGTAGTATGGCTAGTAAAGTCTGATTTAATTCTTGACAAACTAACTAAATTAGGAAATTCAGGTATTCTTCCTAAGATTTTACAGTATTAATCTCATTTTTGATAGTTTAAGAATATAGTTTTAAAATAGTTTCTAGTTCAATATACCCATTAAGTTCCCTGCTTTTCGGGATTGACAATTAAAATAAAGACATCGTCAAATAGTCAGATGCCTTTCCAAACCTTTCCTTCACTGTGTAGCATTTACCATTTTGATGGTTCCAAACATTTTTATGAGCCTTGTCTAAAGGTTTTCAATATGCTTAGATCGTTAATTTCTCTACGATTTGGTTTGATTCTTTTTTTTCTCCTTGGTCCGTTGATGGGGGTTTTGGACAAAATACCAGAAAAACGTTTTCGTGTCTCTGGATCCATAGATCCATAAAAATTCCGATTTTTAATATGCAAATTGAGAAATTAAGGTAATTCGCATGGACATAAAACCAAAGCTGGCAGAAGACAATGGAAAAGGCTTGAGGAAATTCTGGGCTCAATTAATAACTATTTTGCGATAATATCGATCAGTGATAGTAAAGTTTATCGCTGGATTGTAAAAAATCAACGGCACGCTGTGTTATTGGATCAATTATTCAGTCGACGAGGATGAGGCGAATGGCTATCGACTCTAATGAACACATTACATAAAATGTTGAGTTTTATGCCCCACTTTGAGAGGCGGTCATTTTTTTACTTTTAGTGTTTACTGGACGACGCGCCAATTAGAAGGGTCCGAGGAGAGTGGAGTCGTCGTATTGGCGTCGAACTTGGCTTTAATGGCAATGGGCCAAGCCATGTGTCTGGGCTTTGGTTTTTATTGTCTAGCTACTGATCTGTATCTGTTGTATTACTCATGTTACTCATGTTACCGGCGTTGCAGCGGCATAAGAAATGTGGCCGCTCCTCATCAACCCGGTCATTACTTGATTAAGTTCATTTCGCGGCCCAGTTTGGCCCAGTTGGTTGTTGGTGGGGAAAAACGATACGGGAAAGCGATACTATCCAGATTTTCCCCGGGTGTGTATGTGCTACCAAGAGCTTCGTAAATCTCTGGCTTATACTGTCTAGCATTTCACCTGCTCGAAATGCTTCATAATTCAGCAGTTAATTGCATTCCAAAAATTATTTCAATGACTTATACAGAAGGAGTTATGAGCCATAACGAATCGAATTTCAAAATCAAACTGCTGCTTTGGCTTACACAGAAAATCTAAAGTCTTGAATCTTGAGTCTTGTGTCTGGCTGCTGTCTCACCTCATCAATCAATGCTCGTAACCCGAAATCGAAAATCTATTTTTGCTAATATCGTATAATCTTGATTACTCATTTCCGGCGCACATCACAACATTATTGTCAAAGGCAATTGCAGGAAGATACAAATAACTACAGAGATAAACTAGTGGATACTCTACTGCGAATATTAGAAACTTTAACTTCAAGTATTGCATTTATCCGTTAGATAGTTTCTAAGACAAAAGAATCTCGAGTAATCTCAGAGAGAAAAAAAAGCAGAAATTGCGCCCAGTCATTAGGCCGAGAAGAGACCTGATTCAGAGCCCCAGACAAGCGGAGGCCCACAGACCGTCAAGTACTCAATAACTCACATAAAAAATATATGTAAAAAAAACCCGAAACGTTGGAAATAAAATGATCAATACAAGAGACGACGTTCCTACGTACATACAAGAGGGGGCCAAGCTCCGCGGATCGACAAGTAAAAGAGCAAAACGCAACAACGAGAAATTGAAAAGCCACAAGTCATCTCAGCTGGTGGCTTAAAAGGCGCGTGCTAAGCCATTCATATTCATAAAAAGAGCCACAGCGAGAGACCCCAGAGCCAAGTCGAGTCAAGCTAAAAAAAAAGAGTAGAAAATAAAAAAAGGATTGGCCAGACTGGGTCTAGGGTTGGACACCGGCGGGTGGGTGAGGGTGTGAATCTGAGGCACCACCAGCAGCAGCAACATCAGCTCAGCTTCAGCTTCAGATCAGGCCAAAAAAGGAAAAAAAACTGGACTGAAGAGAACCCAATGAAAGCAAATGGACCTCCACAGCAGCAGAGGGATCAGGAGGGGATAGAGACCCCAAGACCGAAGACCCAAAGACTGAATGTCGGCTACAGTTCCGCAATGTCGCCGGGCGACAGCATCAACATCAACTCAACATGGTTCTATATACTGTAGAAAGAAGCAAACCAAGGAAAAGAAGCGTATATAAAGCTCATTTTACTTTGATAATAATATTATTTATTATATACCCTATACCCTACCAGGAAGTATTTTTAAATGGGCAGTCAAGTGCCCCAACTATGAAATACCTAACACTTTCCATTTACCATTTTACATTCAAGAATATTGCATAGCTCTAAAGTATTATTTTACTACTTAGGAGCTTATAAAAAGTGGTACTTAAAATTAAATTTAAATTTATTTCTTTTACTGAGAAATCAGAATTTCCGACAATTCTAGATCTGGGAGCTGGAGATACCAGGTTCAATGTCTTGTACAGTTTACTGTTGGATCATGATCTTCTCCCAATATTTGCTCAACTAAACAATCGATTTTTTTTATAATAACCCCTTACATACTTCATTTTAAAACTAAAATACATGTTGTTATTATTTTATAATTTAATGAAAACCATCTCATTTATAAGAAATTGCATTTGAAACAAAAATTTAACTTAATTCATTCTCTCACTGAGAAATTCGAACTTCCAAAAACTCTACATCTGGGTGCTGGAGATACGAGTTTCATTTCCTGCTACAGGTTGGATAATACTTTTCCCAATATTTGCTCAACTAAACAATCGATTTATTTTATAATAACCCTTTACTTACATCACTTTAAAATTGAAATACCTGTTGTTCATATTTTATAATTCAATGAAAAGTAACCTATTTATGAATGAGTCTTATAAGCCAAAAGCTACACTCTCAAATCAATCAACCTTAGTTCCATTTGCATACCTTTTCTCTGAGTTCTGGATAGTCTCCTCAGTCTTTGAAATCACATTATTACCGAAGCTTTATAATAGGAAATACACATTAAGGGTATTCAAGACTCTGACAAATGTGGCTTTTCCCTTTTCATATTTGTTTCAGTTGCCTTTTTTAGGGATGGGCATATCCGATTTTTTTGTTGTTACAGCTAAAACTTTACAGAGGGACTCTGCTGTCTGCGGAGTGTGTGTTGTTGTGGCTGTTGCCGTTGATGTTTTTATCTTGTAGTCAGTCAGTCACAGTGGTCGTTGTCATGGCTGTTGTTATTCCCCCCAAGATGCTGTTTGGGTTACCTTTGGCTGGGCTTTTCGCTTTGGCGTTTGGTTTCTATAGACTGGCTGTGTGATTTACCAGTTTGATTGATTGGATTAGGTACTTATGTTATTAATTTACTTCTATTTATAAACAAGCCCGCCGGACAAAGGCCTCTTTCGAGGGCTTTTTGCCCCAGTCCCCCTTGGCTCCTCGTAGATTTTCAATTTTCATTCAGAGACAATCGATGGCATCCATGAATGGTGAATAGATGCTCTGCTCGGCCTGACAAATTGTAAAACTGAGCTGAGTCGAGTACAGTTCGACCTGAGCCTGGCGATTAATGCTTCATTTCCGGCCAAAAAGCCGGCCTGATGATATCAACTTGGGCTAATTTATTCAGTTTTTTTTTAATGTCAAGTGTAAAGAAATTAATATATTTTACTAAGATTGTGGAGCCGCCACAATCAAAACCAATCAAAGACCAATCAAACAATCAAATCGTTTTCAACACTTTAGCATAATTGTAAGTTATTTTACCTCACAGCCACACATTTGCATTAATCGAATTGATTTTTTCGAACGATCGGCATTTTTGCGATAAGCATCGACATCTCACAGGGGCGAGAGTCGAAATTTTCATTTTCATTAATTGAGGCAAAGAAACGGTACAGCCAAGAGACACACAACTGATCAGATCTGATCTCAGGTGCTGCATCCACCGAATCGCCGCTGATAAGCATCGTCACATTGGAGGGGAAAAAAGAAATCAACAGATGATCACACTCGGCTGGTGGTCTTCGGTATTTTGGCCTGGTCAAAATGTCAAACTCCTCTGGGTCTTGAGGCCTCCTCATTAGCGTGGCAAGTGTGGAGCAGTGTCAGCGTCCGATAGCGACGCCTGGGCCAGGTGTAAATGTAAATAATCTTGGCCACGTTGACACTGCACTAGACTGCACAGCATGGGGGCCAGAGCATCGTCTGCCGGTTAGCCATAAAATGTTGATTTTTTCATACATTTTCCTTTTGGTATTTCTCAAATTGGGGTTTTTTACAAAACCGAAATAATCTTTGGCCATAGATCTGTAGTCAGAAATTGATTTTTTTCCCCTGTAGAGATTAATGTAGATATTGATGTTCTTATGATATATTAAGTCAGGAAGAAGTTAAGAAATAGTTAAATATTAATTAATTATTTACTTTGTTTATTCTTCAAGATAAAAAAGTATTATAACACAACTTGTTTGTATAAAAATCATTCAAGAAATTTATATAAATTTTAAATTCTTGATAACTATTTACTCTTTTGAAGGAAAACAACTTTATGCAATAATGTTCATTACTTTTCTCTTCATAACTTACCTCTAAAATGATGTAGCTTCATTATTTCTTCCCTATTTGTTTTTTTCCATAAATTTAATATCAAGTTAAAAAAAAGTTACTATTAAAAAAAGAACTTAGTTCCTTAAATGCGTGTCAAGTCTTGGCTGTTGTCTTGTTGCAACCTCTTCCACAAAGTTACTTACTTTCGTTGCGCTAGTAATGAACTCAGAGTCTGGCTCAAAAGACACAAAAGGTAGAATGGCTGAAAGGCTGGCTGACTGAGGCATTGGAGCGTTGCAAATGCATTTTAGCCATTTTGTTGGCCGCTTTGGTGACGTGTCGGGATGTCCGCCACGCTCCATTCCCTTCATTGCCTCTTGCCTATTGCCACTTATTGCCTTGGGCGTCGCTCCTTTGGGGATCAGCGGAAGGAGCGACATCAGCATCAACATTAACATCAACATCAACATCAGCATCAACATCAGTTGCGGCAACAGCAGCAGCAGGAAAACACTACCACATCTCAACTTGACTGGGTCTTTGGGCTGTGGGCCAAACCCTTTTTCTATTTCCGCTTGAATCTTTTTGGTATCCAGAAAGATGGCAGAGAGCATCTTATCTAGGAGATGAAATCGAAAACAGGAGACTTCTTTTTGGAGCTTGATTTGAAGCAGAGTATTAAAGGAAGTACGAGACGGGAGTCTTTTATATAGGGGATTATGGGATAAGTACTTATATGTGTCTTCAAGGTAAGTTCTTTTCAATTCTTGTATATCAAAAATGTTCCTTTTGAAAAATGTAACTGTGTATATACTTATCCATTCATAAACATTATCTTCTAAAGCTTTTCTGTTCGAAATGATTTTAAATCTATATAAACAATAAATGATTTAGGACGTAAGTCATATTATTTCTTATGATTTATTAATATTATTATCTTATTGATTTCAATTTATTCTTTTATGTGTGCATTGAACTATGTATTCCGTTTCCTCTCTTAAAATATACATAAGTTTACAATATAAGCTTTTTGAATACCTCGAAAATGGATCTGAAAATATATCTAATTTAAAAATATAAGATCTATATACATAGTTGTAATTGTCCTTAAAATTCTTTCTAATAATATTTATGTTATATTTCAAAATTCAATAAAAAATCTTTAAATTTTATAAATATTTCCATAACTATTCCTATATTTGCCAAGCTAAAAATTAGTAAATGAGAGCCTAAAATGAGAATAAAATTAAAGGTACATGGCAAGACCTAAAGTCAGTCGTAAAGTAAATGATCAGTTCGAACTGAGGACTGGTGGCTACCCAATCCCCGGGGATCCCCCTACCAATTCCTTGGATGGCCCAAGAGCCTGGACCCTTTTTGCTTGTCCCGCTTTGGTGACATTCTCGTTGTTGAATTGTTGTTATGGGTTTTCGCTGTTCCTGTTTTGCTTTTGTTGCCGCGTGTCATTTTCGAAATTATATGTCACACTTTTGGCGTTAAAACAGGCACACGACCAGAGAGTCCGACCCGTTTCAGAGTCCTGATTTTTATTGTCATGTTTTGATCTTTTCTTATTTTTTTTTTTACTCGGATTGCCTTTTGTTTTTTATACATTTCTTCTTTCGTTTTATTTTTGCTTTGCGCCGTCTTGTTGGCTGTGGAATTGGACTTGGAGTTAAACTTAAAGTCGAGGAATGCGCATAAAAGTTTTTATGTTGTCAGAGCCAAGTTAAGACGGCTGTTCCATTGGCATTGCTGTTGGCCTCAGACAGCTCGGGTCGAAGATGGCTCGCACTCGGGGCACAACTCAATTGAACCGTTAAATGTATATTCAGAGAAATCATTCTAAAAAGACAATGGAATCATAAATTCTTGCGTCCACTTGTTGCATTTACTTTTATTTTTATTCCCAGTGGCCAGTGAAGCGTTTAATTTGAAATTTGTCCCAAACGAAGAGGCAGTTAATCAAAGTCTGTAAACTGTAAAGTAAGGTAAGTGAGTGGGTGGTCTCGTCACTGCTTTTGTTTCCATCAATTTGCATCGTTTTTTGTGGCCCACAATTTGACATTTATATGAAGATCGCCCCCATATGGGTTTAGGCCAAGAGGAGTCTGTTATGCTGGTAGCTTTTGTTGACCCAAAAAACATGTTTATACGCTATAGAAATCTTTTTCGATTTCGTTTCGTTGTTGTTTTGTCGACAACTCGTTAAAGTTGTCAATAAGTGCACCATTTTCGGCTTCTTATCAGCAAAGTCACATGATATGCACCGAAACCCAGACGAACTCTCGTCTCGTTTCAACAATTTAAATGCTAATTTCCAGATGAGGGAACTTCGTTTTGTTTTGGGTATGTTGTGATAATTACCTCAAGTTATTTTTATTTATATTTCTCTAGATAATACACACTCGGAGAGTGAGTTTTGTTATCTATGGGCTTTTACATTAAATACCGTTGGGGGAATTTGTAAAGAAATGCTAATTCTGCGGCGCGTGTGTGTGGTCCCCTCAAACTAATTGGTTTCAACGTATCAACAGAAACGAAGAAAACCCAAGTTCCAAGACCGAAAATAAATTTCTTCCTAAATGGTCGATAAGTGTAAGTAGCCAGCAGACGAAGAGCTTGCTCCTCTTTTGGCCAGGCCAAGAGACATGCCCTGGCCACGGGCCTAAGCAAGTTATTAGAATTCTTGTCATCTGGCCCAGGAACAAATTTACATGGCAACCAATAATTGAACAGCAATTTTCCATTTTCGCCACAAATTGCCAAGGACGTGAGAAATAAAGTACGGGCGGCATTCGTGGAGAGGTGCAGATGGAAAAACTAAATTGATTTTTACACTGGCGAATTATTTGAATATGTATGTACAGTAAGGAAAATACATTATATAAAGCTATATTATTAAATTGGAGGGGACTTTGAATATAAACAAGACAATTGATTATACGATTTAAGAGAAATTTGATCATAACTAAGCACTAGCTTTTTTTGAACACAAAGTTTCCTAATTTCATGCTTTAGGCACATTTGAAATTCTTTTAGTAATCCTAGAATCCTAATCCTTCTTAATACAAAAGGCTTAAAATATCCTTTCTTTTAAAGTGTATGGCTTTGCAGAGTCCATGCTTGCCTAAGGACACACACACCGAGTGGTTGGAGTAAAAGTCCAGTCAGATTAGCAGTGACCAACACATGTTGCTGATGTTGCTGTTGCTGTTGATGCTGCTGCTGCTGCTGCTGTTGCTGCTGCTGATGTTGCTGCTGTTGCTGCTGCTGCTGTTGCTGTTGCTGCTGTTGCTGCTGCTCATCAAGGAACGACGCACGCAAGTTGTAGCTACACGTTGTACATGGTAGCCGCCAAGCCAAAGGGACAGGGACAAAAATTCCGCTCCAATCGCCTTAGTCCGAGTCCCTGTACCCAGCCCTTTGTTCAACGGCATGTTGCAATTTTAATTGAACCAGCCATTAATTAATTTAAACGCAAAGGTATCGGTAGAAAGAAGTCAAGTTAAATTTGAAAAGCAAAAGTCAAGTCAAGGATTATTTGGTGATCAGGAAGACTAAGAGATCCTTGTGATTGTTCTGTGTAAATAAAAAAAAATTATTATGTCATGAAATGTATGATAACTCATGTCATGAAATGTATTATAGCTCAGAATTGAAATTGATCTTTAAAATATATATATTTTTCTGATATCTACGGTTAGTTAACTCGAGGTCTAATCTGCATAAAACGAGAAATATATAAAATGATATATGTATTTATTTAAAGATGTTACCATTCCCTTCTATATATTCTGAAAAATTAAATATATTGTGGATACTGGGACTCATCTTATTATAACTTTTTCCGATAAAGGGTCTAGATTGAAAAGTAACCTTAACATCTTGCTATACTGCCAGTTTCCTTTCCCACTTGAATGCAAATCCAAATGGAGCGGCAATAATTTCATGATTGATGGCCGCGTAGTTCGGTTAACGGCGACTGCTGATCGTCGATTTTAGATCGCAGATCGGTGGAGATCGGTGGAGATCGCAGTCTTTCGATCCGTGCGATCTGAGCGATCAACCGTTGGCAGGCTTTCGCATAAATAATAATAGACTTCTGGACCAGTTGTGCTAACATGGCTTGTGGTTAGCGTAATAATTCATCGGCCCCGGCGATGGGGGCCATCATTAGGCAGTCGAAACGGCTACTGAATTTGTGATCGGCCAGGCCGAAAAGAAATATAAATCGCAACGTAAAGACTCATCATCGGTTCTTTTTTTAAGAGATTGAGAGAGAGAGGATTGGAGATGAGCGCCTGATCTTCCAAGATATGTGGGGTGAAATATCTGTAAATTTTGGGGCGTGTCATTTCGATCGGTTGGGGAGTTTGGTCTCTGTGCAATCACGATAATCAACATTAATTGTGAATCAATAAATGCACGCCTTGCACTGGCCACTCCAGGGGCGGTGGGGGCGTGGCTGGGGCTTGGGTAATTGGCTCAAACGTGAGCAGAACGCGTTGCCAAGTTTGTTTAAAAAACCATTAATTAGTGAGCATAATTGCCGGAGAGCTAGCTTTAAGATTAATTGGAATATAAAGATATGGCAAAACCGATTTTCATGTGACAATCAATCGGAAATGTCTTAGACGGTCGTTGGAGTTGGTCATAAATATAATAGTTAGAGAAAAGTAAAATAATAATACATTTTAAAGTCACCTAAACAACTTAAAATTTATTTTTTATTTATTTTTAAAGGGTTGCATTTGTATTATGATAGCACGATCTGTGTTTGATTAGGAATATAGTACAGACTTAGATTTATGTTGATTAAATAAAGCTGAGTCTATTATATTATATTCTCTTCAGATCTGATTTATAATACATAAAAATGTTAAGAGCTTTATGTTTTAAATGTAAGTTTAAATAGTTACCTTTGATTTACTATTTTAATATATATTTGTTCGTATTTAACTTAATGCCTTTATAATTTATGAACAAGTTTAATATATTAATGGTATAAAACCAGTTCTGCAATTTTTTTATTTAATTCTCCTTTCAAATATCGTTAGATAGTCCATTTTCTATAGCTAGCTCATCTCTAACTCTGGTAAATCAAAAGGCAGGTATTCTTAATTGCCGGTGAGAGATGGCGAGGGAGTTGAGGAGCCATATAAAGCGATAGACAAATTTAATTGATGTCGGCGACGCGACTGGCGATATGTCAGCTATCTATTTAATGCTTCGATTTTAATTCTGGGCCACTTCCTGTCACTTTGCAATAATTACCCCAAGGAGCAAGCATCTCACAAGCCTGCCAAAAGGTGGATACAGTGGAAATGGGGGAATGCACTAATATATTTGTATACCAATGGTGGGCATTTCTTTTATGGAAAATTATTGCTATTTTTAATGCAAATGCGCTAATTACAAACACTGATAAGGCAGGCGGGTCTCGAAGGCCTGGCCAATGCATTAATTAGGCATTCCAACGATCTTGGGAGATGCTTCGGACAGGAGTGCAGTGCTGTTAGTTAAGATATTTTTTAGCTGGTTATGGGAAGAGTTTCATTAAGTTTATTTAATTTTTGGTAATGTATATTCTGTTAAAAATAAATATGATAGTGGTTTGGAATTTTATAATATTTTTAAGGTGCCAAACTTGTGAACAGTTTCCAGTCATAAAACCTCTTTAGGGTTAATTTAGTTCGTCGCTGAATTCGAACTTGAGAATTATAGAAGCAATATCTGCAATAAATAAAGCTGAATGTTTGTGGGATATCATTCTTTTTTTCTATTTCTCTTTGGGTTATTCCCAATAGTTTAAAATTTATAAAAAATTGTTTATATGATATGTAGTGATTTCCAATGGAAATATGTTAAAATATATTTAAATATCATTTTAGCTTTGGTTATATTTTTTTAAATATCAATTTTACCTCTTCGATATTGGACATCTCTTCAGAGGGAACCCACCGTCCCATGTCCACTGGACCACTCGTCCAGCATCGAGTGTCTAGCGGCGCCTTTGGCCGAATGCAAAACGCCCGCGGCACAATGCTATGTGACAAAGTGGCACGCTTCCGCAAAGTGTCTCCAAAGTGGTTCGAACCCGGTCGAGCTCTCAGGCACAGCAAGCTGGAGGAGAGCTGAGAGAGCAGAAAAAGAAAACCCGAAAACAAATTAAATTGATCTAGTTTCTTTATGGCCAAGAAAGCTTCTGTGTGTTTGCAACGTGCAAGCTTTCCGAGTCCCTGGAGTCGGCGGTAGAGACAACGACCGATGACAACGACGACGATGAAATATGTGGCCATAGATACGCAAACCGGGGACTACTTTCGGCCAGGCAAAAGACGGCTACCTGGGGCAGATGGCCCCAGTGCCTTGTGTCCCTTATGGGAGGGAGATGCTGCTAATGCATCGGCAGCAACCATGATGAATTAGTTTTGATTAGGCCCAGATGCAGTCTTCCTCAATGTCCCAAGTTGACCAAGGGTATTGCCCCGGCACTCGCCAACTTTCGCTGATCTGACCATAATATATCAGGGCTTTTCAATTAGTCAAATGTCGCAGACAGTGCGATATGGTGGGGTTTATTAATAGCCCTAGGCTACTGACCACTACTGAGGGTCTGTAACCTCAAGTTGGCATATCTTTGAACCGGCACTCCCTATGATCAAGAAGTCTGGGAATTCTCCTTGTTAGAAACTATACTAAGCTGTTCTGTATCTTAGTTTAAGTTAAAGTTATGTTAAAAGTGATTCAAAAACTCCAGAAAAATAAGGTTTTCTTCTACATTTCCTTACCTAATGTCTTTGCCAAGGAATCCAAATACTGCGTCTGCTGTGGCAAGTTAAACAACATTCGTCTGGAACGGATCACTGTGTCACAGGAGCTCGTGTCCATGGAGAACGTGTGTTGCATGCCGCATGCAAAGTTTGAACTTGGCTTAACTGCTGGCAATTCTATTTATTTACGAAATAAATCACTAACGGCAACTCATTAGCAGTTAAGCAAAGATATTAAGCTGAGGCGGTATGGAGATTGCCTGCATGACATTCTTCCTCCGGTCCTTTATTTGTGGTCTAAAGTCCGGTTTTGTGATATGTGCTGTTGTTGATCCAGTAACTGAGTGACTGTTCAGCGACACCTCGCTGGGTGATAGCTGGTCCAATTCCACTTCCACTACCACTGACACCTCAACCTCCACCTCCACCGGCAATCGCATGACTCTCACAATATTGTCGTCTTCTTTTCAGCCGGTATCTTGGCCAGCTAGAGATAAGCCATATTGGTGTCCATATATTGAAGCTACCGAATGGCTAAGATGAAATGTGGCAGCTTATCAAATCGAAATCAATTTGGTTGCATATCTGGGATGCCATCTAAACACCTAAACATGTCAAATAGGCGCACTTAAGACGACAACTACACATGTGCCTCCCCAGACTGCCGACAGTTCATCACCTGACTCAGCTTGGAGGATTCTCCAGGGGTTTGGGAATGGGGATCGGGATTGGGTTCGGCATTGGGATTATATACTGCTCTCTGGCCGGTTGGCCAGATTCCGAATAATTTTGTTTGCGCCTGTCATAAGCTGAACTGGGAACGGGTAACAACTGGCCATTGGTAGCCACAGCTCGCGGCTCAAATTGTACCGCAAGCACACAAATCACAAGGCGAACCTCTCCTAGCTCCAGCTCCAGTTCGAGCTCCTCCATCCCATCTCATCTCATCTCCTCCTCCTGCTCATGATGATGCTGCTGCTGCTCTCGTTCGATGATGATTGCTGCGCAGACAAGAATTTCTAGTTTCGGTCAAGGCAGAACCTTAACCGTGGCAGTGGAGAGGCCGAAAGACTTGGTAGCCGCAGCCGTGAAAGCATTTTGCATTTCTTTACTCTATTCAAAAAGAGGGGCTTTTAAATATATTGATAAAGATGAGGAGAAACCCAGGAAAATGTTTGGATCTGAACTTTAACTGGGGAAGAAACATTTTAAATCTATAATTTACTTATGATAAATACTAATGCTCTCAGTCGTTATTATTAGATATTATTTAAGAAACTATTTTCTTTGGGTTTAATTTAAATACCAGAAATAAAATGAAGTTAAAGAAAAATGTAGTTCAAACTATTAAATAAATAATAAATACATATTTAGTGGCTAAAGAACAAGTTGTTAATTAATTTATGATTAAGCATTATAATAATCATATTTGCAAAAGCTTAAATTGCTTTCTAAAATCAAACCTGAATAAATTCAAATCTTTAAAAGTGTTGAAGCAAAAACAATGCTTGTTAACTTAATTAACAAATCAAACTTGTTGTTATTTGATACTCTTGCTTAAACTTCTTCTACAATACCAAAATATAAATGGCTTAAAATTCTAAATTTCTTAGCTTGCTAATTAATAAATTTTAAAAAATTTATTTCCTGAATCAATATGGCATAGAAGAGAAATAGGCTTAAAAATATCAAAGTTGTAAATATTATACTATCTTATTTCTTTTAATTTATTGTGTATATTTTAAAAAGTTAATTTAAGCCTTTACTAATACTTAAGTATTCTGCAGATTTCTGTTTTGACTCTTCAAAAAGAACTCAATAAGGCATAAAACAATAGCTTTAATAATCTATAGATCTCCATGGGCTTCAGATTTTCTTTAATTTTGTAAGAGTATTTAGTATTTCCCAAGATTTACCATTATTTTTCCTTTCCTTTTTGCATTTTTACGATAGAATTGCGCTCATAACTTTTGCCAAGTCCCCGGACATTGGCTGCTCGTCTTTTGGTGAGCAGGGAAACTGAAGAATTTTAGGCCCGACATGCGCCTGTCGCTGCTGGCAGCCCAGTTGGCCAACAGGTGAGCGGTGGAGAAGCCAGGTGAGGGACAGGGGTATAGGGGGACAGGGACACAGAGAGACCTGAGACAGAACCTGGAGCTGATGGAGAGCGTTTCTTTCTGGTCAGTCGACTTTCCTGGTGATGCTGCTGGCACTAGCTTTAGCTGGTGGCTGCAATCGCTTTGGAGTTTGGAACATTTCATTAGTTTTGAGTGCTGGCATATATCGTCCGTGTCGTCGGATGCCGCTCCGCTTTGGCTATTATTTTCAATTTTATTGCGCTTTTTATTGGGGCTGCATTTCGCTATATATGGCCACGATATGGCTTATTGAAACGAATGCCTAACTAATTTATATGACCACAACCGAAGCCAATTCGCAGGGAGTCCAAGTTGGAGTAGAAAAAAACACAATTCTTTAGTTCAATTTTAAATTTTGTTTTTAATTTGTTCAAAAAGTGTTATCGCCAAATTTGCCAAATTTGCATCTCTTTTTTTTCTGTTTTGATTTATCTGTATAATATATACATAATTTGAATATTATTAATTTACTCTGACATAAAATATCAACTTAGAGTTAGGGATATATATATGTTAGTTAGTTTTAAATTTATAGCAAACAACTGATATAGTTGGGAGGGCCGAAAGCTCCCCTCTTTGGATGATAGAACCGATTCGACAGACTTAGCGATCTAAACACAAAGACAGTCTTTGAAATTAGAGTTAAAGAATTGAGAGCCTCTTAATACATATATCTTAGGAGGTTATTCGAGTGGATAATGTGCACACAAGAAACATTAAGAAACACTTATTTTCCTACGTATGTATGTATTCAACGCACAAACAAATTATATTTGAACGGCAATGCGACATCTACAAAAAATACTTTTGCAAGCTTTTGCACCATTTGAGCATTGAATGTATGGGCCTTAGGTATCATTTTTGCTTAGCTACGAATAATTGTTGTCTAGCTAAGAATGCATCAATAAAATACATTTATTCAAGTGAACTTTACACTCATATAATTCCATATATGTATATATGGAAGAAAAACTGTCCATAAGCATAACTCGAGTTATAAACACATTTATGTACACCTACGGATATATTCTGCTTAGGCTTCTCCCCTGTTATTTTGTCGACTGAATAATAATATTATTAATAATTTGTAACACTGAAGCATGCATCAAACGAACAATACGAATCACAACGTTTAAAATTTAAAAATCCCTTTTCTTTAAATATATAATTACTCTGTCTGCAAATTTTTATAAGCTTCATTATTTTCTTGATGGCACATAATTTTCACACATTCACTTGTCGTTTCTGGATACCTTGTGACTTAATCTCTGGACATAATGCCAAACTCTAAATACAAATATATAGATTGGGGTTTTTCCTATTATACCCCTAAGAAGTGTGCTGTGTTTTTCTCGTTTTCAATTGTTGGCACTGCCCATTACCTTATCAACTATTTATGGGATTTTACCATAATCCCTCCTAGTCCTAAATTTTTGTCCGATTTAGCAGCTATGCAAAATATATTTTCACCATTATTTTGCTATTTAAAATAGATTCGAATTTAAAACATCCTCAAACCATTCGTTACTTTCGAATTTTCAGCTGTCGTTGCTTTCTACATAAATTTGTTGTATACTTCATCAAATATATTTGTCAAGTGGCACAAGAGTTGCGGTTAGTTAGGTTTTTTTTTGTGTTTTCCGTGTTTCTGTCAACACTTTCTACTTCGTTTCAAGTTCGTTAGGCTATAATTTGTGAGGCGCCAGACTCATTCAGAATAAGCTGAACATCAAAATCAAAATCATGACCTTATATTCCTATTTATTCTTATTTGTATATAGGGTGTAGTGGTGATTCATAGCCATACGAAAATGTATACAGCCATGTATAAAATTCGTGTGAAGGATTCGTAAAAGGTTTGAAAGCTTTTCTTGCACTGTAAGTTTATGGTTCTATTGTCTAACACTTACGAAACGCACTGTACTCTCTATAGGAGCCTTTTTATTGCCAAAGGCTGCAAGCCGAAACCATTCCTTTATCTCAAAACGACTTATTTAACAAATAATAATAGAAATAATAATAAATAATAAGCAGTAAAGTATGTTTTTTGAAAAATTGTTATATATTTCGAGAAGTAAAATAAACTAATAATATAAAAATATAATAATTAAACTTAAAATTCTAGAAACTAAGAAGAAATCAATTTCTACAGTAGACTGAACATACATATTTTAAATATCATATATAATAAAGATAAAATTAAATTTTTCATTTGCCATATTGATTTCGAATCAGTTAAGGAAGTACAAGGGGCATTTTTCAAATTTAAGTGTCTGTTTTTCTTTTTTGTTAAACAAGTTCGCTTCTCTCTTCATTCAATATAATATTTAGCACACGAAATTCCATTATTCGATTTAAAAGTAATTTTTGTTTTAAACTTATGCAATTTATAATGCTTAGAGGAAAAAATGATATGCTAAGATTTTTGTGTGTGTTCAATTACGTTTCTGAATGTTAAAACCTAAAGCTAAACCTTTAAGATAATAAGTTAATAATTATAATGTATATATAATTATTTTAAAATGCAATAAATTAGTGTTTGTATGTGTTTGTTTGCTTGTGTGTGGTGGTGTGTGTGTTAGCATTTTTAAAAAATGAACATTAGCTAGGCAAAGGCGAAAGTATTATAATTTTTTAAATTATTTCTGGTTATTCATGTAGTTATGTAAAGAAATTAAAATTAATAATTATTACACATGAGATCACATTATTAGAGACATAAGTTAAATATTTTCCCATTTCAATTATATATCAAATATTATTAGTAATCATCATCAATTTACTTTAGTTAGGCTTTGTATGGTTAGTAACTTTGTTTTGCTTTGCTTGATTCTTATCCTGGCCATTACTGGATGTGTGATATATATATTATCTAGGCTAACTGTAGCATATTGTAACCTCATTACGATTTAATGTCTTGCATAGATTTTGCTGGTAGCACAACCCCGGTATTACGACTACAACTCAGTATACATTAATGATTATTCAGCATCAGCGATTGATCCCCATGGCTCTCCCTTCCCTCAGTTCCCACTTCAGTTCTCTGAGGAGCCGTCGTCCATGTAGAAGAAGGGCTGACTGGAGTCCTGGCCGACCCACACGTAATTGAACTGCACGGGACTGGTGAGCGGCGATAGGGTTCCATAGTCGGAGGTCAGCTCGAAGGGAAGGGCGTTCTCGTCGAGATCCAAAGCCAAGGCCAGGTTCACCTTGGGCGGATGAATCCTGGCCTTGCCAACGCCGGATGCTGAGTTCTCTAGTCTCTACATGCTCGCACTCGAGGTGACTATGGCCAGGTCGGCGGCCTGCAGGAGGTGATGATGGGGATGCTGATACTGTGGATGCTGCTGTAGGCTCAGATGATGTTGCTCCTGCTGCAGTTGCTGTTGTTGCTGCTGTTGCTGCTGCTGTTGTTGCTGCTGTTGTTGCTGCTGCTGCTGCTGCTGCTCGCCTCGCACCTTCTCTTTCTTGATGCGCTGCTTCAGATGCACCTTGGCGTGCCGCTTCTTCTCATCAGAGCGAGCAAACTTCCGGCCGCAGATGTCGCAACTGAAGGGCTTCTCCCCGGTGTGGGTGCGAATGTGGGTGGTCAGGTGGTCGCTCCTGCTGAAGCTGCGCATGCAGATGCGGCACTGGAAAGGCTTCTGGCCCGTGTGGATACGTATGTGGCGGGTGAGCTCGTCGGAGCGGGAGAACCGGCGATCGCAGTTCTCCACTGGACAGGCGTAGGGTCGCTCGTGCACTGGCGTCTTGCTGGGGCGGTTGGGGTACTTGCGTGGCTTCACTGGCACCAGTTTCAAGGGCACGCTGCTCTGCTGGTAGACCTGCGATAGGATTTCATGTCCCTTGCTAGTCGACGGACTGTATTCGGCCAATTGCACGGCTGCAGCAGCTGCTGCGGCTGCGGCAGCGGCTGCCGATGAGCTGCCTCCCGATCCGGCCGAATAACCTGTGCCATTGGAGCCGGGTTGCATGTCCGGGTAGCTCTCCTGCTTGGGTATTAGCACTCCCAGGGCTGCATTGCTGGAACTCGCCGATGAAGTGGGTCCCGGGAGCACCAAGGTCTGCTGCTGCTGTTGTTGTTGGGCCTGCTGTTGCTGCTGCACCTGTTGCTGCTGCTGAGCGTAGTCCGCCGGAGAGTCCAGCCATTGGTATTTGGGCTGCGAACGCACATACTGCTGCTGGTGTTGCTGCAACTGTTCGTGGCTGCTGTGCAGTTGGCCCAGTCCCTCGAATCCGGAGGCACCGGCATAGGTTGGTGGCGGTTGCTTGAGTAACAGAGGAGTGCAGTCCATGGTCAGACCTAGGAGTTCAGCGTGTTGGGCCGCCGCCGCTGCTGCCGCTCGTCCGTCGTCATATGGCGAGGGGGCGGCACCCGCAGATTGCTGTTGCTGCTGCTGTTGTTGCTGCTGTTGTTGCTGCTGCTGCTGTTGCTGCTGCTGTTGTTGCATGGTGGCATAGTGAGCGGGCAAACTGAAGAGGGGCGGCTGGAACATGGTCTTGTCCGGACTGGGCAGACCCCAGCTGTTGCCCAAACTGTTCGAGGGCGGCGACATGGGACCGGGCAAGACACCCAATTGCGGGGAGGGAAGTTGCTGTTGTTGCTGCTGCTGCTGGGCAGCTGCTGCGGCTGCTGCTGCTGCGTTCATGGCGTTGCCTGTGGTGGTGAAAATGCCACGATATGAGATTTTGCTAGCCTGTTGGTGTTGGATGGCATGTTGTTGGTAGTGTAGTTGGTGTTGTTGATGCTGCAGCTGCTGTTGTTGGTGAAGCGGCTGTTGTTGGTGTGGGTCCTGTTGTTGTTGTTGTTGTAATTGTTGTTGTTGATGTTGTAGTTGACTGTGACTGTGATGGTGGTGATGATGATGATGATGGTGGTGATGTGGCAATTGTTGCTGTTGTTGGTGTAATATTTGGTGTTGTTGTTGTTGGTATTGATGCTGGTGTTGCGGGGAGCTCATGTGGGGCTGTTGTTGTTGTTGCTGCTGATGACTGTTGTGGTGGCAATTCGTATTGCTGTTGTTGCTGCTGTGATGCAGCTGTTGTTGTTGGTGTGATTGTGTGCTGTTGTTGTTGTTTCCGGGTGAGCCAACGCCCTCTGTGTTGTTGTGGCTTTCACTTGTTGTCTGTTTGGTTGTTGTTGTATTTGTTGATGATGATGTTGTGTTGTTGTTGTGTTGTGGGTACATATTACAACTATTATTACTTGATTCTTCCTTGACAATGGTCAAAGCTGGCGGTGTACTACGCTCCTCTTTCAATGGACTGCAATGTGACAACACCGGACTGGCGACGGATACCACTTGGGGTTCCAGCGACAGGTCCTCGGATTCAATAGATCCTGAAAAATATAAGAAAGAACATTTCTTTCATTAATTTTGGTGTTTTGGTGAGGTATTTACCCTAATAGTTTAATCTTAATATTATGGGTTATATAGAATAGTATTTCTTTGCCGTTGGATTCTGAAGATCTGCTTACTTCTCCTGCTACTGCTCCTCCTGCTCCTGCCATTGCGGCTGGCTGCGATATCAATCACAGTTCGCTTGAACGGCATTGGCATTGGGCCACTGCAGCTGGGCTTTCTGGGCGCTTTGATTTCGCGGAAATCGAACGACACGGGAGGTCGTATCATCGCTCATCGCTCATCGTGCCCAACGGGAAGCGGAGAAGTCCAGAAGTGCAGAAGCCAGTGGCAGCAGTTGGGGGGCCGACAGGCAAAAGTGTCGGCGAGAAGACTAATTACGGAGGCAATCGGAATCTCTTGGAGCTCTGCTCTTTTTCCCCCCTTTATTTTTTTTAGCTGCTCACGATTGCCGTCGCCGTCGCCGTCATTAATGCCGCTTGGACTTGAGCTTTAGCCTGGATATTGATTGAGTTGCAGTGCGCCTAATGTGCTGCGACATCAATCTGGTTCCAGCTGAGGGCAAGCGTGCATGAATTCACAGAAATTTTCGCGATAGCAACTCTATTGTTCTGGACCCCTTGCCACCATGCAATTATGTATGTAGTTGCAAGCCCCATTAATGCTGTCAGGGCAAATTATGTATGTTCCCCAAAAAAGCAACAATCTGAACAACAAATAGGAAAGAGGACAACAAATTATGTTTAATTTGTGACAGGCCGGACGGGCCAAAAGGAGACGCATTCTAGTCTGGCCAATATGGAGCCTTTGTCTACACTCTCGCCTCTTTTTAGCCCGGACTTTGAGTGAGACATGGCCGAGAGAGCTTGCCAAGTTTGGCGATTAAAAGCCGCTCCATCATTGTCATGCAAATTGTTTTAATGGATTTTCATTTGAAAATTGCCCATGTCCATGATTTCTGTGCTTTTTCCTCTTTGCATTTTGGCCAGACGACAATCTGCGTGGGTTGTGGCCAGAATTTATGAGTGACATTTCTTTGGCTTCTGACTAGAACTTTATATCCAAAGCATATTTTAGACGCACCATGAATCTTGGCCATCTCTTAAGTATCTGCTCTTTATGCATTTCCAATGGATCTCCGAGCTATCATTCCTTTGGGGCAACGGGAGGAGAGAGAAAGGGAGCAATTAAACTCAATTGTTTTTGATAGCAGCAGCAGCAGAAAATCTAGTATACTTTATTTGCTTTGCCTTAATTCAATTAGAAATGCAGCTCCGTTCCATATGTCTACAGATATATGCCCGGTTGTATGTGTACTACTCTTGCTATATCCACAAGTCCGATATTGCTCTCGGGGTATCCGCGTATCTTGGGGCAGAGTGAGAAAATTGCGCTCGAAACATTGACACTGAACGGAAATGTTTAATACATGCGCCGTTTGCTGTTGCTATTCTAGCTTCTAGATTAATTAAGCGTCGTTTGTTGCTTTTTTATTTATTATTTTTATTATGCAGTCTTGTGTCTTGGAAATATGAGAACACGCTGCCCGTCCGGCGTGAGTATTGCAAAATTCAATTTTATTTGACATTAATGAAAAGTGAGCGCAAACGTAAGATAAATAAATAAAAAAAATGAAAAAAATGCCACAAAATTTGCGACATAAATTTCATAAAGTCTATACCGTGATATAGCCATTGGGATGTCAGCATTTTATTAATTTATATTTATGTGGCCGAGGCAAAGAAACTTTTGCTGCGACTGGAGACCTCTTAAAATGCCCCATAACTTAATAATAACAACGAAATTATTAAGACACGAGAGATCGTCGAGGAAAAAGAAATCAAAAATGAAAACCAAAAGGCCACAAATCAGAAGACGTGCAAATAAAAAATCAACAAGAAAATGAAAAAAAAACGTACCTCACAAAATTGGTACTTCAACGTTTTTTCGAATGTTTATTTTTGATTTTGAACTTGTTGTTATTCAGGGCAAGCCCAGGAGAAAAGGTTGAGGCTGAAGTCTGCATGTACATACAGCCAAAAGACAAAAGCCAAGATATGTTCGAGTGGCACGGAGAAGTAAGTCAAGATATGGCCAGCCGCCTAGCACAGCGACAATTTCCTTTGGACTTCACTGAGGCTGATTTATGTTGAGACTTAAGACTGACAACGGATTAGTTGCAGACTCCAGGCGGACCACTGCAAACTGTGCGACTGCAGTGCCACTGCGGCATGTGGCAGCTGCAAGCTGCATCCATTAGCAGCAGATAAAGGAAAACTCACGGTACGTTCCGAGTTTCAACCAAAAGCAAAACTCTATAAATGCTTTTTTGAGGCTTTTGTCTACACGATTTATGTTCTGTATTATAATGTGAAAATATCAAGCCAAAGTAAAAGTATAGATTTGCGAATATTTTAAGTGATTTTTGGTAGGATTTTTGGGGGAATGTAGTATTAAAAGTATCTCGAAAGTCTTTCTTAGTAAAAATTTTAAGTGTAACATAAAAAAAGTGTCATAGAAAAGTATGTGATATCAGAGGGATTGGTTTTATTACAAATCCTGTCCTAGTTATATTTTAAATCCTTCTAGTATCCTTTTAATTCCTCCCTTATTTAAGTCCTTTCTTTCTCACTTATTTGTATGGATCAAAAGTTTTCTAATTTATATCAAAGATCATTTATAACTTATAGCTTTTAAGGCTCTCTAAAATATATTTTAATTTTTCTGTCTAAGACTTGTACTCACCAGTAATGGGTGGCGGTTCCACCACTGTTGTGGGACCAAAGAACGAGGGTATATCACTGGACGTGGTCACCGGCGTATTGAGATCGCCCGGCAGCGCCTCGATCATCTGCTTGTGGGCCTCCACCTGCTCCACAACCGAGGCCGTGGTGGGACTATGTTGGCCACTTGTGTTCAAAAGGCTAAGATGCGAGGCTGAGCTGCGTCCACTGCTGGCGGTGGCACTTGGTTGCACCGCCACGTGTCCCGGACTGCCGCCCTGTGTGGGCGTGGCTGTCTGATTGCGGGCACGCAGCACCGAATTATTCGCAGCAGCAACAGCGGCTGATGCGGCTGCTGCAGCAGCAGCTGCTGCTGAGGCGCTGGTGTAATGCAACAGCGATGAGGAAGTGGACGAGGAGGAGCCGGATGTGGAGTTGAGGGAACCACCGCTGTGGCTAGGGCCGGCTCCACTGGGATTGCCACCGAATTGGGCGGGACTCAGATAGGTGGCCGCCGCCGATGACGGACTGCCGCTGCTCTGGGCCGCCGTACTGGTCTTAAACAGACAGGTGTCGAAGCTCAGGACATTGAAGTGAGCGGCCGCGGCCGTCTCGGTGAGCAGGAATGCGTGATGCGTGGGCGCCACCAGGGTTTCAAGCCCTTCCATGATCATGGCCGCTGATGGAGTTCCAGGGGCTACGCCGCCTATAAAAGAGGGAGAAAAGATAAATATTACTAAGGATTTGCTTTAAATTTTTGATATATTATTTAGATCTTAGAGTTACTATACTGGAAAAATCGCAAAACTGAAGCTCAATCCAAGCTCGACTCTTTCTCAATTGATTTGCCATGACAGCTGTTCGATTGCATAACCAGTCACCGGAGTGAGTGAGTAAGTCGGGTCATCAAGTGGGGAAATTACTTAACAATTTAATTTCTGCCATCGACTGTCGCAGACACTTTCGCCTCCTGCGCCCACGGTCGCCAGCAATTAAATTAAGATCGATTAAGCACTTAGCTTGGAGCCCTGAGAAGTAGAACAGCCGGCTTTCCCATGGATGATCACTCCGGCTGAAGAGTGACCCAGGTTTTGGGCGGGAAGTGGGTCAATCAGCCTGTGGTGACCTTACGCAATGCGTTGCCATTGCAAAACTTATGCAAGTCTCTCTCAATTAGAGCCGCAAATTTTTCTAAACAAATGCCACATAAACTTGGCTTATTATTTATTTTGTAGTTTCGTTGTTCGCTTGTTTATCACAGATAAACTAACCGAAATTGCGATTGCCATCTGCAACGAGTTGCGGCACTGGGTTTGGGTCCTCCGTCTCCCCCGTCACTCTCTTAAATCCGTTGCCCGGTGTGGCGTCATCCAACCTCTCGAGTATGTTGTTTTATTTTCTTATTTTTTTTGTATTTTTTTTTTCGGTTGGCGAAGACTTGACCGCGTTGATTTGCATTACAAGTGCACTTGTGTTGACAGGCAGCTATGCGCCAAAATAACTACCGTGCCACGGCGTATCCGACAGATACAGCCAGCGATGAGAAGACCCGGGACAGGGCACAAAAAGCATCCCGCTTTTGGCACTTTTGCTTTTTTATTTACATTTGATTTCACGCATAATTTCCATGGCGAAGTGCACTCGAGATGGGCAGCGAGTGAAATTACATTCAAAGCTGTAGGCCACAGATTCAGATACATGGCTCGTAGATACGGATACAGATACAGATACAGTTACAGCTACAGCTACAGCTACAGCTACAGCTACAGATACAGATACACTGTGTGTTGAGGCAGCGCGTGCTGGGCTTGTGTGTGCCTTTTGTGTTTTTGTTCATTCATAAAATTATGCGCTCGAGTCAATAATTTTTACAGTCGATCAAAGATTTGTATCTCTTTCGCTGTTGTTTCCCCCTGAATGCGCGACTTGCCACATGAATCATCCGCGGGCGGCCGAAATACAAATCCAATACTTTTCGATCAGAGTCCGGACCTCTCAAAAGTCTCATAAAACTGGTTGGAGAGCATCGCATCGAATCTCCACTTCCACTTCCATCTCTTTGGACTTCTTGGTCTTGGCCCGGTCTTTGTCTTCCCCCCTGGTTCTTAATAACTTGGCTAACAATTGACACTCCCTTAAATAAAAAAAAAAGAAAAACCAACAACAACAACGAGCTATAGATGCTGTGGCTGTGTGTTATCTACAGTGGCAACTGGCTAAGACGATTACAGCCAAAAACTTGATGGCGGCTTTAAGCTACCAAGAAAATCAAGCTGGGAATTTCCCGGCGTTCACCTTAGGCCATGGCCACTGTCCCACCAACTCGCTGTCTTTCTGTCTGTCTGCCTGCGTTTATGTATATTGTAAATCTTGTCTACGGCCCGGATCCCCTGACTTCTTTCACTCTGCATATTTTTGCATAGCATTTTTCTTGATTTTGTTTTTAGTGTACTAGTAGGACAGACAGCACACACACGTCAAGATCTCCGTGCTGCCATGAATGAATATTGGCAGTGGTGGTGCGAGCCAGAGGGAGATGGATATCCGAGAGATACATTTAACGGCTCGATGAGGAAGAGGCAAGGTAGAGGAACGCCAAGCATGAAAAAATTGTTATGTTGATATTATTTTAATTAAGTTTTGCGCGAACCGGTTGCCGTTGCCATTTCCATAGCGACTCTATGGGTTCTACTCCTTCTTATTTCCAGTCAGAGAGTGTTAACAATTCGATAGATGGGCGCCAATTTGTTTGCTTTGGCAAATGAAGAGCGGGTTGGCGGGGTCTCCGTCTTGACCCAGACCCCAGAGTTTTAGCCATAAATGTTTTCATTGGCATCAGCAGCAGCGGCAGCAGCAGCGGCACTGAAGACCTCATTGAGGATTAAATGTTGAGACGCGTGAAGCGACCTTTGGCTACTTAACGGCTCCAAAAATAAACTACAAGTTTGTTGTCTTGGGATCTTTGGCTTGTGCAATGCTATCCGGGGTACTCTCATATATCCAACAGATTTGCATTCCCAACCTTCACGGGCGGCAAATAGAAAACAAATATATATAAATAAAATCCCAGCAAGTCACTTATAATACCAATAATACCTCTTTGCTTTTTTGCTATTTAATATGAAAAGAAATTGGAGAAACGTTTAAAGGAGAAGGGTAAGCGATCATTAGTCAGAGGTGTGTGTGTATCTTTGAGGAGTAAAAGTATCTTGCAGATACATAGATAGAAGACATGCAAGTTGCATGCGACACGGAGCCAAAAAACGAAACGATGATGGAATGGCCGGGCGGCAACGAAGTCCATCATTCACACAGCGGGAGCAGAGCCATCCTCATCCCGCGCCTCACTGGGCCATCATGCGGTGTCCAACAAGTTAACATGGACAACACCAACAAACACCAACAACACCAACAACAACAACAACAACACTGGCATCAGCATGAAAATGTATCTTTTGCCGCCGTCTTTTGCATGCGTAACACTTTGTCACACTTTTCATGCCAACAGCTCTGGTTGTTTTCCCCTCATGAGAACAATTAATGAAAATAAACAGCCGCGGGCCAGACAACAACAACATTTACACACAAACACACACACACACTCAGTCACCGAATATGTATATTTTTATAAAGACTTTTTTGTTCGAAATCATTTTAGTGGGCACTTAAATGAAAATTTTCTTGTTTGACTTGGCAGCAAAAAAAGGCACAACTCCCGACGGCAGCTTCAAGCTTTTTGGCCACTTAAAGTGTTACACGTTAAACATTTTGGACTAAAATTTACTAGAATATTAAGATATTTGAGGTAACAATAAATCAATACAATATTTATACTTTTAATTTGACAATTAATTTGAGTGTAAGATAAATATTTTATACCGTCTGACAAGCTGCAAAGGAATTCTGTAAGTTATGAATTTATACAGATTAAGTAAAGCTAACTTTCTACCTAATAATTTCCTTAAACTAAATTAAGTTTATTAATCTTTCACAAAGAAACAAATTAAAAGGATTTACATATTTTTCTCTGTGTAAAATAGAGGCTGATGGGAGGGGGACGATGTCAAAGTGCCATTTGGCAAGTGCGGAAAGTGTTAAGTGAACTCTGTGACCCATCAGCAGCTTCACCGCCGTCGGCACCTTTGGTTTCGATCTCTCTTAATTAATTTTCTAAATACCCCACGAAAAGCAACGAAAATTTGACGAAAATGCTTTACAAAAATTGAAAAATGATTTAACATTTGGATTTTCCTTTAACTTGGTCATGGGAGGTTGCATGTAAATCACTTTGCTAATTGCTTTTCCATTTCCATTCCGCGGTGTTTGCATCCAAAATGCATGCTGCCAGTGGGAAATGCATTAGTGCTGGGTGACGGGGGGGCGGGAGGCGTGGAAAAGGCGGGTGGGGAAATGCCGTGGATATGTTAGTTTGGGGAATGCAGACGGACCAAAAATTTGCCATCAAATTGTAAACATTAGATTGCTATTTCAATTGAGCGCCAAGTGTATGACAATAATTTAATTACAAAATTTTGCAAAAATTGCCAGAAGCAGTGGATAAACTTGTACTCAGAGATGCATTAATTCGCGAATACATAGTTGCAGTCGTAAATTTCCGCCGCTTGGCTGTCTGCTCCCAGGTGCTATCTAAATAACGTGCAGAAATTTTTATTATGCGTTAAATGAATTTTTATATCTCTCAACTAAATCGAGGAATATAAACTAAGGCAGGCGCCTGGCTAAGAGTAGGGAAAAATCACGGAACAGGGAAAGGGGGAACTAAATATATAGCTAGATGAGTTTAAGAAACAACAAATGTTTCCTGCTAATAAATTAAATAACAAAGAGCATAAAATCTTTATAAAAATAATAATCAAATATAGCACAATGTTTTCTTTCTAAATATAATTTCAAATATTTATATTGGGCCTCTAGTCTTAAGATTTCGAATTGTTTCTAATATATTTCAAAGAAATTAATTTAAAATAAAAAATCATCTACTATAAAATTTTAACATAAACATTGTACAATTTACTCAAAGAAGTCTAACTAACACTTTAAGAAAGTAAACTTGCTTAAAAACAACCAATCTAAATCACAAACATTCAAATAAGAAGTATATCACACTATATTTTCCTTTAAATTCAGCACACACATAAATCAATAATAATATTTATGCTCTTCTAGCATTCATATAAATTCAAATTTGTTGCCCAATAATTCAACAAGAAATCACACTAAACATTTATCATTTTATTTAATTCTTTTAAATAAAATGATTGAGTAGATGGAACATCTGTCACCAAAAAATAGATTCCTTTATATATTTTCTTCCGAGAGGAAACACCCACCTGGATCGCAATGGCACTTGCAGAAGAATTCAAAGGGATTTTCCTTTGGCCTTTCTCTCCGCCTTGTCGGCTTTTCCCTTAGCTCAGCTCAGTTATGCTATGGAATTTTCACTGTCAATTTTCGCGAAAGTTTTTGGTTCTCACTGCGAGCTAGAAAATCAATAAAGCACTGCTCGTGTAATCATCTTATACGGCGGCTGCAGGGGGCTTTCATTCATGCCCCTTTGTGTGGCAATATCCTTTCACTTTTACTTTAGTTTTAGTTTTGGATTTTCAAGAATTTTCACCAACCGGGCGCTTGTTTTATTTTCTGTTTGAAAACTTTTATTTCATTGGCACTGATGGTCACTGCACAAACGATTTGTTGTTATTTTCTTTTTTTTTTTTGCTTGGGGATTTTCCAAATATATACGAGTATATTCCGCGTCAAATATCTATACAATATTGTGTGTGTCTCTTTTGACTTCTGATATCTGATTATGCTGGCTTAGCTACTACTGCTGCTGCTGGGGGGGCTTCTTTTTAATTTCCAAATTTTCCAACCGTCGCGTTTGCTTGTTCGAACACAACTGAGGCACGAGATGCGCCCTCTTTCGGTTTTTATGAATGAAACTCAACATCGCTGGGCTCCCCGTTCGACTCGCTCACACACACACACACACATATACAGTAAAGAACGGCACGCGCCCCACCGTCGATATCGAAAGAGTGGCGCTCTCTCTCTCTGTCTCTTGGTGGGGAAATCGCTAACTTGCCGACGTCACCGTCTGGCACACACACACAGTGTTACATATCACGTAGCCGGCCGGTTTGCGCCCGGTGTCGATCCAATCGTAGGTCTGGTTGCCTCCCTACACTGCAGCCATTTTCATTGCGCACGCGCACTCCAGCCAATCAACAGTTTGCCAGGCCTTTCAGCTGTGGTGAATTTCGAGTCGCTCGCTCTCTTTGATATCCGCTCTTGACTATCCACTCTCCGCTTTTCGATTTCGACTTTGACTGCTCTCTCGCTCGCTCGCTCGCTAGTGGAGGTAAAAATAATACAACAGGTACCCGGTGCCCCCTGTGTCCCCCCCTTTCGTCTACAACTATACTATATCGATTCGTGTGCCTGTGTGAGAGTTTTAGCGGCTGGCAAATGTTATGATTTCCCGAAATACGTCATTGGTTTGCGCGAAAATTGCGGCCCATTAGCCGGGGCAGAGCCGTGGCAATTTTTCGCATCGACGTAAACACACCGAGATACCAATTGTTTTGCATGAGGCAGCCGCCAGAAATGTACCGAAGACGTTACCGATTTCTAAACAAATGATTCACTTGACCATTTATGGACAGTTTTTCGGGGCCAAGTCTGTGCCATCTCCCCCTGAATGCCCCATTTTCCGGTATATGTATATGCGGCAAAGGTCAGGGTGGAAATTGTTTGGGAAATATTTCGTTGGTGGGCAAAATGTTTTGGCAAGTGTGTCGGTTCCGAGATACTTCAGAGTGTTTCTGATGCCGGCATTTGAGACACTTTTATTGAGTTTTTGTTGAAGAAGAGTTGGGCCTGGCAGAATTTAAGGTCTATGGCGAAGGTCAGTGTGGAGGCCTAATAAGGAAAAGTTGGAATTTTTATTACCTAAACTTATTTTGGAAAATATTTGACTTCATCTAGAATGTTTTTTATACATTTTCAGGGTTTTATATTTGTAGTCGCAAGACTGTAGCGTGAAGAAGTCGTTTCCGACCCTATAAATCATATATATTCTTGACCAGCATCATCAGGGGAATCGATCTAGCCATTTTCCGGCAACACTAAAATTTTTTTTTTGAATTTTTGTTCAAAATTTAATAAGGGGTTACATTGTTAAATTTAACAAAAATCTATAAAATTTTTAATTTTTTACATTTCTTAATCGAGTATGGAGATTTATTAAGATAATAATACCTAACATGATTTTTTGTATGATTTATTTGTCGAACATTTTGTCACATAAAAATACTGACAAATATTGATTCAAAAAATGATAAAATTTTAAGCTTAGTTTTAATCGATTTTCGATTCGATACAATAATTCATTTGCAAACTTAAACCGTATATAAAATTTGGCTTCTCAAAGTTAGTTTCTTTTTTGATAAACTGTCTGCATTTCCGGTTTCATTTAATTATAAAACCATAAGCTTAAGTTCTGCTTATTGACTTTCCTGATATACATAACTATTACAAAACCTTTTCAATTTTCCTTAAGTTAGATTATTTATATATGCATTTCTTACTTTTTATACGTTGTTCAATCTATATACTTTAAAAGCATCTTAAAATGTTAAAAATATAACGCCTGCATGCATTCCCATTTTTATATCTGTTACTTAAACGCATTATTATTTAATTACCACTACCATAATTATTTAATGTTTCATTTCGCTTAAATAAATTGCTGTAAAATTCGCATAAAAGTTTATATATTTCCTTGGTTCCGAGTTTCTCTCCGGTTCGGTTTTCTATCTGTCCATTCGCCGAATTTTGCATTGACAGCCTGGAATGGAATTTTCGGCTCATATGTTTATCATTCGTTCACATTGTAAACGAAACAAGCGTGTTTTTTTTCATGTGCTAAGGACAAGGTTGCAACGTCTGTTGTCTGCTGTGCAACTGGCAGAGGCATTCATTCCGCATTGTTTTTACTGCGAAACATAAACAAAATTGCAGCTAGAAATAGTGCGAAAATCGTATTGAAACGTTGCCAGAAAAGTGCGCAAGTTTCGACTGCATTTTGTGGGATGAGAAAAACAAAAAAAAAAAAAATGTGGTAAGTGTGCGGTCAACCTCTAAGGTCTTGATAATCAGGTGATATTAGTCAGAGTCACGTCCTGGCGCAGACGCCCCTTTTGGGTTGATTTGGAGCACACGCCATGACCTAAAAATAAACACCTGGGGAAGGTGTTTTCCTCTCTTCGTTTTCAGTTTTTCTTTTTTGCCGGCAAAAAGTTCAACGCAACAGACAACAACAGAGTACGTCAGATAATCGTCAGATACACAAGGGATACGGATACGGATACAGATTCAGATACAGATTCAGATACAGATACAGATACAGATTCAGATACAGATACAGATATATATATGGCCACCCCATCCCAAAAATAGAACTTTGCCTCATTTGTGAAAGTTTTTTGCCAAACAAAATAAATACAAATCGCAAATGCTCCCGATTATTTTTAACCTTCACATGATGCTGACCGATCCGAGGGTCAAGGGGGAGGGATAAACCGCGAACCATGACGATGGAAAGGGACAGGTGCACGAGCCAGCCACCTGTAGTGGGCCAACGTACGCCACAGAGAGAGATTTTCATGTAGTAGCAGTAGCGGGGGAAAAATGAAAACTCATTACGCTAAATATAGCGAAATCTATTCACACAGTTTCTAAAATTTTTCACCATCAATTTCTAGTGACGTGTTGTTTCCCCAGAGGGAAAATGAGCGGAAAGTAAAGGCGAGAGGTGCTTTGGCCCAGCCCCTGACAAAACACCCACGAAAATAGTTTGCACAAATCTAAAAATACACATTTGTGGCCATTGTAAATTATTTGCTGCTGCTGCTGCTGCTGCTGACTGCCTGTTTGATTGCCGCTCATCCAAAGATGGACATGGCTGTGATTTTCACAGAGGGGGCGTGTCCCCCCCTTCGGATGGCTAAGATGTCAGGTGATGACTGGAAGCTGGGCTCAATCACTTGAATTGCTGCTGCTGCTGCACCTTTTCCTCAATTTGGTAGCACTGACAGCGCACCCAACACACAGTTTAGTTCTCTAATAAACATGCAAATCACAAAAAAATAAAAGAAATAAATGGTTGAGGCTTTTTTTGTGGCTCTAACAAACTAATTAACGTTATATTTTGGCGCTTAAAGTTGAGAATACAAGATAAAGGCCCAATATAACGTGAGTTAAATCGAAAATAAAATAAATTGGTGGGGTTGTTACCAATCTTAATTTATATCCTATAGCAAAAGTAGCTGTGTGTGAAGTTGCTTTTAGTTTTAAATGTTTGATATATATATATTTTGAAATGTTTCAGGAAAATATTTAATAATATTTAAAAGAGGCATGTGATCTGTTCCTACTCTCTGGTACTTCTTACAATATTTTTGTATTCTTAGAGATTACCTCTGTTGCCTCATCCTTTTTAATGTCCTTTTTGACAATGAAAAGTTTCACAATCGATTGATTAATTAACTTGAAACAAATTGTACTTCAACTTTAAAACACAAGGCATTTGTTTGATTACATTTTATAAATAAAAAAACATCGTTTTTTCTCATTTACTGAAAACTCCAAAAAAATCTAAATTGAACATCAACTTATAGACATTAAAATAACCAATAAACTTTGACAATCTTTTGCACTGCCTTCACCATTATGCCTTACCTATCCAAATACCCGACATTGTATTGATATCTATATCTGTCTATATGCCAATTCTTTGGATGTGTGTGCGAGTTCTGTGTATCGTGTGGGTTTCCTCAGCCGTGTTATCTCATTGAGAACGTGGCTGAGAGTGCGTGGGTCAACTGGGGAGACGCTGCCTCTTGATGAGGCAGAGGCGTTAGATAGTCGCAAAGTCGCGAGTCGCAAGCCAGATGACACATGGCACGCGCCCAGCACAGATACATTCACTTGGCGTGGATCTGTAGTAGAGATACAGATACAGATACAGATACACGACAGGCAAACAAACAGACATTGGCATCAATGCCAACCAAGCCAGGCTTGTCTGTCTGCCTTTTAGCCAAGGTCCGCGATTTGCCGTAAATGGTGAAAAGTTTTGTTAGGGCAACTTTTGAGTTACAGCCGCGCGTAGGTTGTAATTAAAAGCGTATTGACTGGCAAATGCAACTCGTTCGCTCCGTCCATCCCGCTTGCACTCGATGCCTCACGTATGTATCTGTGAGATACACTTGAGCTTCGACCGCTGTTTTCCGTCTTTCTATTCACTTGTTATTGGTGGTTTGGCTTACCCTCGGAACAGAAATTGTTCAGCTGCCAATGGGCGCTTTGTAAGCGTTTTCATTTCAATTTGAAAAGCAAACGCACTTGATTGTCGTCAAAAAGTCGTTTGCCGCTGCGCATTACGCAAGCCAACTTCATTTTGGCTTTTGGCCACAGGTGAGAGCCATAAAGCGTTTGGCCAAGTGGGCGTCGCCATCAGCATTTTGGAGTTGAGGTGTGAATAAATTTATATACATTTTACATAGACTATAATATATATATTTTTTTTTGGTTGGGGATTTATCTCCGGAGCGATCGTTTTGATAGCTCTTAAGTTTCACCGCTTGAAAATTGTCAGGACATAAAACAAAAAATCCAAAGCAATTTTATTTACTGTCCCACCGTCGTTGTGTTATATTCTCTGTAAAATTCATAAATACAATTTTTTTGATTTCTTTTATATTTTATTTCATTTAATTTATGAGCATCATAATATGCTTTATGATCTTGGCATGTTGCCGTAAATTGCTGCAGTCAACAGCGAAAAAGGGGGGAAATATTGTTGTTCAGAGACACAAATTGGAAATTTAAACATTTGGAAAAGCCGAAAAAAAATATTCCATTGGCTGAAATAGAGCAAGAGACATGGAGTGGGCGGAGAACTGGGGGACACGACAGACCTGAGCGGAATCACACAGAAAAATACGGATTTAGCGCCATTTTTCTTCATTTTCCCCCTCAACTTCTCTCTGCGCTGAGAAAGGTCGGCGAAAAATGAGGTGAGAATTAAATTGGATTTCTGTTTATTTTTATTATATATTTTTTTTATTAGTTGTCAGTATTTCAAAACAAGTGCATAAAACTTGGTAAATTAGTAAGATAATTAGTGGAATTAAATATATGGCGGGGATTGTTACTTTTGAATATCTTAACTTGATTAGAGAGTGAGAATTTATGATCCACAAATTTAGCAAATGGTGAATAAAAGTTTAGGAGAAGATTTTATATCAAAATTTTGATTAAAGGTCAATAAATACTTTTTGTATCCAAAAAAGTATAAATCAAACTACCATAACTTTGCAATTTTTTATATAAATTTGTAATATATCATTTTACTGAAAAAGAAAGGAAGAAAACTGTAAATTATATTGAGTAAAATTATTAAAAGCTCATAAATATTTTATCTAGTCTAAGATTTAAAGTTTAACAGGTTGAATATTGAGAAAGCATTTAACAAAAGCAACTGCTTAGTGTTTTTGGAATCGAAATAGTTCTGACTTTAAAGTCTGCGATTTGAACATCATTTATATGATAATCAGCAGTCTTTTCTACTCCGTATAAATTCGATTATAATTAAATGAAAAATAAATATATATTTGTTATACCGTTTACTGATAAAACTTTAAAAAGTAAGAGCAGAAATCGGTACCTAAACTTTCTTAGATTTGATAATTTTATTAACCCAATGATATAAGATTTTTAAAGAGTCCAAAGTGCATTTTCAAGACTGAAATCTTAACATTAATTTTCCGAATTTTAAAGCATATATTTATGAATGATATTGTTAAGACTTTCTCTGGTATATGTCCGATTGTCAGTTTCAATTTTTGGAAAGCGAAAATCCTAAAGTCTGACAATTGCTCGGCCCACTGTCCAAATGCCTTTGTCTAATTGCAAAACTCTATGAGTTTTGGCACGAGCACGAATACACATATATATAAATATTCATAAATAATAAGTCAGAGCAGTCCCAATTAGGAATAAGCTGGTGCTCCATCGAGTTTCGGGTGGTGAAAGTGGGTCAAATAATATGGCATCAGAAATAGATTGCACGAATGTGTTTGATAAGTACTCATGCTCTATTTGTGCCGATCTTCCGTTTGGATCTTTCACCGCACACCAAAAAAAACATGGCAATCATCTAAATATAAAACGCGTGCCTCACTCGAAACTAATTTTAACAGCGCTTGCCCCATGCACATATTTAGACGAATCAAACAAAATAAAAATACAGAAGAAACAAGCCAAAAACCGAAACCAAAACAAATCAAAATTCGTTCGTTCATCTTTTCTTTTTTATTATTATTATTTTTGCCATGGCAAAGACGCAGAAGAGATTGACAGCAGCTAGTGGGGGGGAAAATTGGCTGAAAAGCCCAATCAGCTGGCGGAAAATATATCTTTAGAGAGAAAATGAGAGAGATATTCGTGTGCCGTGGCCAGAAAACAAGACCTAAATTGGCCAAAGTCAGCAGGGGGTCCAGCCGGGACTCTATCTCTCATTTGGCGGATCCGCTGGATACGTCAGTAAACAATTAACTGAGAAAAGATTAAAATGGCAAAATCCCCAATCGATGATCTGAGAGGAGACGCGATGACGCGAAAAGCTCGCCGTGCAAATAGCAAAATAATTACAATATAAATTTTCCACGTCAAGTTCATAAATTCTGTGGCGCTTAATCAGCTTTGCCCGCTTTAGATGCTCACGTAGATCTTCTATTTATTTATAGATCTTGTTATTTTCTTCGCTCGGTCAAGGTAATTTTAGGCACAAACACACACAGTACTTTCCTCCTAATGACGTTCAAATGGTTCTAATGGATGCTGGGCGCTGGGTGAGTACCAAAAATAGCCAACAATGATTGGCGAAAAATAGATTCTATTGCAATTTTCGGACTTTTCCCCTATCTGTGATGGATTGTGTGCCTGCATTTTGTTGGTTCTTGTTGAAAATTCGTTAAATTCCATTTTAATGACTTTATTTATGGGGCGTGCATGGGCAATGCTCTGTATTTTTTTTTTCGCCTTTGGATATTTATGACACTGTGTCGCGGCCACAAAAAGTTAATCCCACTAAATGCCGTTGATAGTTTATATTACGATTTGTTGTTCTGCGAAGAGGGAAAGATATTCATTCGGGTGATTTAATTTTAGAATTGTGACAAATGCGCAACTTTTTACGGCTCCATATGCCGGAGTGATCCACAGTTTTTGGGCTTTTTTATGATTGATTTTCATTGTTTTCCATTTAGCCTAGTGACTTTATAGTGTAGATATTTTTTCTTGGTAAGAGTGATTTGGTTTTGGGATGCTGTCTAGATGCTTTTCTTTTTAGGTCTTGATGATTTTAGATGGAAGATGTTTAAGGAGAATATTGAAAACAATTGTGTATTATCCTTTTTAAATCACTCTTAGACTAAGCCTTAGTATTATTTAAGTCTTAGGTACATATTTATTTATAGTTTATATATTTACATCATTATTTTCACTTGAACTGTTGTAGGAAATATGAAATATCATTCACGGATTGTTTCTCAGCAAACTCGTACTGCAAATTACCAGCATTTACCATTCAAACTTGAAGTTCTCATCACTATACTTCTTTTATATTATATATATTATATATATTATATATATTATATATATTATATATATTATGTTTAATATATATTTTCCTTAGTTTCTGCATTATCATTGTCTGAAAGCACTCTCCTTTCGCATGCCTCTGATGACCCCAAAAAGCATTTTCCGCCCAATTTTCGAATATATTTTTTTGGTGCCTTATCAATACCCATTGAACGTCATAGACTATGGATAACAGATAACCGATAATAGATTACAGATAGGAGATACGATTGCGTATTTGTAACTATATAGAGATAAGTCGGGCAGCGTCACAGGAACCCGCTCTCGAAGAGCATTGTGCGTCAATCAGCATAATATACATGTATATATAGATGTCACACGGCTAAATATAGTCAAGGCAGCGTACATTATAGAGCTAGCGATATCGGAAAATATATATCCGTTTTGATTAAAAGCACAAAGGGGGCCTGGCAACCGGGCAACCGTTCGAGCCAAATGTGAACCAATTTCCAATATTGTCAGCTCTGCTAATGAGCAGATTCTTAGCTAGAAGGAAATACATATCTGTGAGGAAATATCTTTTGGGTTTTTCGTCGGCATCCGTGACACACTTCGCAGTTGCATCATTAATTTTCAGTTCTCATTTCGGCTCCACCATCGCGGCCATATGGAATGGGAGGGAGGTTCCTCGCATCTTGGGCTAATGACACAAAACTATCTGGCTCTGTGACAATGGGCCAAGGCACACGGATGGTCTAGAGGCAAGAACAAATTTTGTCGTGTTTGCGCTGCCAGATTGCCATTAATTTTGTATTTATATAGATATATCTCTCTCTCACATTCCTCTGATATATCTTGTAATTTTTAATGTTCGCAGTGTTGTCGAGTGGAATTTTTGATTCAAACTGAAGTGTGTCACTTCGCTGGGTTTTATTGATTTAGTGTCCCATTTCCTTCTTTCCTCCTTTCTTCTCCGAAACATTTTTGTATTTATAGAGCTACTTTCCTCCATGACGAACCAGAAATTGCAAGCCTATATTTAGCCCCCCAAGAAAAATCCGACATATAGATAGGCCATGTTTACTTCGCATCCCCCACAATTTTGGATTTTGTTTAGACTCTGACGACGTCATAGTTTGTATTCAAAATTCTCGTGAACTTGACGTCGGCAAATAATTAGCTGAAAGCATTTCTGCTTGTTGTTCAATAATAATCAGCAGCTAATATTCGTTACGTGGAGCGATATAAATAGTTGGCGTGGGTATATATTTAGCCGGGAATAGGTACTATATAGTTCTATAGATCTATAGATCTTCCCCACACTCGGCAAAGCCAAACAAATTGGGCGGAAAATCGGAATGGAAATGTGCAAAGATATAATATATTCTTTTGGATAGGTGATGCTCCTCCTGCTCTTCTGGCCAATACAATTCTTAAGTATTTTCTGTTTTTGGCTTTTTCTGTTCGCTTTTCATCATTTTTCATGCCGGAAAGTCCCGACTGGATGTGGATGTGGACGTGTTGTCGTCGTCTACAAGTCAGGCAGGTCTCCTCCATTGGGGCCACATAAATCCCTTCAAATGCCATGACATGTAAATATTTTCCAAGTCTTATGGCAGCGAACAACTCTCTTGACTTGTGCAGCGCTTATAAAATATAATTTCATTCTATAAGAAAAATGCAAAGTGACAACATAATTCGCCAGTTTATCATAATCAAAATACGCCTAGTTGCTTTATACACACTCTCTCTCTCTCTTGCTTGATTTTTTTGTGGTTTTTTTGGATTTTATTTTTCTGTGGCATGCAAACACTTTACAGGCACGCTTTGGCACAACAAAAACACACACACAACAATGACACAGACGAGTGTCAGGCCAAGTTGTGCGAAAATAACTTCAAATAGTTCCATTCTCCCCTGCATTATATTTTCTCCTTCCTCTGAAGAGTACATGAAATTTCTTTTTGGTGACTGACAACTTGCATTTTCAAATTGGTTTTATCATACTCTTATGGGAGGGTATTTTAATTATTGCAAAAATAGATCTAAGGGATATAATGGGTTTTTATTGCCTATAATCAATCCAGTAATTTCTTCATTATTTTAACACATTTAAGATCTATTTTCAGTCTTCCTTTTTTCTCTATTAATGTTTTGTTATAATATATATATAATTTAAATACAATTTAAAAGCCTTAATTTATCACAAAATCTTGTAGTTCTTACTCTCATATTATATTTTAAATATTTTTCGATGAACTCTTTATGTAATAAAACATTGTTTATTGCTTACAAATACAAGTACTTCACTTCACTTCTTGATGGAATAATAATATAATTTCCACACTCGATGGTATATTAAAGAAATATACTCACAATTATAACATATTTTTAGATAAAATGTTACGTTGTTTTTGAAATAATACATACACATCATAGGATAACAAATATAAGACATTACTTATAATAAAATAGAAAATGTATGTTTAATTATAATAAATAAGAAGATTTATAGTTAATTATAGTTGTTAAATGAAGTTCATTTTCATAAGTTTCATTTAAAACTAAAGAAACCTGGGAGAGCATTCACATTTCCAACACATTTTAACTTCAAAGTGGTCTCCTTGAGATTTAGATATGATTTTGGACACTAATCTGTTTTGCTTCTGGTCCAATGTTGATAATCTCACGGCAAATTAATGCTGAACACGAAGTGGAAAAGACTTAACACGCATCAGAATGAATCATTGCGAGTGTTGTTCTTAATTAACAGCGAATTGTTGGATGCACCTAACATAGCACACCGCGGACAGACTTTATAAATGCGTCTCAAGATCTCACTTCATGCCGGTCGTTCCATTCAAGAGTTTTCAACAAAACGAAAACAACAGACTCAAGACTACAGAAAAAAGCCGAAAAAAAACTCTTTAATGAAATGTCAGACACTTAAAAATGTAATTTTATTTTGGCACTCTTTAAGCCACAGTCGAAAAACAGGTCAAGTAACAAAATGATTTTAATGCTCAGACAATGTATGAGCATATTATACAATTCATAAAAAGAGGCTCTGCCAAATTTGGTCAAAAGTAGGCACCACAAATTTTGTGTCTGTTTCTTTTTCTTTTAAGCCATCATTTTGCTGTTGCTTTTTATTTTGTTGTTTTCGACTGTTTTGGGTTATTTTGTTTGGTTCCCTTTGACTGGTCTTAACCAATTTTGGGCAAACTTTGTGATTTGTGCTTAATTGCGGTTTTCGCTTCTCTCTCTCCCTCTCGATGCGCACCTTTTATGGTAACATTTGTGTCGAGAGTCGCAAAAAAACAAGTTAATAATTTCATGGCTGGCTTAATCATCGTTAGCCACGTCAGACTTCTGAGACTGACTATTTTTAACCAAAACATTTCACCCTGGAAACGGGTTGCAAATTTGCTTCTTTTGCATTTTGTCTCTGGATTTGCGGTTTTCTGTTGTTAAAACTAAAGTTTGTGAATGGCAAAGTTAAGTGTTGATTAAAGAATAAGAAATCTGCTAACAAACTATATTAGATAATTCAAGCTTTTTACAGATATCCTCTTCAAAAAAATCAACCAAAATTAAAGGATTTCTTCAACTTTGTACAGTTTTAAACCAAAATCCATATAATCCCTCAAAAGAACTCTCCTTCCTGGCTGCTCCTTAATTACTGTAACTATTTTTAACGCTCTGTGTCAACTGTACGAAGCTCTAATGAAAATTTACGAGTCTCGTAACTTTATTCGCGCTTTTCAACTACGTCAAACGGAATTGTGTGAAAGTGAAAATGAAGCCACGGGGAAAGGGCGAAAAACAAAACACACACACAAACACTAACACGGACACATCTTTAAAATTCCACCTGTTGTTGGAAAACTTTCCACAGTCAAGGACAACGTTGGGCATTTGCTTTCGTCATAGCGAACTTCCGCAAACACACCGACAGGCGCACACGCACACACACACACAGGCATCCATTAAAAAAGGCAACGCAGGCGCCCTGTTAAGTATGCTATAAATTGTCGCATTCATTCATAAAAATCCAACCGGGCCCACAAAATACTTTACGCAAGCAAAAGTTGAGAAAAAGAGAGTTGTGTGTCTTTCGCAGGGGAAACAATACCGGCAATTTTTAGCTCTATCGATTTTCGAACTTTCCCCAGAGAGAAAGAGAGTAAAAAAAGAGCTCGTGACTTGCTCCTTGACTTTGAACCGAGAAAACTATTTGCACACACACGTGGCGCTAGGTTCAAAGTGCACCAGCCGATATCTAGGGCCTCCTTGAAGCTTTATTCCTTTTGATGACCGGTTGATGTCCCCAAAACCGGTCAACATTTATCATCTTTTCGCAGTTGCAGTCGCTCAACCAACCCGATTCCCTGGGCCAAGAAGGCGTACGAAATTAAAAGTCGCTCAACTGAGATACTAAAAAAAAATAAATAAAAAAAGGAAGAGAGAAAAAAAAGAAACAAAATGCATTGCGCAAATGCGAATGATATTAAAATGAAAAGTTTGCCAAGTAATAAACTGATAAAGAGGCGACGTCTGCGTCTCACGACGACATATCGCAAGAAGGTAACTTATTAAACAACATGGCGCTGGCTTTTTTGATACCCTAACTTTAGGCACACCAGTGAACGAGTGACAGGGTTCTTTGGAATAATTGGAAACTTAATAAACCAAGGAATTTTATGATTCCAAAACTATTTCATATGAATATATACTGTCAAATTTAATGGGTAAAAGAAGGTTTAAATTACTGTTTAAGAGTGACTTTTCTTAATGTTTTTAAATGATTTAAAATGAAATTCTTGATTAGTTTTATTAGCACTTGGTTGCTGGATTAAATGTCCTGCTAAAGGTAGCATTTCTAATCAAAATAATACAGTTTTTTGTATAATTTTTATACTTTCCTTTCTGAACAAGGACATTATCGCTTCGACCATGTCTGGGCCAACTTTTCCTTTCTTGTTATTAATACACACACGCACTTATATTACGATCCAGTTGTTGTTGTTATTGCTGACTGTGGCAGTGTGACTGCCTCGTTGCAGCAGATAAATGTAAATTATTATGTCGTAAATTTGTTGACTGCCATGTTTGTGGCTGCAGCCTCACACTGACATGGCCGAAAGAAGAAAAAAAAAAACTCAAGCCAACAATGCGAGCCAACTCTGCGGCTCAACCAGTGCAAATTAAAACCCCTGAAAATGCTTAATAAAATGCCTTGATTGAGTCGCCGTTTGCATAATGCGCGACAAAAATGAAGCAAAAACAAATCAACAAAAACAAAATAATACGAAATATTGTGTAGAAATATGCATTGAGCCTGGGCGAACCGGATGCCTAAGATAGGCAGCAACATGTTGATTTATTCGAGTCGGCACACGACCAGACGACAATGACATACGCATCTGGAGTGGACAAAAAGTGCAAGTTTGCCGGAGCAGAACGTGGGCCAAAATGGCGAAGAGGCGTTCCAGATCGAAGCGTGCCAGAGAGACGCCTCCGTTGGTTTTCGCATCAGTCGTGTGGCGGCGTGTGCCAAAAGGTTCACTTTTTGCCCTTGAACTCATCGCATTCGGATATATGGATTCTCATGACTGACCGACATTTGGCAGATCGGTGGTGTTCACTTCAGGTGGGTGGATGTGAGAAAAGCACACAGACGCCACCAACACGACCACCACCACCACACAAAGCAACCCCCGCACAACACAAAAAAAAGAAAACAAATATGCGAAAACCGGCCACAAACATTTTTGCGACCCAGACATTACGACGTCATCCATACGTTATATACACAGGGAAAAAAACTTATTTAACTATGAAAATATTGGGTATTGATGTAGTGGTAGTTATACCTCTTAATTTAAAATTTCTTGGATTTTTTAAGAGGTTTTTTGCACTCTTTCAACAAAAGAGTTCATCTTCGTTTAGGAAAGCGTTCAGGTTTTGAGACTTAAAAACTAGTGATTATATATTTAAGAAGGGTTTAGTTATCATCTATTTAATATATACAAAATGAAGATAAAATGAATGTTAGATATCACAAAGATTGTATTTTTAATGTGATTAGATTTTTAAAATGATGTTTCTACTGAATTTAGAATACTTCCAACTTAACCATTTTCGTTCTTTCAATGAGTTCTTTTTCTTTGAAAAGCTAACTCTATTATAACAAAATACTCTACTTAAACTTGTAATTCTTTAAACTAAATAACCCACTCAAAAACAATGATTTTCTTTCTGTGCACACATTTCGATGCCAAGTTCGCACGCAGAATTTTCGCTTTCGTGTGGAAGTGGAGGTGGTGGAGGAGGAGTATCGTATCCCCACGTGATCTGCGATCTGGTCGAGTCGCGTGCCACATGGTCCTACACAAAATATAAAAAAATAAACTGTATGGAGTGCCCACAGCATTGGGTCACTCAACTGAACTTGCTCCATTAAAAAAAAAGAAGGCAGCTAAAAACGTAACCGATACAGAACGGAGGCGTTCGCCAATTTGGCTTGGAAAGTGGGTGCACTTAATATGCACACTTTGCTTAGGCGCGATCAATTTTTGCGTCTAGGTGGGGGTGTGGGAACATTTTGGCCGCCGCCGCCCGCTGTTTTTCTTTAAATTATTGCACATAAATTTCACACACAAAGTACTTTGCACCACCATGAACATAACGGACCCAAAAAGACACCAGAACCGATCCGGACCTGGCCTGGGCCGAACCGATCGCCTTTAATTTAATTAGTTGCGCGTGCGACAGCCCAGCCTCTCTACCGGATCTTATGGGATCTTCTGGCTGCCGGTTGCCGGTTGCCATTGCCAGGTTCCATGCTTCAGTTGGAACGCCTTGTTATTTATGCGTCGCCTTCTTTATGGCTTCCCATATAAATTCTCATTTTGCTTGTCATCATTTTGTTTCTCTTCTTGGCGAGGGCAACTGATGCGTTAAGTGCATGGGATTTGGTTCCAACTTGATGAGCGTTTTGAGGAAATTATGTGCATTCTCGGCTGATCAGTTTTTTTTGGGGGAGGTTTGCTAGTGGTCAGTTTGGGCAATTCTATTTGACACTTATATTGAGCATATTAATGGGTGATTTAGTCACAACATTTCCTTACCTTTTGTTTAAAGACAATCGTGAGAAATTAGACAACAAAGGAATATGTTTAGGGTACTCTGTGAAGAATTTTTAAATGAATTTGCTTTTGTAAAAATAGAAAAATATTTAAAAAAAAAATATAGTTGTGCGTCGGCCGGGAATCGAACCCGGGTCAACTGCTTGGAAGGCAACTATGCTAACCATTACACCACCGACGCCACATAATCTACGACACTTAATCTCTTTCCATAAGTTAAGCACTGACTAAAAAACTATTGCAGCAACTCTGAAATAAGCACATTATTAATCTAATAAATATCAAGAAATATGATTTATGTGTATCCTATTCATAGGGTTGCTAACCTTGCCAATATGCTGATTAATTTCTTTTTCAACATTTTTTTAATTGGTTCTTTTCACAACAGGAAACACAGATTGTATAACTATATTTCTTATGAATATATAATTAAAACGCATTGAAAGTGGATAAAAGCCAAACAAGCGGCTACAAGCAACATCGAGACTTCGACTTGACTCGATTGTCTGTCTCCGACTGTTGTTTGTAATGGACGCCCACCCAGTAAATGTCTTTTGCTGTAATAATTTATTATCACATTTACGTCTTGGCATCGCCAGCAATTAATATGAAAAGTAAATGGTGGAAAGAGCGAAACAGAAACAGAAACAGAAACAGAAAATAGAAAATTAAATGAATGAATCAACGTGCGAGCGTCGACCAAAAAAAGTCATCAATGAACAACAAGCCAACCCAAACCGAAGTTGTATCTCCTCACCAATATCTATCTGTATCTGTATCTGTATCTGAGGTTGTATCTTAGTGTGTTGGCGTCCAAAACCGCAGGAATAACAATCGGCAGCTTTTGATTCAGTAAAGCGTTTGCCAATGCAGAAATCAAATTAGCCACAACAAGAACACAGAGAGAATTTTGAGATGTGTTTTGAAATCAAGAAGGTTTTATGATTTTATTGATAGATATACTCATCGACAATCTAAAAATTAAATCTATAAATAGTTTGATTTTATTCTATGAAGATTAATTTATATAAAAACAAACTTGTTTTATTATTTATTTGTTTGCTTACTTCATTTCTTTTAATTCAAACATTTTCAGACTTTAAACCAAGAGTTAAAATTGATTTAAATTCGCAAACTTTAAAGTCGTTTAAAATATAACATAAGACTTTGAAGAGATTTCTTTGTGAAGCTCATGCTCATTTTCTCCCTGTGCTGATCGTCGCTCATAGTTTGTCTTGCGTATCTAGCAGATACTTGTCGCTGTAGCTTTTGCTGTGTTTTGTGTCGTGTGGGTTGCCACTGTGTCCACTGTGTGTGCGTAGGTCGGAGTCCGTGGCACCCTGTATCTGCGGCGCAGAATAATAAAATTTAACAATTTATTGCATTTGTTGCTTTAATTTGTTGTTGTTACTTGGCCAAAACGAAACCAGAAAAAATACATACAGCAACAACAAAATTATTTTCATTCACAAAACGGCCGCCGTTGTATGCAAATTGATCGTTCCTCTCGGTGTTTGTTGTTGATGTTAACTTTAGTTTTGGTTGTTGTTGTTGATTTTTCTTTGCAGTAGCTGCTCAGCCAGCGCCGACACACTTGGCAAGCGATGTTCGATGATTGCAACAGCAACACCAAAAACAACACCAACAGCAACACCAACAACAACACCAACAACAACAACAACAACAAGAGTTGCAGAAACAACAAACATTGCCGCACACCAAATGAATGAATTGGCTTTGCGCCTTGGGCCAGGGCATGTTTGCCACTTCGCTTGTGCCTACGTGCGGCTACGTGTTGGCATAAATTATATATTAATGCTCTTCGATTGGTGGATTTGAATGCTTATTCGTTTAAGCTGAAACTCCTTGGAATTGCATAATAAATAAATTTGCACAAGATAAGGAAGATTTTCGTGTAGATATAGAATAAACAGGCATTCTGGTAAATGTTTATAGGCTATCGGAATGGGGATATATATATATATAAATATATTAAACCAAAATTAACTCTAAAAAGTTGTTTACCAATTGATTAAAGCAAGTTCAGATTATACCCGGTAATTATATCTGCATTTCCAGGAGAATAAATTTAGCATTTTAAGTTTGTCTTTAAAAATACCTTGATCTCAGAGAATAAAGGAGTTCCCTCTATGTGTCTCTCTCCCTCTCGCTCTCTTTCTCCCTCTCGATCTCTACCTTTTTCGGTATCCCTACCTCTCTCTGTGTATCTCTAGAGATATCTGTTTACTGCTGGAGTATCTCTGTACCTCTTTGTCTCTCGCTCTCGCTCTCTCTCTCTCTCACGCTTTCTCTGTTCTCTTTACTCGGAGACTATAAATACAGCCGCTGCAGTCCTGCTGACCTCATTCTGTTCGCGGCTTTCCTAGTGTTTAGATCTATAGTGACAGTGATAGTGATAGCCGTCCGGCCCCAAAAATTAATGGAATACATCTGGATGACCACGAAGAAGAATAGTTCGATGATACCATGAAAAGCTTAATGGAAGGAAGTAATGAGGAGAAACGGCGACCGTGTATCTTCTACTGGGGTAAGTCTTAACATTGATCATGCCGTGGTCTATAATCAGATGTATCTCTGCATTCTTTTATTCTTGATCAACATGAATTTAGTCATATCTGGTGAAATTAATTTGTTACCCATTAAAAATAGAAATTATAAAAAAATCAGATTAAAAAGAGTATTTAAAAGTCATGTATTGTATTGATAAAACTCCCCATTTTGGCATTTTCCGAATTGCACACGCACATATTATTTATTTAAAACATTAAACAAAGACACAGACACATGTTCAACTATAATTGTGACCGCTGTTGTTGTTTGTGTTCCCCCTTTGGCGACATGCAACAAATGTTAAACATTCAATTTGTTGTTGACACTTCATTAGCAAACAAAAAATTAAGCGAACGAGGAATCAGCGGCGGGGCAACAGAAAATCTGGGTTAAATGTTGCTAAAATTAAGCGAGGCAAGCATGGCAGCCAGAGGCAAGCCATGGTGTGTGGAAAACAAAACCCCATCCTGCCTTCCCCGAAAAAAATATTCAAGCCTAACCAAATAAAAGCATGTATTGGGTTACCAACTGGCCAAGAAGTGAAAGAGATACACAGGGCTGGGCACGCGTTGATAATGAAGAGCTTGCTTTTTTTTATGAATGAACGCATCGTAGTAAACTGCGCCCACGTCGTGTTGTTCGATGATGAAATCATGAATGAAACGACAGAAAAACTTTGGGGCCAAACCCCAGGTGCCAAAAGGGCACGCGAGTCGTAAATGTGGGCAGCAAATGCAAATTGATGGCCATGGCTAAGATGTTGATGGCAAGACGCTGCTGCCTCTTGGCCATTAGCCACGCACACCGGAACCGCATTAGCATCTCAGTCCGAAGATGCAAGATCGAAGATCCGAGTTCCGGGGAACCGGAAAATGCCGAAAACTTTACTGCCTTTCTCTCCCCCTCCCAGAGCTTTTGTCAATGCAAACAAATTAACTGTCAAATGCTTCAACATGCATTCGAGATGCATTCAATGAACACATTTTGGAAAGAAAATCTCCCATGCTGCCATCAATGAAATGTTTGTTCAAAAGCTCAGTGGGTAGGAGATGGTCTAATCGCTAAGAGCACCGTTTCGATCGGAACTATCATATTTCAGGCGTTTGTCAACGGCTACTATTGTCCAAGTTCTTTTATTTTATGTTGGCTAAGAACCATTTCTTTATGACTTTAAAAAGAAAAAGCAGTGTGACTTTGGTTTCTTAAATATGTGAGAAAATTCCCATATAACTTGAGGTGCATCCCGTTCGTTAAAGTATCTCAAAAACCAGTAAAATCTCGGCTTATGGTTTTTCCGTAATTAATTTGCACTTTTGCACTATTCATTATGGTTCGCAAAATCTTATCCACAAATGGCTTATTTCCCACTCCCACTCCTCCGCCATGCGGATTTGACTTTTTCTCTGCGGCCATTACAATTTTACGACTTGCCACAGCTGCAATAACAGTAACAGCGACTTTGGTTGTAAAAACAACCAGTACTAACCACATCCCATGGCCAGGCTGACGTCATAAATGCATAAATGCAAACGGCGATGACATAAATTGCATTTGAATATTGGCCAAGAGCTAACAGAAAAATAAAGGAAAAACAAACCATAACGCGGCCTGGCTCTAACCCCAGAGCTAAGCCTGTGCTTTGGTTTTTACCGCTTGTCACGATGCCTGACAGCTTTGGGCCACATTGATCGATTCTGGCCTCCTACTTAAGGGGGTTTATGAGGGAGGTGGGCCAAGTATATGGTTATTTGGTTAATTATATAAATTATAAACAATTTCAAATTGATAATAATAGTTAAAATGTTTAAGTAAGATGTTGCAAGTGTCTTTACTGAACTGTAAAGGGAACTGATTATGTATCTAAATACTCATAAATTCGATTTAAAACTTAGAGTGTGGGATTCTGATGAAATTAAATACAGAATACAATATATATATATATATTAAACTAAAAGCGGTTAATTTTAACATTATAAAAGCGAATGTTAAATTAGTGTTTAGTACAGAAAATAATGAATGCACTTTTGGAATAAGAATAATCGATAACAAATTCGACTTCATGATCGATTTCGATTTCCTGACATTCACTTCACTTCCGGTTTAATGTCAAATCCCTTTGATTTCCGTTACAGTAAATCCAAGTAAATAAGTAACTATTTCATTTGGAATAATCCTTTATTATGTTAAGTCTATATCTCATTAATAAAGGCGCAGTCGCAGCAGCAGCAGCAGCAGTTGCAGCAACTGCAGCAGAAATAACAACAAAAGCCACAACAGCAGCGGCAACTACAACAAGAGCCACTTTAGTATCGACGCGTGGGTTGCTCCATTCATAACGACCAAAAATTTTCGCTGAATGAATTGCAGTTTTGTATCTTTTGGATACACACACACACGCCACCAGCGAACTCGCGGGCCAAATAACGGCATCGAAAGCAGTCAAATCCAAAAAGGAGAAGAAAGCCACATGTGCAAGTAGTGCAGCAGAGGATTAGGGAGTGGTGGGCGGTTTAGTGGCAAGAGCGGAAGCGGGAGAGGGAGCGGGACAGCGGGAGCATTCAATACGCTGATTGGGAACCAGCGAAAACAACAACAAACAACAACAAAGTTAAATAAAACTCGTCGGCGATTTACATAAATCAGCTGCAAATTTGTTCCACTGTTCAAATGCAATGTCGCCTTCGTTGCCTGCTGTTGTTGTTGTTGTTGTTATTATTGTTGTTGTTCTGTCAGGGTGTGCGAGCGAGAGTTCCGAGGAAGTAGCAACAGCTTCCACCAGCGACAGACAGACGGAGAGACAGAGAGACAGACTTACGGAGATCCGACTTCCAAACCCAAAGTCGAACTCGAACTCAAAGTCGCTGCAGTGGCCCAAAGTCAACGCGTGTCGCTTTCGGAAAAACTTGCTGCCAGCGAAGTTACTTATTTTTTGTCTTTTGGGCTTTGACTTGTTTTATTTTTATTTATTTTATATTAGTATATCTGCTTTGCGGGGGCCCGTTGGCTGAGTTAGTACGTTTTGTAATCGTTTTGGTTGGCTTTACTAAAGTAGGTAGCATACAGGAGAAAGATATGAACTTAGGATTGAATTTGTTTGAACATTTATCATGGGAAAAAGTGGGTTTTCTATTTGGGAGTGTCTTAAATTTAATTTGTTACTTTGTATTAAGATTTTTAGAATGCTAACTGTTTGAATTTTATGTATTTTTCACGCTAAATAACATAATAAACATCACCTAAAATGAACTTTAAAGCTGACGAAACCATTTTCTATTTTCTTTACGTCAAATTGTAAGTGAATTATGGTAAAATTAAGTTCACTCTTCAGTATCCACCATTAAAATTATATATTGTAAATTTGAAATATACTAAAGAGATATAACAAAAATGAAAAAAGATTTATGGATATGTATGTAAATAGATGAGAAGGGCATACCTTATAAAAATATTTAGAAAATATCTATTTACCCATAGATTAAAGTATATGAATTATATACTTAATGTTACCAAAATGGTTTAAGCTTGAATGAATGTAAGTTCAAAAGTTTATATGGAACACGCATTAATAATATTCAAATTTCAATGATTTCGATTGTTCATGTAGCTACAGGTTAAAACTATATTTTTCCCCTAACTTAAATACTATAAGTTATTCACAAGTAAAGACTATAAAAGTACTTATTTAATCCCTGGACTTTAACATCCATATGCAATATTTAAGACCTCTTAAAAAACTCTTTTACTGATTGCTTGATAAATGTTTTTTGATAGCTTCGCACAAAAGTTTTCATCGAATTTCCGCACAACTAAACCAACCCGTTTAACCCATTGACAGAAAAACGACTGAGTGATGTCCCATTTTGTCCCACCCTCCCACTAATTAGCCCTCCTGTCCACTTTACGCCCCATGCCACAAATTGTCGCATCTTTCAGCATTTTGACATGGAACCACGAACGAAAGTGCCAGCGGACAGTTTTCGGTCTTTTGTGCTAACGATATGTGTATGTCCAAGCCATCAGTTGGCACCAATTGCTCGGGATCTCGGGATGGAAGTAAGGATGAGGAGGAGGAGGTGCTGGTCAGAGGATGGAGACGCATAAATCTTGCAGAGGTTCTATTTTCTTGATTTTCCTTTACCAATTTTCTTTTCTGAATATTTTTGGGCGTTCCGAGTGCGAGCCAAATACTTTCGAACCGTGGCGATCTGTGGCATGGTTGAGCTCATTAGAAAATATGCGCGTAATTTGTGAGTTTTCGTGGGGCTCTGAAAATGGACCGGGGGAAAAGCTATTTTTTGATTTGTCTGCTGGCTTCCCCTCCATTGGAAATGTGTCAAGTGGCGAGAGCAAACAGAAGCCCCTTGATTATTCGGGGGGGAGGACGCACTTGAAACTTGGCTACATTGACCACCACCAATCGAATTTCTTGAATTCGAAACAACAAATAAAATACTGTGTGTATAAAATACAGAAAAACAAAAACAAAATCCAAAATAACCACCAAACAAAAAGCGGCACTAAAAAAGGCAATCTCCGAGTGGGCAGAAAGGCGCGCGCTACGCCCACCAAAATCCAAGAAACAACTAGAAGAGCAATAACATAAAACTTCAAATCACGCAAACTGCAACAAAAACAAAAACGAAAACAGAAAAAAACATCAGCTGCCACAAACTATAAAAGATATAGCGACAACAGCAAACAGAACAATAAAGAGCACAAGAGTTGATGTAAATTATTTGGCTACCATATTTAGTTGGAAATCTTGTGTGATCTGTGATCTCTGTGATGCTGTTTGCTGATGATGATGATGATGCTGATGATGGATGATGATGATTATGGCTGCCCCTGTTTATGAGTGGAGTACCCTTGATCTGCGGTAAGGGTATGACGGACAGGCCAGCCAAGATCTCAATGAAGGAGAGTGGAATTTTTGAAAGCTTTTGCTTACAATTGATTTATATACAAAGATAATTATCTATGTTGGATGCTTCAAGCGGGGATATTTTATTTTTTATTGTGTTATGTACGTGGAGAGACCATGGAACAGTCCATGGAATTATAATTAAATATTCAAAGGGGGGGTAACCTTTTAACGATTTATAAATTATATTATTTTGGTACCAACAAGGACACAAAGAAAATTATGTGATGACATACTTAACAGATTTTAAGGGAATAACAAAGTTATATTTAATAAATTAAATGAAAATCAATAAGAATTATATACAGAATTATATACAGAATTTTGAGCCTTACCTGTATACAAATTTAATAACATTAATAAGAAGAATCGCTTTTGAAAGCCTAATGACCGCTCAGCATTAATTTATTGAATGAGATCACTTTTAAGAAGCTTCAATAATATTGAAATTTATTGTCACCTTGACCATAGAAAGCTATTTATAAAATTCCATTAAGAATTAATGCCAAGACAACTTTTAGATTCAAATTGTTTGAGTGCTTTTAAAGATTTAATAATAAAGATTTAATTTAACAATAATGATTTAATAAAATAATAATATACATTTAATTAATATTGATTTAAGTAAATGTTACTCGCAAATTATATGAAGAATATTGATATATTTCTTATACTAGTTTATAATAATTATATAATAAAAATACATAAAATAAAATGAAAGGGAAGAATTCCTCTGAACTGAGAGTGACTTACGTTTTCCTTTTTTCAAAGAACACTGAATCAATCACTATTCAAACTTGCTAATAAATTAGTAAGGTCTTATAGTAAATATTCTACTTTATTTTCCAAACAATTTATTAAAATAGGAAAGCCTTAAGGTATTGTCAATTGATAAAGTTTTTTATCTTTATTTATTGCTATCTTGAAGATCCTTGATCCTTTTTACCAAATACCAAAGTTCAAGGGCATCTAAACTTCGCCCGTTTTCCCAACACTGACACTTTCCTCGTGTGTGTATTTTGGTTTAAGCCATCTTGGGCAAGCCCACGGTGGTAATGGCCGCTAACCGCTAACTGAAATCACCACCACCAGCACCATCATCACCACCATCAGCGGCTCAAGCGCTCTAGACTGAAGCCGCTGGAAAAAAGGCCAGACGGATGGCGGGATGTTGAGCTGTGACTGACATTTCGCTTCAAAATGTCAGATGGCCTGGAAACTTGCTAGCCAGACCGCTGGTCCGGGGCATGACAGTTCAAAAAGTGTGGCCAAAAAGCACGGCTCAGGTGAGAGACGGTACGGGACGAGACCATTTTGTGTACTGAATGCGCCATATTTGGGGTCCCAGCTGTGTGTGAATATCCATTGAGGTTGTCATGAGGACCCCCGCGCCGAATAAAAGAGCGTGATGGAGTGCAGCTGAGCTCAAGATCTTTTTCGGTGGCCCCCAGTTGGAGTTGGAGTTGGGAACTGGGAACTGGGAACTGGGAGCTTGAAGCTGGAGTTTATTTGTGCTGCAACACATTTGAAGCATCCCATCGCAGAGGCAAGATCACGAGATGAGCGGGATAGAGAGAGAGAGAGAGGACTGAGTTTGGTCGTTAACCGGAAACCCCCAGCGACAGCCTATAATTTGCAAATTTAATTTGCAACACACGCCAACATGTGACCCCAAAACGGCAAAATGTTATAAATAATGTGCAGTTGCAGTTTTGCAGTTTGCATTTTGCAGTTTTGTTGTTTTCATTTTTCTGCTTGCTGGATTGGATCGTAGGTGTCCAGTGTGGCTTACCTTAAACTAGAAATGCTCGGCTTATGAATGGAGCTTGTGCCTCATGAATGAATGAAATCAACTCTGGGGCTTGGTCCCGGTCTCGGTTACCAAACTATATATATTCTATCCGTCTCACTGCCGTATGTTCGATTGCCGGGCACAGGCAATTTTTTATGCAAATGAAAAACGCGTTTTGCTGTTTTTCTACGAAAATCCAACGAAATTCAACTGAACTCTGTTCAGCGCTTGGTTGTCTTTTAACTAGCACTCTTTTGATTTTGTTTTATTTAAAAGATTGTGGTTTTTGACTAAGAGAGGGGTTTTTTCTTTAATATATTTCTGTATCAAGTGCGTGGGCAGTCATAGTGAGTTCCACCAAATGGCGCCAACAGGTTGACCCCCAAAGGCGTGGGCGGATATTCTATCAAGATCACGAAGACCACTTTGTCGATAGAGATGGATTAAGATCTGAGATTAAGATCTTTCAAGGGGGATTTTCCATTAAAAGCGGAAATAAGTATGATTTTGGTAAATAAATGAGTTATTCTGTGCACCTGATTTTGTCATTCTTAAAGAAAATTAAACAGAATTATATTGCTTATAGTATTCCCATTTCAAATAATTTAAATTTATCTAGATGTTTCAGGCTTTCGATCCATTTATCATGGGTCTGCCTTCAATGAGGCTAAATTTGGTCGATGTTGATGAGCATCCTTAATGAGCAAAGCTGGATTATATATAAAAAAAAGAACAATTGCAAATTGGAATATATATAATTTTTATCTTTTCAGCCATCGTATACGTCTAACGAAACCCTTACTATCTGTATTCTAGGTATATTAAACTATATTTTTATATGTTTAGGATTTTGGGTAAATCAAAGTTTTTTAAATATCATAGCTAATCCAAAAATGCATTAATTTAAATTCTGAAAGCTTTTCTATGCTAGTTTTTATGGGGCTAACCAATCGAAATATTGCATATGTCTAACAAGTAAAGGTAAGCAATTTAAATAAAAAAAGTTCCCTAATTGAAATGTTGCATTTGATTTACAGAACTGTCTCCTTAAGCTGTTTAGGCCTTATTTAAAAACCAATTAATCCCACGTTATGTTTCGGACCATCGGCTTCTGAGTTAAGTTTTTATTTTTAGACCCATGATGGCAATATATGTATATATTCCTACTTGAAAGTTGTGTCAAAAAGCTTACACAAATTATAACTCAAGTCGAATGCAAACCGCAGAAACCAAAAGCTGACCAAAAATCAGCCCACATGCTGTGGCTTTGATATTTATACGTTTTAGAGTTCCAAATCGATTTGATTTGATTTGGCCAACGGCGCAGACTTGGCGCCAACATCCAGATCGGCGATCGCAGACCGCAGACCGTCAGGTGACAATGCAAAAACAAATAATAATAATAATAGTAATCAAGTTGACCTATACGACAAAGCCATTTGTGGCACACTTTTCCGGCCCACACAAATTATGCTAATGGTGGACTTAACGCAACGATTCGATTTGGAACCGTTCAAGTTGATTGTGTTTGGCCAAAGTTAGCAGCCTAATATGCAAATGGCTGGGTAACTTCAGAGGGACGAATGCAATCCATCCATCAGTTGCATTGTGCCACCAACAGAGAATGGCCGGGAGCAATCACACACAATCTCCCAGGCCTTCCTTCCTCCTTCCATGTAAATGGCAATTAAGTTGCCGTCGTTGCAGTCGTGAACTTGTGAACCACTCCGAAAGGCATCATCATCATCATCATCATCAGCAGCAGCAGTCTAGGAGGAAGTTCGGTTCCATTTCCATGTCCACTGGTTCCTGCAATTAATCGCGGCTCAAGTGGCTCACTGATTGCAATTAATCTTCATTAAGGCCATTGCTGCTGGTGCTGCCCGTTTCTTTTGGAGATGTCCTTTGGCCCAAGCATTTGACACAGGTCTCTTTCACTCACTAAACCCTCTTCGACTCAAGATCCCCTAGCTCTCCTCTGGTAACGCTTATCCTTACAAACCAATTTGGTGATCGTGAGGTGTTGTTGTCGTTCGCCAAGCAAACAGCAGCAAACATCGCCAGGTGACCGCACAGCAATCACCTTAATTAAACATTAGGCAAGCCTCGCTGAGTGCCAAAGCTTCTGGAGATTGTATGTGTTGCCCGGCTTGGTTTTCTTGCCTCGCTTCGGTTCGGTTCTTTGCCATTTCTCGGTTTGCTTGGCTTCGCCCCGACTTTGACTGCTGTGGTGTGGTCCATGTCAGCGATTTCCGTTCCGGCGCAGGGTAACAAAGGTTGCCCAGCCGCAGCACAGTGGGTACTATAGTGGGGTTTATCGATCCAAAATTCATTGGTAAAGACTATAATACCTGGTACCTAAAGAGATACGAGTGGGATGCCTCATTTAGAGGCAATAACAGGCACCAAACAGAAATTTCTAATCCATAAAGCATACCCATTTATTTTAGGAAACTCACATTAGGGGATTTAGCGATGGTCTCTTAACAATCACTTGGAAATGTTTCTCAATATGTCCTTAAGCCCTTTTGACCATCAACTTCGCCATGTTAAATTTATGTTTTTATATGCAATACTTCATAAATTGATGGATCATTCGATTATAAAGCATAGGATCTAAATTAGATACGGTATAAATACAATCATTTTATTTTACCCGATTTTGTGCAAAGTTTCCACATAGTTTAAGGCTTCTAGTATTTCTTAAAAGATCATAATATTTTGATAATAAAACCTGAATTTATCCCACTGTCTCCTATGTGTGCACTGAGCCCGGATGGTTGCCTTAATTTTCTTGCAGTTTTCTTGGCTTTTTGGCTTTCATTCGATCGTGTTTGTTGTCGGCGGTGTCAACGTCGCCTCTTGTTGACAAATGCTGAAAGGCTTTGTGTGCGAGTCTCTCTGGCTGCGATTTTCATTGGAAAACGAAACGTGGAACGATCACCCAGGTTGATTTGACAAAAGGAGGCGAAAAACCGAAGTGAAATAAAGTAAACGGGTCACGTTATTAATTGGTTAACCCTTGCCAAAAGATTTATGAATATTGATTGCGAGTGAAGTGCAACAGCAGCAGCAGCAGCAGCTGCTGCATTTGGCCCTGGGCTGCTGCGATTCACTCCCAGATTGAGTCAGCTTCCTGTCGATTAGGGTCAGTCAGCTGTGTGCAACTGAGTGCCTTTGGAAGCTGAACATTGAGCACTGATCGTTGACTGACTGCCTCTCGGTCAGCCGGGGTCATTTCCTGGCTAATTAGTTGCCATGAGAGATTTGTTTTTCTTTCGCTTTTTTCTGTTGTTGTGTTGCTTCTGTGCCTTTTGCTTTTTTGCCTTTCAGCAATTAAGCGCCGTCGCATATTTATGATATTAATTAATTAAGACAATTTGTGTGGCGTGTCTCTATCTGGGAAATACGAGCACTGCAATGGGCTTGTCTTTAATTTTCCATAAATTGACATTGGAAACCCATGAGGCCGGAATTGTGACAGAGTTTGCTTTGAAGAACTTTTTTGTGGGTTAAATATGGGATACAAAATGATAATTATAATGATAAAGAATAATGAAAAATGAATAATAATAATTATAATAAATGTATAATATAATTATAATATTATAATATAATGATCACTTGTACCATTTTTATTTAATTCTTGGAAAATAAATATAGTTTTTTAACTTGCAGACCAAATTTCTTTGAATTAGAAACATATAAAAGGAGTAGTTAGAATTTTTAAGGCAGTTAAAAGATATAGTTAACTGATCTACAATATTTTCTTATGCGATCTTTGTATAAATATTTAAGCACAAATAAAAATGTTTCAATATTTTTTGCATTTAGCAAGTGAATCACATAAAAGCAGACTGATATATCATCTTCCCTGATTATTCTAGAGTCGGAAATACATTTTAATGAGTTACAAATATATGATCAAAGTTCCCTTAAAACTTTTACATATCCTTAGTAAAAATTGCTTTCCCTTTCCCTTCATTGATGACATTTCACCACCTCCCAGCCCGAAAAATTTTAATTGAATCCGAAGCGGAAATAGCGCCGTTAGGCCTCGATCGAAGCCACAAGACATATAATTTAATTTGTACGCATCGTGGCGCGCTTCCCAGCGTTGCAGCGCCAACATTGACACACTTTGGGTGGTCTTGGCGTGCTGACTTTATTTTGGCCCAAGAGCCCAAGAGCGAAATCCCAAAAACGTCAAAATCGAAAGCCAAAACACCAAGACACACACTCACGTCCAATCCGAGGCGAGTAATCGATGAGACGTGCGATGGCGGCATCTTGGAGTGCCACCTGTTGAAAGGGCCAGGGCAGCCAGAGCAGCAGCAGCAGTGGCAACATCGAGTGCCGGACGACGAACTGCATCATTTGCAGTTGAAATTTCAATTTCAGGCTTTTGGCAGCATTTCAAAAGAGCGACTGGCCTGGCCTGGCCTGGCCCGATCACCGAGCAAGAAACTCAAGTAGACGACGGGCGCCAAGGCGCCAGCGAAAATTTGCCATCGAGCGGCATTAAAGTGCACGAAAAATCTCATTTTATTTCCATTTTATTTATTGAGCCATTAGAGAGTGAGAGGGGCGACGGAGTTTCGCTGTCAGCTCATTCACAGATTAATTTTGGCAATTTATAGCTGGCAAGATAGTTTTTGAGTAACTGCATTATGGACATATTTGCAACATAGACTGTGAGTTATGTAATGTGGGGGGAGGGGGACACACACATGGGGCACCAAAACTGGCGACAGTCTAACCAAAATGTCACGATACCCTGGGAAAATGAGCTGCTTTTCGGTTATTGATTGGCTAATTTTATGCCATTTAAAACACTTGAGTTTGCAAGAAAATAACTTAACTTGGGACTAAAGTTTGTCAAATCAAAAACTCTTAAAAATCAGTTATAAATAATAATCTAACTCACCTGTCCCATTGCTGCCAAACCAAAGGGCAACAAGGTCCTCGCTGGGCGGCGTATGATGATGATAGTGATTGCCGTACAAATACGGATTTGGATAATCGAGGAGGACACGACGCGAGCCAGGCGATGAGGACTCGGCTGAGGGGTTTAAATACTGGCTGATCGGTGGTGACTTAAAAGGGACTCTCAAATCCTTACCCTGAGCTAATTGAGCGGCATATTCCGTGGCCTTTTGCAGGTTAATTCGCGGTCGCGGCTTGGCAACGATTTGCTGTGATTGTTGCTGCTGCTGCAATGTTTGATGCTGTTGCTGCTGCTGGTGCTGTTGCTGCTGTTGCTGCTGCTCGGTTGTTGCAGGATTATTTGCCGCCGCTGCTGCAGCTGCGGATGAGTCTAAGAGAAGCTGCTGCACCTGAAGAATGTCCACGTACTCATCCAACTCTGTCGAGGTGGCTGCTCCGCCGCTCTCAGCTGTGGTGGCCGCCACGGAATGATGAAGTGGTGCAACACTGGAGCTCTGGTAAAAGCCAAAAGCTGGTCCTGAAGTGGCTGCGCTGGGCACGGCAATGGGTGGTGCCGGCGGTGGTGCGAATTGCAACGGATTGCGACTGAGGCTTAGGAGGGGAGTGGTTGGAGTGTTGAGCGAATCCTGCGGTGTTCCTGCCGCCGACGAGGTGGGTACTAAGCTGAGACTTTGTCCTGGTAATCCTAGAGTTGCCTGTGGTGGAGTCACCGATGCAGTGGCTCCTGTAACAGATGCTGCTCCTGCTGGCGGTGTGGAATTAGTTGATGGATGCTGCTGGCTGCCTACAATCAGTTCATTTTGACGACGCATTGTCAGCAACATTTTTGTGGTTGATCGTCGATCGATTGTTTGGAAATGAAACAAAACTATTTGAAAACAAAAAATTAAAACACACACGAATTGACCGAGACTCCATTGGTTTTGCTGCGCGATCACTTTTCGTTTAATCTTGAATGGAATTGAGACATTTTTGTACTCTGTTTGCGGTTTGATTGGTTTTTCACTATTTTCAATTTGTATTTCCTAAAGGATCAAATCAGTCTTGCCGAATTCACTTTGATTGTATTTGTATTTGATTGAAAGCTGAAATGAAAATAGAAAATAATTTTATTAATATAGGAAACATTTAGTTAATTTAACCTTAAAGTAGGCTTTACCTTCTTTTTAATAGATTTATTTTTTTCAAGTTTGATGTTAGTATTTAACTTTCACCTTAATATTCACCTTATTTTTTTTTTAAATATATATTTGTGTATATAGGACACCAAAAACATTTATATAAAATATTTAGAGTTCGAAAAACACAACAGTAGATAAACACTCAGACAATAAAATCACATTAAGACACTCAGAGCTTTAATCATTTCTTAATTTCCTTAAATTGACCATCAAAAATACACATTTATATTGACTTCAATATATTGAAATAATAAAATTTGCCGTCGGCACTTTTTATATATATGATTTTTTGGTTATTGATATTTTTTGGCACCTAACACTGGCGAAAATATCCCTCGATCATTATTCACAATTTTTTATTTTAGGTTTATAATTTATTTGAATAAATATATTTGATTTTTAAAAATGATTTTGAATTTGATTAATTTCTGTTGGACGCGCGCGATTTGGTTTTTTTGGGCAATGTTTTTCAATAATATTTTGCCAAAAGTTTTGCGAGACGAGCTGCTGAGCCGTCAGAGCGCTACTGGCGCAAACGGTGAAAATTGAAAATGAAAATGGGAAAACTCGGGCCATCGGTAAAAAAAAAGAAACACTCATGAAAACAGCGGCAAATCGGCTGCGCTGTTAACTTGTGCGTCGGCGTCGATGGCAGCGGCGTCGGAAACATCGGAAAATGCCTGAAAATTGTATTTAGCTTTTGGCCATCATCTATTTGCCGCCCGAACGCTGTGTCTCTGTCTGCGTGTAACTTTGATTCCTATTTGTACTAAAGCATCTGTCTCTCGGCCCTGGCCCACACACATTTTCTCGCACACACACACTCTCTTTTTCTCTCTCTCTCATATTTTCTCCTAATTTTTTGTACCCTGTAATTGCAGGGAAAATGGGGCTTTTGAGAAGGAAAAGTGTTTGAAAAGGTCAGTAATAACATATAATATGTCAATTTATTATTTTATATAGATGTATTTTATAAATTGTAAGTTCTGCTACAAATACATTTGTCTATTTTAAATGATTTTTAGCTGATCAAATTTCAAGAAAATTGTGTAACTAATTTGAATACAAAACAAATCCCAGTTCACTGAATACCGGGTACCTCGTAGTCGTTTCCCTTGACTTAAAGCTTTCCTTCTTATTCTCATCGTGTGGGTGGACTTTTCCGAGAGCTGGAGCCCGCATTTCCGATTCCGAGCAAATGTTAAAACAGAGCAAATGTCAACAATTGTGGGTGGCATGAGAGAGCGAGTGTGAGAGGGCCTGAGCATCACAGAGCGCGGGGAAAATAAGGAAAACGCGACTACCAAGAGAAGCGGAAAATTGCCACTGAACTTGCCAAAAATCTACGTAATTGTTGTGCATTATTGCAAGTGTTTGAACAATTTTTCCTTATCAGCTTTGATAAGCCTTTCGCTTTCACTTTTCGCCACCATTGGCGTCATCACGGGGCGTATGAGTAATTTATGACTAATTAATCATACGCCTAGTTGTACCAGACCTTGTACTTCAATTAACTTCGATTAAAATACCAATAAAAGTGATCCACTGTAAATATTAAATTTATTTATTTTCCTATCTGAGTGGGATGCTTTAAACAACAATGCTAATTACTCATACGCCGAGTGGTACGTAAGGCAGTCGAACATCCTTAAAGTGAATTATATATTGTTATGGATTTTATCAAGTTATTATTTAACTATTGTGAACAGGATTATTATTGTTATTAAATGAAATTATTTCTTCAAATAGAACACTGAGTAATGTATTAAAATTAAGGAATATAAAATATGTTCAAGCTACAAGAAATTACTAAAGGTTTCATATCTTAAAGTCCTTATGTCCCCTTTGTGTTAAGTGTTTACCAGACAATTCATCAGATGAAATAGCTTTTCTCTTTATGGAAGTTCACCTGTTTATTCAAAAAAAAAAAAAAAAAATTAAATATTTCGTTAGCAACCTATCACTTATCACAACTGACATTTACCCAAAAAGTTATGGAATTCCACGAAATCCAAACACTCCAAGGGCCAAAAACACTGAACTTCAAAAAGGCAACAAAACACAAAACATGCAAAATGCTAAAACGCCTACACTAGCTCCACAATGGCAACAGCATTTTGGGGAAAATGGCAATTAGAGTTGCACACAGGAAGCTTCGTCCCTGCGATGACATTTAAAGGTTAGAGGTCGCGAGCATCAATCAAAAAGGTAGCTACGAAAATGGAAGCTAAATGTTACGAATGCCCTATTCCGCCCCATCTCGCCCTCCCTTTTGACAAATAAAACAAAAGGGCACAATAATAACAATAATGAAGGGACAGCTAGTGGCAGGTGGAAAAACAGGTGCTCAATTTCGGTGGCTGGGGAGATGCTGCCACAAGGCATCAAGGAGCAACACATTAAGGTTATTCAAGCTGGACCTGTTGATTGCCCTGCCTCTATCTAGAAAATGTTCTCCACTTGTACTTCAATTTTCTAGTGGAAACAATTTACCAGCGGGGGCGTGTAAGAAATGCGGGACTAGGATGCTGCTAAAAGATGCGATTAAACGCCCACATTGTCAGATACCATTGACTGGGAAAAGGCGGTGGAGAGAGGGGAGATTGGTGGGGGAGCAACATAGTCAAAAAGCAAACTTAGCACAGTGGGTTCGAAATATTAAATCAAATCAAGTAAACAATAAAAAAGGCATCACTACCTTTAAATTTCCACATATTTCCTTCAAAAATTACCACAGTTCACTTATATTTAGTTTATAGAGTTTAAGCTATATTTCTTAATTTCGAAATTATTATTTATCAAAAAGTATCCTTAATTATCCTTCAGATTTAATATGATTTTATTTAAATATTTCAATATTTAAGTCATGATAAATGTAAATACCATCATAAAAATATATTACGTATTTGCCGTGTTGCTATATTTCTTAATTTTGAAATTATTATTTATAAAAAAGTATCCTTAATTATCGTTCAGATTTAATATGATTTTATTTAAATATATCAATATTTAAGTCATGATAAATGTAAATACCATCATAAAAATATATTACGTATACGCCGTGTTGCAATATTTATTGATTTTGAAATTATTATTATTAGATAAAAAGTACCCTTAATTATCCTTCATATTTAATATTATTTAATTTAAATATTTCAATATTTAAGTCATGAAAAATGTAAATAACATCATCAAAATATATTACGTATACGCCGTGTTGCTATATTTCTTAATTTTGAAATTATTATTATTAGATAAAAAGTACTCAATATTATCTTTCAGATTTAATATTATTTTATTTAAATATTTTAATATTTAAGTCATGAAAAATTTAAATAACATTATAAAAATATATTACGTATACGCCGTGTTGCTATATTTCTTAATTTTCAAATTATTTTTATTAGATAAAAAGTACTTTTATATTATCTTACAGTTTTAATATTATTTTATTTAAATATTTTAATATTTAAGTCATGAAAAATATAAATTATATGATTAATATATATTACGTATACGCCATGTTGATTTCCCTTTAAACAGATTGAAGGCTTTTTACAGACTCAATTCTATAAAATCGCGTACTGAATGAGTTTAAGCTATAAAATGTGAATAAAGAAGCAGCAATATTTGTATTTTCAATTCATAAAACCCTTTTAAATGAATTTTTTGTGATAAATTAATGTAAATTCATTTATTCAAGAAGTAACTGCCTTAAAATGTACAGCATATATTCCCATTTTCCAATTATTAAACACACTGTTCTAAGGATAGCTGGTAGCTACTCGAACTTTCCATTTATCTTGGGGGGGGGGGGTGGCATGACTCTGGTACTTTGCCCTTTTCCCCGACTCCGGTGGCACGTGTGCGTATATGTATGTGTGGGATGTCCTGTTGCTTTTGCTCCTGTTGCTTCACGATGCCCCTGTCGCTGTCGCCGATGATGTTAAGAGTCAACGAAGGCAGCGTAAAAATGGCGGCATATTCGAAAATTAAATGAATGAGTGGAAAGTGAATAGAGCTTATCAATGAAAAAAGCTTCCCGTGACGTCATGCTTCTCGAATTTCATTCATGAGTGAACAGGACGACTTCTTGGACTTTTGACAATGGGAAAGAAATTAAGCTGTTGCTGGTGCTATTGTCCGATTGAACTTTGGCATTTGCTTCTGCTCCCGTTTAGACTTTTTTTCGGGTTCGCTCAAATGTCAGCTGCCACAGACTCCATTCCAAGCGCTCAATTCCTCTCGGAGCTTTAACTGGAACCGTTAAGTTTGCAAAACTACTGTCGCAGTGTTTAATTAGCCGGTTTCAGCTCAACTTGTTGCAGGTAATTTGCGGTTTCCGATTGCCGGTTGACCTTTAGCAGCAGGAGTTCTCACACCTCGCACACCATACGACACACGACCCACAACACACCATGTGTGTCTGTGTGTGTGTGTTCATGGCAGCATTAATTCGCATTCGCAGAAAAATGTGTGCACGACTTTTAACCTTTTAATGTGGCAGCGCTAATTGATCTGTTGTATGCACACCACGAGGGGGTGTGGATTTTCACCTATGTGTGGGCCTTTCATTGGTAATTGATTAATCTTGAGATGGAAGCGAACTACCAACATCCTTGAAGTTTATTCTTGGTAAAGAATTCCTGGAGTTTTGGGAGTTTTCAATGAATTTCTTTCTTTAAAGGTTACCCAATTTTGACTTTTAAAAAGTTCAAAAATTGATTGCGGTTGAAATTTAATCACATAAATTATTTACCTTTACTTTGATGTTACATTTTAAAGTTAAAAAAGCTTTATATTTACTGAATTTTATAATATATTTAGCAATTTATATAAGTTTGAGCTTGAAAATCATTATTAACTCAGCCAACAATAACCATAAGCTGGATTCAGAACATTCAAAATAGAGTAACACTTAAACAAACTAACAAATTATTTTATTTTCATTAATTTTATAGACATAAGTAATACTATAATAATTTGGTATATGAATTTAAGTATAAAATAATTAAACTTTATGGATATTTGTGGTATTTATTAAAAGCAAACATTGCCGGTATAAATAAAGCCACAAAGCCTGGTCCAATTTCCCCGCCATATAAATATATGAGAAAGGCAGAAATTTAACCTCAATTAAAGGCCATTAGGTGCCATAACCAAGAACCAAGAGTCTAGCTCCTGCTGCCAAGCTGAAGCCATTAATATACTTGTTCCGATTGCGATGCCTAGGCCTGGGCCAAGCTACTTACCAGCCATAAAAAGGCAATCAGATGTCGTCGAATTAGAGAAAAGAGTCGGCGACAACGGAGCACGCAAGCGCTCTAGTCCATAGAGTTAGACCAAAGAATCAAGATTTGGCGCGTAAATAGGCAGGAGCAGAAATAAAGTTGGAGCTGGAGCTAGAATTTTCCTCAGGAGTTTGCCGGCGAAAATGAAGAGGAGAGACCGCAACTCCGACTGCGACTGCGACTGCGTTTGTAATTAATTACGAGGCGGGCCAAAAGGCGAAAGCACGCGCGACTTGGCAACGGCTGACTACTGCCAACTGCAACTGCAACTGCGACTGCAGCCTGAGATGGCCAAGGAGCGATAAGAACGTGGCCAAGTCAAAGGAAGCGACCGGGCTACTGCGATTACGCGAACGATATCCACCGGGTAATCGGCGATCTTGGCGAGCACAAAAACCAGTTACCGGCCTGCAGATTATGCAATTTTGATTTGAAACACGCTATTTGATGGGCTGGCCAAGATATTGGGCCAGGCCAAGATCTTTCGGCTTAATTCGCTTAACGATCTCATGCACAGGGCGCGTAAATCGGTGGCTATATCTGCCCTGGGGACGCGGGTTTTTGGGATTCGGTTCTGTGTAACTTATTAGACGATAATTTCCTTCCGGTTGCGTTTTTTTGCGATTCGACTCGTCGTCCGACTGTCGGCGGTATAAAAAACTGTTTGCTTCGCTTTACTGCCACGGCTGCGCTTGCTTTTGGCCTCACTGTATCCGTATCTCTGCATCTGTATCTGTATCTGTGAAATTTTTAAAGTGTGTGTGCGAGCCAAAATCGTGGGCCGATCATCGCCTTACTTAGAGATCTGTCGCCCAGTTGAGATGCCTCGTCCCGGTCCCGATCTCTCGGTCTTGGCTCACGGTGTTGGTGTTGGCTCTGTGTGGGCACAACTGTACATGCAGTCGAGATAAGACAGCCGTCCCTGTCGCACACACACACACACACACACCTCGGCACACCAAAGCACACACACAACCCCCGCAACGCCCCAAAGTGCTTTTCTCTCTCGCTGAGCTTCTATGGCCAGCATAAGGCAGTAACACCTTTGGATTACTTTCAAGTCGTTTCATTACACTGCAAAAATTGTAAAGTATTTTGGAAGACGTTCTAGATTTATATTCAGGATCAGCTGTTACTATCTTTGATATGAATATATATAGAAAATATCCTTTAAATTGCTCTTTGTTATAAGGATTTAATTAAGCTTAAAGCTAGTCCACTCCTAATCCTATAAAAATATATATTACTTATTCTATAGCATGATAAATATATATTTTAAAGTAACTTAAAACTATTTTCTTTAGGTGTAAATGAGCATGTCCAAGTAAATGATCTGAAGTGTGCCCCAAAGCCCACACATTTGTTTTTCAGCTGGCCACAGCTGATCTTAGCCTTGGTGGCAATTCTCAAGGAGTTTCCAGCAATCCTTAAAATGCCTCTTAATTTAGCTCCTGCAGGGAAATTTTAATTGGATTTACGTCATTAGGATGCACCTGAGGAAAGTTTACAAATGCAGCTAGAGCTGCGAGGGTTTTCCTGGAATCGGGTGCCATAAAAGTTTAGCCATCAATCCTGGAAGCTCTTTGCTGGAAAAGCTGTCGTCCGGAAGGCTAAAAATAAAATCAACAAAAGCTAGATGCCCGAAAGGAAAGCTTGGGGGCTCCAAAGAGCTTTTGGCATTAGGCACCCACACAAACACCCACCCTACACACACACACACATACAGATACGAAGTCTTAGCTTGCCACGTGGGTGGCTTCATTGATAAATTCGTATCTCCGTCTCGCCCTCTCTCATCAGACTGCAAATTGAATTGCAGAATTTAGCTGCAGCTGTGCCGGGCGAAAGAGATGGAACGATGCTGGGGGGTGGTGGGTAAAAGGTATGCAGGCAGGTGGGCTGCAAAAAAAAGGGACAGAGACGAAGAGAGACGGAGAGAGAACGCGCCCCAGGGACAGCCCCTCTTTTTGCTCCACTTTAAACAATGTGGGTGTGGATCAAGCTCAGCGTTAGATTGTGAATGAAAACTCGAGAAAGAGACGGCCAAGCTTGCCGCGAAAGAGACAGAGAGCGAGAGCTAAAGACGCCCACTAAGCTTACACACACTCACACACACACAAATTGGTTTCTAATCATATTCATATTTCAGCCACCTCTCCCCTTTCCCCCACAGCTGCTTGACTTCATTCACAAAAATGTTTAAATATGGAAACTTGTCAATTAGTTCAAGTGCCTTACACTGAGCAAAACGTAAGCCCCCAAGTCAAATTAATTATACTTAGCTGTAACGCCCACACAACGATTTGACATTTGTGCTCTTATTAACTGTAATTGCTCATTCAGAATGACATACAAGCAAAAGCAGCCACAAAAGTAATAGCAACATTAGCTTATACTCTTAACAAACACACACACCTTGGCTATTCTGGCAAAAAATATTTGAGAAATTAGAACAATGAAGGCTTAAATTTAAGGGGAAAACATCAATGGTATTATATTATATTCTTAGGGACATTTACCAACTACAATATAGATCTGTATGAAGATGAGTTTTAACTGATAACAATAGAAACTATTTACCAAGGCTTCCCGTTAGCCTTATTATTAATATATTTGAGTTAAAATTTAGTGACATTTTGACTTAAGCTGTCGTCAACTTTCAACATCATAAGTTTTAAACACTAAAGTCTTTTCAAATCCCTTGAATTTCAATCACATCATCATCATCAACATCGAATGATGATGGCTCTTTTCTTTAGGCCTTCAACACCATTCGCGCCTGATTGACCATGTTAAGTCCTTCACAGCAAACTGACGCTGGCTTCCGTTTTTAACACCATTTAATGAATTAATGAGAGACTCTTTCTTACGTTTTCCCCCCGATTTCCCCCGCAAATTGTATAATCCCTCTTGGCCACGAATGATTCTGTTGTCGACTGGTTGACTGAGGGTTGCTCATTAAAAGGCAACTCCTCTGCCATTTGGCTGTCAGTCACTCATTCAGTCAGTCACTTATTCATTCATTCATTCATTCTTTCGTTTGGCAGACAATTTACAAAACGCGTTCCATTCATTAGCATTGACTGCAAAAACTGATGTTGTTTAACGGTGTTGTTGTAGTTGCTGTTGCCCACCCGATGATGGTTACTCTGGACAACTCCTTTGACTATCTATGTCTTTTGGCTATATTTAGTTGGCTGTGACCAGGCGCTGTTTACAAAGTGTTTAGTTTTTAATTGAATTGCGTTGAAAATTGGTCGTAAATGCTCCCACAGTCTGGCAAAGAAGGAAGATTCTTTTTTTGGAAGATAAATGCTAGCACCAAATTATTTTGCTTAGTTGAGTTACATAGCTTACTTTCTTTATTTTCTGTAAATTCTGGATTAAAAGAAAAATTACAACTTAATATTTATGTTACTATTATTAAAAGATCATACAAAAAATCTCTGAAGTCTAAATTTCCCAACTAGTTTCTTGCTACTTTTTACCTTATGTTCTTTGATGGGGAAATACTCTTTCATTTGTGGTATCCATTTACCAATTCATGCTGGTGGTCTGCTGATTCGATTTGATAATTTAATAGCCTAGAAAATTTCCCTTTACGAGTCGTAAATTTCCCAAAAAACATTTCAATTGGACTGGGGTCTGTGTGTGGCACTGCGGCATTTGTTTTCATCATCATCAATATCGTCAACATCTGGGGTCCAGATACTTATGCATCTAATAAGTGGATATATATATAAGTTGACACTTTTATTTTGGGCGGATTTGCTTGCTTTCAGGTTGATTTACGATAACGTGTTCCATTCATTTTATGCAAATTTCATTGGTTGAAAATTTATTAGAAATAGTTTTTCGTTTTCTGGTCGTATTTATTGGGCATTTTCTCAAATTTATATTGTTTTATTGAGCGAGCCACACAGGTTGAGTGTCTAGGGTTACCCTTTGGCTTACCATATATGATGTATATACCTTCGATCGCTGAGCATCTCTCATGACAATCATAACCCAGGGATCTTTGATTTAAGGCTTATAATTCTTCAATTAATAAAAGTGACACAGCTTTGCCTGCGTCATAAATCTGTTGGTTTGGTTTCACACCGAAAGATAGCTGCATAAAACTTCTATCAATTTTTTCAGAGCAGCCAAAAATTTGCAATTTCAATTAGTGCAACGCCCTAAAAAATCTTGGAACTATGTCACATAAATCATAGCCAACACCACCGATCTCTGTCTCTGTCAGTGTCTCTCCGGAGTGGCGTCAACTTGTTGTTCAAGTCACTTCCTGTGGCACCACCAAGAAAATGCGAAATTTAAATAAATAAATTGAGTTACCACCTCAAAAAAAAGGCGACTGTCAACAAGTTGAGCCTGGCTTTTTTTTTGGGCTGTGGGGTGTAAAAGTAATTGCCAGTTTGGGACCAATTACGAAAATTTCACCATTAACTCAATTGTTGGTTCTGTGCAAAATGTAAAATGGATTCCCGGGCATTTATCCCCATAGTTCTCCGCGGATGATTGCCCCAACGATTTCTCTATTAGCCATAACCAGGGTAAATAGGCAATTGACTTGAAATTGGCAATTATTTTGTGTCTGTTTCGGAGACAGGCAAAAGTTAAATGGTAAATAGAGAGACTCAGACAGACGTCCATATGTGAATGGTTGTCTCTGAGCATTTTTCCCTCTAAACCTGGGCCTGGGTCTGGGTCCCGTGAAAAGCCCATGTGCATTATGAATGAATAATGTATGAATGAAAATTGCATGCACGTGCCCTCGAGCTATAAAATGTTGCACTCTTTGCTGTTGTTGGTTTTTGTTGTTAGCGGAGTCTGCGTAGAGAAAGAACTTTTGCTAGAATTGAAGTCAGACAAGGAAATGCCAAAGTTTTTTTTTTACATAAGAAACTACTATAACTATTGAAACTGTATAAGGTTAACTGAAAATAAAATAAAGATTAACATAATAATTAAAACTTTAATATTATCATATAGTTCATCTAAATCAGTTTAAATAAAAACATATATGTTAATTTTTACTCTCTTTTTAGACCTAATGAAGTTTTGGTTAATTTAAGAATTATACAATTTATGGTTGTTATATTTAAGTAGAAAAAACAATACTATTTCCTTTGACTTCTCAAAAAAGAACATACCTTTCAGCTCTCTTTTTAACTTGATAGCTTTTAAGATCTAAATAGTCTCCTTTGCCTTCGTCACGAAACTGATTCGAAAGAGTTCGTCAAGTTCGTCACCTCAGTCTTTTGTTTCGCAGCGCCTCCGTTGATGTCTTCATTAGCAACGTCCTACGATAAGCGTGTTTAATGCTCGAAATTTGTTTTTAATAACCCCCAGACGCGGACGCTTTTTTAATTAATTGAGTGAAAGAAAGGCAAAGCCTTTTGTCACAAATCCATCGGCAGCGGCGGTAGCCCGACGATTTAAATGCAAATCCATGGCTGCCAGTGAGTGCATCGGATCGTTAAGTTGGTCAAAAAGAAATTCAATTTGGTCACTTTTGGCCCTCCAATTCTTAAGCATTGTTAGATGCAGTTATTAAATTTGACAGTTTACAGTTGGCGATAGCTTTGAAGCCATGCCGCCGCGGCTACTAAATTACTTCGAGTTGTCGCATTATCAGCAGGTTGTTTGATTTTCTGGTGCAGCGACGGCACTAGATGAAAGGCGGCGAAAAGCGGTAACAAAAACCGATTTCAATTAGCATTTTGATGGCTCTACAAATGAGCGGATAGAACAAAAATCAACGCCATTGATAGGCCCATTGATAGCACATCATAAAGCAGGCGATCATTTGTCGATCGATTCGTTGTCGTTCATCTCGTTTCATGACACTCGAAAAAAGAGAGTGGCTTAAATAGCGATTTATGTGAATTAAATGAAGGTGCCTAAAATTCCTATAAATATACTGAATAATTATTAATTTCAAATATAATTTATAACTATTTTGCTTTGGTTCATATACACCGCGGCCTGCCCCCAGTGTCGCTTACATTATTAAATCATTTGGAATTTATGATACGTCACGCGATTTTCGAAAGACACAAAACCATCAAAGTGGCCTCCAACTGAGCCAGCTATGACAATCTTCGGGGTAATTAAGTTTTTGCCAAGTGACAAATTAATCGAGCGCAGCAATTGCCGCAATGACCGTCTGGGCCCGGACCGCCTGGCATTAATCAATGAGATGTCAATTCAACTGCGACTCGGGATGCAATTTTACTCGTTTTTTTTTTTCGTTTGTTTCCTCCGATACATCAACGTTTTTGGCCGCAAACAAATGGCAGGCGGCGAACGGGCATTCAACGGGCCAAAAGACAAGACGTCAAGCATTTCGGTTTGGCAATAAAAGTGTAAGCATTTATCTTGTAGTTCGTTGGCGTTGACTTCGCCCCGAATCGACGAGGTCCGAGGTCTTTGCATTGTGCGTAGACCAAAAATAGGGTCTTACTTTTCTCTTTTTGCATTACAAAAGTATTGAGTTACCGAACGATTTGTCAACGTTTAGCTACATAGTTATAAGCCAAGAGCGGGCACCGGGATCCAAAACATTTTGTTAGCCTCGTTAAGATTTGTTGACACTCGTGTTAATGTTTTGTGTTATTTTCATTTCTGCGAGTTGTTTTTTGTTTTCCTGTATTGGCAGACCACCTGGAAAGCTACAGTTGAGAGCCATAGATCTGTGGGAAAAAATATCTAAAAATAAGAGGAATACTTGCAACTGTAAGCCTTGAATGCTAAATTGATGTTTTCAAGATCTTTAAAACTATATCCTGAGTAAACAATTATTAAAAAATTTATTTCAATTAGTAAATCTAAAAAACAAGAATCCCATTAATAACTCTCCTATCCCATAAATGATTCCCGATCATTACAAGCTCCAATTTCCCATGAAAAACAAAACAACCACTGAATATTACCAATCCAAAGACAATATCAAACGTTGGCCGCATTTTCTTATCGCCGTATTTATGACCAAAGCGATCCAACTTATCCGACACAGTACACCACTTAAGGGAACCTTTTATGTTTAATTTAATTATGGTAAAATCAGTTGATGCCAGGCGGCTTCATTTCATTTAATTTGATTCGATTCGATTTCTTTAACATCGCAAATCCATATAGTTATGGCTTCCAACTTTGAGTCGTGTTCCAATTTCACCTGAAAATTCGATACACTTGGCACAGGTTTTCCACAGGTCGATGGGTTCCCAATACCATGACGAATCGAGTGCCCAATGTCATGTTAAATAAAATTAATAGAGAAATTAGGCAAAGCGTTTGGGACTTGACCGGAGAGTGCGATGCTGCGGACCCGCCTTTAATTGGGTCGCATTAGTTTTGGGCCTTAAGTGGTGCATTTGTCTGGGATGCCCCTGCAATTAGTCAATTAATGAAAAACCCATAAATATGCCGGTCGATAGCCGAAAAGCTCTCGGAAATGGCAACTGCAACGGTCAACCGATCTCTGCTCTGTGTTGGCCATAAATTAATAGTCCATTATTTCTAAATTTTTGTCCACTTCAAACTGTCGTCGCCGAGTCGCCCAAAGCCAACTAACTAACTGCCTTCGTTTGCATTTTAATCTCTCGATTGGGCCACAAATTAGTCCAGGCCCGGACTTTGTGTTGACTTGCCAGTGCGGCCAATAACTTAGGCCAACGGACAGCATTTGGCTCACGTAATGCTGGAAAACGAAAGCAAAAATGCGTTTATTTTTTTTCTAAGCCATACTTTTTTGTTGGAGGGGAAGAAAAGTTATGTAAATCATTTTGTGGCTGCGCACATTTTTCAAAAATTGCTTAATTTCCTTAGCATGCAAGTACACATAAGGCAGAGGGATCGAGGGATAGGTTAGCAAAGAGATTAAAGTTTTTAAGCAGAGTTAAGTAAAATATACAAATAATAATAATAATGTTTTCAATAAGAATAATGTTTGATGAATATCAAGATTTATTTTCATTTGCAACTCTCTATAAATTTTTTATATATATTTAATAGCGAGCATAGTGTCAAAACATATTGGAATACTTAAAAGTAATTTGTTGTAATTTTGTGTGATATATATAATATATTTTTTAAACCATGTGTTCTTTTATATTTCGGCAATATGTTTACTGTTTCTACAATAATATTTTAAGTACAGATTTTAACCGATTAGCTGTATTTCCATATCGCATAATTGCCAGCCCTGAAGTCACAGAAAGCCAAGGCAAAGTTGAGTCAAAAACCAAAAGCCAAACTTCAACTGTTTCGACCATTTTGCCAGTTGGTCAAGTGCTGGATAAAGATGAGGGGATCCAAGGGGGAGCTGCGTTGCAGCAGTCGGCAAAGAGCTTTGGGCACTTTGCGAACTCATTTTCCGACTCAATCAAATCAAATAATTTATGCCTCGCGAAATTAACTGGCCAAGTGAGTGGAGGTCATGCCACATGTGAGGAGAGTCCATGGTGCACAACTGGCAACTGGGACCCCAGAGCACAGTTAAATCTTTTGGCTGGCCATAAAGTGTGTTGATTTTTCCATTTGCCAGACCCTAAAGCGCTGCAATGCGAAATAAATAAATGGAGGAGAGGAGTCCGCTTGGAAAATTGCCTGCGATCGGGGAGTGTTTGAGAATGAAAATCTGCGTTGCGTTCATTTAGCCAGTGCGTCTTATTTATTTATGAGAGATATATTATATGTATATACAAAAAAAGGTAGGAAAACTAAATCTAAAATATAAAAATGTGTATGTGTGTGTATGTACAATCCGGAATCCTTGAGCATTGGTTTACTCAAAATCGAACTCGAAGCCTTCCTCCTGGTACTCGTATTCGCTGTTGTCGCAGGTGACCTGGACGTACCTGTTGCCACACCACTGATGGTATTCGTTGGGCGTAAAGTTGGCCCACATCAGATCGCTGAAGACTTGCAGGGGCTTTGGGTTCCTCTCCTGGTTGCGGATGCTAACCAACTTGTTCAGTTTGTCCCAGGTGCTGTGGTATCCGTTCAGAGCCAAGTGCTCCAGTTGGGTGCACTCGGCCACCATTTCCAGGAGCTGATATTCCCGCACTATCTCCCAGCCGCTGAAGCTGAGCACCTCCATCTGGTGGCAGGGAATGTGCTGGCGATCCAGGAAGAAATCGTTGTGGTACCAGTTCTCGCAGATCAGAGCCCTCAGTTTGGGCAGCTCCAGGAGCAGGCTGTGCTGCCAGCGGGAAGGAAGCTGCACCACCTCATTGTTAAGTGCAATCCGGGTGATCGAGTCACTCTTGGCCACCACAATCTGCTGGAAGATGGTCTCCTCGTCGGCATTCAGCTGCCGGGAATCGTCATATCTTACGGCCAGCTTCTGGAGCTTGGGCAGCTGTAGAACATCGGATAACATGCACTCCACGGTGCTCAGGTTGATCTTCAGTACCTCCAGATTGGGCAGCTTGATGTCTGTGAGTCTTACGCCACTGTCGAACTGATCGGTGATGTCGAGAACCCTCAGTTGGGTCATATTTAGGCAGATATCCTGCATCCAGCGGCTGTCCAGGGGCACCGAGTGGTACAGAGAGTGGAAAACTAGCTCCTCCAGTTTTCTGAATCCCCGGATATATGCTCCCGAGATGTTCATGCAGGTCATCAGTCGCTTCAGGTTGGGCAGCATTGCTGTCAGATCCCTGATGTCATCATCGACCACGATATCAGGATTACCCGCAAGAATGCAAGTGTCCACATTGGGAAACCTGGTGATATTGATGTCGCACAAATGTGTGATGTAGTCGTAGAATTCCGCAAAGGATCCCACTCCATCTTCGTGAACATGCAGCTCCGTAAAGCGACTGGCCATGTGCTCCATGAAGAAGACATAGTCCTCAATGTCCAGGAGCAATAGGAAGGCGGTATTGGGTCCCATGGTGAGATTGAGCCGCTTCTCCCAAATCTTGAGGATCTGTGGCACAAACTGGGGATACGCCCTGGCCATTCGAACCTGATCGCTCAGATTGTCGATGGCCTCGAAGATCTGCTCGAAGAATATGATGTGCAGGTTGTCGATGTAATTCGGTTCCCGCTCCTCCACCGGTGGCAGAGTGTTGTGCTGAGCATCCAGGGCGCTCTTGTAGAAGGCAGTATTGTGCATTGACGACATGCTTGTATAATTTTTAATATTTTTTCTCTGATTGACAGAAGTAACGATGCTACCTCGATGGTTGCTGTTGGTTGAGTGTGCTATTCGAGTGTCGAGCCTATGGTTTTATGCAAATTTAGGTAGCCGATTAGGGAGTGATTCAGGTAGTTACTGGCGAAGAGGATCACATCACACATTATCCTTATCCCAGGCCCACCAAAATTTCTACTAATCCTTTGCGCCAACAGCTGCGACAAGCTTACCTGTTCCTGTTACCTGGACGTGGAGGATCGTGCCCGAGATTTGCGGATCCTCATAAATCGCACTCCTGCTCCTCGCACTGCCTGCAATTTGTAAGCTAAGGAAAACCCCTATCTGTACAGTTATCGCAGAGAGTCTCGCTAGTTTGCATATTACACGAACCAAGACGTGTTCCCAGCTACCTCCACTCCCTGCCTCAGTCCAGATTCTTGGCCGGATGCGTTGGACAAAACGTGGTCAGCATTTGGTTCGCTGGAGCTTCTAGGAATTGCTAACAACAAGCAGCCACAGAGAATCGTCTCAAAAGAACAGAATGGACTCGGTGAGCTCCAACGATCTAATAATCAAAGCAGTGTCTTCTTGTCTGGCAGCTTAGCAGGCGATTAGAGGAATCACAATTGGAAGTCCAGAAGTAAGAGAAATACACATGGAAAATTTTATGATATAACAAATTGAAACTTTAAGAAATTTCTAAATAGTTTGACTTATTTTCTAATTTTTCAATTAGTAGAGAATGAAATTCTTATATATAAAAGGGTTATCAGAGGTTGCATTAAATCATACTAAACATTATTAAATATACCCCGTAATAATTTGGCTATTTGTATTTGACAAATGTATTCTGTTTAGTTCTCTAAGAACTTCATACCCCAATAGGGTTTATAGACTTTTCTTTGAGTGCACCAGGAAGGTTCACACCAACTCTTGGCCAAAGCTAGACAATTTCCTCTCCGTTTCCCATTGATAATTTTGTGGATACCCCGTGGGGTTGTCAATTGTCATTGCGTTGCCTTTGTCAGGAACTAATGGTATTGTTGCCAGTTCTGTGTGTGTATGTCTATGGCCTGTCAAAGCATAAAACTGGGGAAACCGACAATGCTGACAATCTTGGCAACTTAATGTCTATATAATGCACATTTATGTTTTGGCCTGGATGGTGAAAATATTTTCATTTGTTCATAATTTTCAACAAGTGTTTGCTGTGGTACACCCCAAAAAACAAACGCATATTCATAAATTCTCAGCGTTGGGAAAATGTTGCTTCACACGAGACTTGTGACCGAGTTGAGATCTCTCTCTGATGCAAATGCACTTGTCTCTGGCTTTCAGTTTCAGGTCTTTGGTTATTCGGTTATAATATTTTTTGGTTTGTTATTTGACTGTCTTATCTGAGATCAGTGTCGATCAAGGCAGCAGACGAATTGTGAAACACGGGAGACTCGAGACTGCTTTAATAATTTTGACGTAATCACATCACAACAATCTACCATGGAGTCTGCTTTTTGGCCTTTTGACTTTTGTCTGGCTCCCAAGTGGACAGTTCTCGATATATCTCTTCTTACTCTCCCTGTGATTTGTTCATTTAAATGAATTACAATATTTTATCTTTACGCTGAGATCGATGATGGAGCTTAAAACGTTCAGGAGCATGTAGTTCCCTCTCCTTTTTTTCAGGGAAGTGAAATCAAAAAGTTGAGAACTTTCCAAGCAGCTGCCTGGAATTCCAATAGCAATAAAATCCAAGGATCAGGCAGCTGCTCCTGCTTCTGCTGAACCAGGTAAAGCCCTTTTTGGCCAAATTACTTCACACCCCGACGACAGACGACGAACCAACACGATCGGCAAGAGTGCACTGCACGTTTTTTAATTCATTTGTTCTAAAACTTAATCAGAGTGCAAGGCTGCGTTTTTTTGGGCAGAGACAAGAAGTCGTGATTGCGCAACTCATAACTCACACAGGCCAACTTGAACTTGGCTTCACTGGCTGCCACTTCACACTCCATTCTCCACTCTTCCTCTCGCCATTTTACATTGTTTAATTAAAAACCAAGCTGCTGCTCTGGCAACACGTAGCAAGATGATGACAACAACAGTGGCAGCAACAGCAGCAACAGTGGCAGTGCAACAACGGAAGGCTCTTCAGATGAGGGGCAGCACTTCAAGTGGCTCAAAAGGACGACACGTTTTGGCTTCTGTGTAGAGCTGTTGTTAGCTGCGGCAGTTGCAGTTGCAGTTTGCAGTTTGCAGTTGCCAGTTGCAGTTGCTGTTTGCCCAACTGAAGTGAAAATGCAGTAGCAACCACAGGCAGGCCACAAGAGGCGCACCACTTGCCACAATTACCGAGCCGGGCTTTTGCAGCAAAAGTAACAAAAAAATCTGCAGTCTGTCTGCGGCTGCTGCTTAATTTTCAGACAGCCTGCGATTATATTGCTCCAGAAATATACGAAAATTATCGTCAAGATGCTTCTTCAAAGGGGGTATGATGGAAGCTAAGGATAACTAGGGATTTCTTATAATATAAATAAATTTTCAATACATAAAATAGAGCTAAGTTCTATAAAAGATCTTAACTATCAATATTTATATTCTACAAATGGGCTTTAGGGTTTGTAGTTGCTAAGCAGATTCTAGAAATTCCCAGGTCTGAATTTTGTGACATTCGAAGTAGGAAAGTTTTCAGAAGTCCTTTCTTCGGTTAAAGAGAAATAAGAGATGAGATGTGATATATAATTATATGTTATATATATTGACCATGAAGTTTTGTTTCTAAAATACTCTAGGGTATATGATATTCGATTTCTCAATTTTGATTTGATTTTATTTTGGATCAAGTCTTGGTGTTTATAATTCGCGAATCATGTTGCATTGTTCGGGGCGTCTGCAGCAGCTGTAGCTTCTGCTTCTGCTTCTGCTGTTGATTCCGTTTTCTGTTTCGGTGGCGATGATGAGGAGCTTCACTTTTATGGGCCCCGGAGCCCCGGAGCCCCGGATCCCAACCATCCAGGCATGATGGGGCACATTTGGCACATGGATTTGAAACCCTTGGCTCCTGTGAGCTCGGCTCGCCTTTAACAATGACAATTGTTAGTGCCGCCAGTCCAGCACGGCCTGCGGCTGATTATTTTGACTTGATAACGAGCTAAACAATAAAAACAAGCATCAGGCCAAACAAACTGAACAGAACTGTTTTGCCAAGTCATGTTTATCAGGAGACCGGGACACAGGACTCATCCTCATCCCCCGGGCTATGTTTGTCTGTGTGTTGTAATCAATTTGAATGCCTTTGGGGTTCTTTTTTTATTTAGTTAAATCCGAGTTTGTTTAGTCGCTTGTTTGTTGTGATTTCTTAAGTTGTTGCAATTATGTTCAGTCTGTCGCCAATGTATTCTGCATAAAAGTGAAAACAAATTGAAGAGGAGATATCCCAAACAATCGAGAAATTAACATGTTGTCAGGTGTGGAATTGGTAGCACTTTGTGTCATTTGACACTTTGAGTTGCATTTCCTTCTTCTCGGCTTAGCAGTCGTAAATTTGCGATCCATAAACCGGCCAAACAATACGCTACTAACAATCGCTAACAAAATGTGGAACGACTATGATCTCCTTTTGTTGGAACCCCAAGGCGATTTGCATAAGAATGCAGATGGATGTTCCACTGCATTTAGTCACCAAACGTTCCTCGGTCATAAAGTAGATCCAATACTTGATGTTGCCCAAATGAACTCCAGATGAAGTGTATTGTGCCAAGCGGATATCTATTGTGTTCGATGCCGATGCCGGCCAATGGAATGAAATTTATTTAAGTGTCGTTTTACTGCAAATTGTTTTGCTTCTGAATGTCCAAACTATCGATCTGAGATCTCAATCCTAAAAGAAAAGCATTGATTGTTTTGCTTCTGAATGTCTTAAGTGGGGGATATACTATTGCAAGTCGTTATGAAGATAATTGTTTGAGTGATATATTCAAGTTTGGGACATTTAAATTGACTCTTAAAAGAGAATTCCAAGAATTCCAACTCACCCACAAATTTCCCAGGGGACCGCACAGACAGTGAACTCTCTCCCCAATCCTCCTAGCTCTGAATATCTTATGTTTTCGCCTTCGTTTATCATTGTACACTTGACTTGACCTCCCGTTCCAATTCATAAATCAACAAATCATTAATTTTTCACTCCTCCGAATAAACTACACGCCCGAGTGCCTTTGGACCCCGTCTTAAAAAACCCTCAACGCGATCATAGAGAACGAATAAGATTGAGGGTAAGATGAGAACCCTTTCGCAGTGGGAAATATTGGCTCCCACAATTAATCAAAGTTGAGTTTCGAGTTTGAGGTTTAAGGCAATGAAATGGAACACGCACACCCCGGTAATTTGTTTATTGATCCATTGTGTTGAGTTGTGCCTATATATTGTATATACGAGTATAACCAAACATGCTAATTAAATGTGAGACTCTGGAGAGGGGGAGGGAGATCTTTCATCATGGAAATCCATAAGCCACTTCTGAAAATCCGTATCCTGTCGGCCTTTAAGATCGCATTCCACCGAGCGGCATGCTAAGTAAGATCGCTTATCGACGGTTCTTAATAAATATCAGTGCAAGGCGATAGCACTCACACTATTTATTATACAAACATATTGTAGATTGGTCGCTTATCGTTGCATATGATCAGTCGAGTCGATCCCTGCCGCAGACTTGCGATCCGGCCAGCGATCGAACGATCGAACGATCGACCGATCGCCGATTGATTGATAATAGCACGAGATGCTGTATTACTGTACGGCTGAAACGGGTTAGCTGAAAGGAAAAAGAGTAAACAGAAAACTCATTAACGCAATAATTAAGACGACAACAAGGTTTTTAAGATAACAGACAGCAGACAGAGACAACGACATGCTACAGGGTACACTGTTCTTTTTTTTTCGGTATCAATACACTGGAAAAGTATGAACAAAGAGTAGAAATTCAGGTAGAAAGTGCTATAAAATTAGGGGAAATTTTAAAGTGATCAGTCAGCAAAGGTAGTAGCAAAAAGGGTTCTGTAAGGGGATACTAAATCGATATATGATGATGTATTGAATATATATTTTAAGTTTAACCTTTTTTTGTTGGAAATAAATAAAAAAGGAATCTTGGGGGATAAGTAATGCTAAGAATCCTTTAAAAAATGCTTATTTTAATTTGTACTCTCTTATTTCAGACTTCTTAATATCTCTGCTTGGACTAAATATTTTCTTCGAGTGCTTAGGAAATATACATTACGGATCTGGGCCAGACTCTGTGACGCTGACGGGCTGCTTAGGCATTTGTCTTGAGCGGGACACGAGGCGACTCTGTCACTGTCTCTCGTACCTGCCCTCGGGCCAGATGTGATAATGATAAAGGGTTTCTACATCAATCGCTGACAGTTGGGCTACCACACTTTTCATTTGTCCCGCCTGTTGCTCCTTCAATCCTGGCTCCCCGTTCCCTATACCCCTTTTCCCGAGTCCTCCTAAGTACCACTTCTTGGTTCGCGATGCCTGGCGGTGATAAGATATTCTGGTTTTTCCCCCTCTTCGGAGAGAGGGATATTTATTGTGAAATTGATTTTTTATTACACTGTCACATTTGCAGAAGACGATCGCACATTCTTCTCCTTCTCTCTCGTTTTCTTGGCTTAAAGAAGGTTAAAAAAAAACTGAAACCGCATTCAAGACCGGCAGCAACGGGCAATTTTACGCTTCATTTAGCGTGACGTTTAATTGGAAGTTGCTCGATCTTTCGCTCGACTTGTTTCCAGTCCGCGGGATCAGGTGGAGCGGGATCAATGCAGGGAGGGGGTTGGAGGAGAGAGGCGGATCAGATCGATTGCGATCACTATCTCGCACTCTCTCTCTCTCCCTCAAATGATCGATTGTTGCCTTCAGTTTAATTGATTTTTGTTTTGACTCGCTCTTGAATTCGGTTATTTTTATATCTATGTTAGATAAATGCAATGACTAGCCAAAAAAACCGAAACCTATACTGCCCTCTCATGGTAATTAAAATAACCAAGATCTAACTGGAAGGTGTTAGCCATAAAGGTTTATTCCGAGCCCTCCTGGCGTTATTTAATTATGGCGCTGATAAGGCTCCGCCTAGATGGAGGCAATTATTCATCGGACGGGATGCAAACAAACGGCAGTCTTCTGGGTGGAACTGAGATCGGCTTGCAATAAATAAACCAAAATGATAAATGGGCCAGCACTTTTTTAAATGTATTTTAAATGCAATTCGAATACCGGCAAATGGGTAGCAAGGGGCATCGGAAGCACCAGCAGCATCAGCGGCGCCTGTTGAGTCTCATTACGAGGATAATTTATGACGGGCAAGTGTGAAGGACGATGGGGACGGTGGACCCAAGACAAGTCCACTAAACCTGTCGACAGAACTCAAACAGAAGGAAAAATAAAGAAGCTAGTTGAAAATTATAAAAAGGAAGCCATTACAGAAAAGTAAATCAATAATTCCTTATAATATTAAAACAAGAAAATCTTTTGAAATTAGGAGAACTTTTTTATTATAAAGATAAGGATCATTTTCCTTCCAGAACCCCCTATAATATAAATCCAATATAATCTTGGAAAATATATATGACATGTTGAGCATACGTCACATTTCATTTGGAACAACTTAATTAGATTGCTAATAAGTCACCCAGTTGTGGCACTTGCCACTTGAGGGGAACTCCCAATATGCCACTTGGCGCCATTGCTGACAAGTGCTTGGGTGGCAACAAAAGGAAAAGACCTCAATGAAAAAAGGGGAATCCCCCTACACACTTTTTGCACATGTTTATGGCTTGTAAATCGTGTAAATGATTGAGGGGGCATCATTAGCATGCAAAGGGTGAATTAATGAGCACTGAAATTAAAGTAAATGCATTCTAAAGTATACTTTACTTTTGTCATTAATAAATGGGAGTGTTTGTAATTAATAAATATATACATACTTATATTTCTTTTATTTACTTAAAAATATACGACTATAAGAGTATTTTTTGAATTTGATTAAGGATTGCTGTTATTTAGAAATGTTATAAATCTCATAACTAAGTCTAAAAAGCATTATTTTAAAATGGAATACTTTTCTATGTTAGGTTTAGGTTATTTTCCCTACACTATAAGAAGCTGCTTCCCAGATCCCAGCTATATATTCTGAAACACTGTCTTTTTCAGCTACTTTCTTCGATCTAAACCAGATTGTCTTTGGGGACACCAAACTGTGTTCCATTTAAGCATTTGCATCTTAAATAGTTGAATCGCTTTTGTAAAATGGATGTTTGTATGCATTATTAACAAAACATTTATGAAGCTGAAAACTCGGGGCCGGCTCTTGTTTGGCTTTGTTAACACCTGCTGTTTACATACCGAAATCAGCATCTAATTGTGAACTGCCCATATTCCGCCTCTTGGATTGGATTCGAACTCAAACTCAGACTAAAACTGAGACTCCATTATATCTTGGAGCTACATAAATTAACATACGCTTTGCTCCAAATAAACTGACATAATTGCCGTTGAATTTATGGCTGCTGCAAAAGGGGTTTCTTCTCTAAGACAAAGCCAAAGTGTCAAAGCAAGTCATTAGGTCGAAAATATCCAAATGTAAGGGGTTGGGAGTTCAATTAATTAGGTATTCGTATGCCTCTGTGCGTTGTTTTTGTTATGCCAGATATTTTTCACTTTGTCGCCTAAAGATGCCGACTCAACCGATCGAGATAAAGAGATACCAGGCACAAATAAAAATGCGATAAAATCTGATCGGAAATATTTTCCTTTTAATTTTTTCGGTCCACTTTGCATTTAGAGGCGGGGAGGGACGAACAGCTTAAACTGAAATAAATTGCGGTCTAATATATTATGGGCGGGGAGAGATGAAAAACGGTTTGGAGGGTGCTGGAAAAACCTTTTGGAGATTGTTTTGCGGCAATTTTCCGGGGCTAATTTGCCAATTTCGAGGCACGCCAAGTGAGATTGATCATAAAAATTGATTTTTTCTTAGTCCCAAGTCGTGCCCCAGCGACGAAGCCAATTGAATTCAATTGCCTTGTGGTTAGATCCGATGGATAGAAGGTGTTGGTTGGGAACGCCTTGGGCCTTAAGTGAAGTGAGGCCGCTGGCTAAGTGATTTGCTTGTCAAATAAATATGTTTGATTTCCCTTAGTTTTCATGGAGCTGGGAAATTTATGAGGTCCCCTTGGAATGTCCAACGAATGCTAAGCTCCGATAATGAGGCTAAGCCAAACTGGAGTTAAAACTGAAGTTAAATCTTTATGATAGACCCAAAAAATTGTGTACCGTCCATAAAATAATTAAATACTACTCAAAACACACTGAAACTCCAAGAGACTTGGGGGACAGTCCCAGTTTGGATCATTAGGTCCAGAAAGTTTTTCGTGAGCCCGCATACCTGTTAACAATGTTAACAAGGCTGTTATAGTTTTCTAATGAAGTCATTCTGGTCGATTTCTAATTGGGAATCTTTGTGCCTGCGGCTCTGAAACTCGCTTTCTAATTAATGAACGATGTCATCGATGTAATGCAGCCATGCAGGCATTTATATGCATTTATTGATTTGCTCTCTTGCCGCGTCTGCCTGATATATTTTGAATTTTTATGGGACTTTAACAAGACGAAACTTTGAAGCCGAGTTAATAACTTTATTAGCGGTAAAGGCTCCGTCGCTCTGTCGAGGCTTTCCTCATCGTGTTGCGTGCCGTAATTTAATGGGCCCCCAAATGGAATTTATAACTCCAAATGAGTCTGAACTATATTTTACAGTAGTTTAAGCTGGTTTTATGACCCCCATGTACCGTAACGCCATTACCAAGATTACCATAGACACACACCGCTCTCTGCATCCTAGGCCCTTGCGTTTCTGGGCCCCTCGAAGGCCAAGACTCCCAAACTCACTTTGGTTTTGGCTGCGTTTTGTGGTCAATAAAAAATGGTAACTGACATTTTTCGTTTACGAAAATGTCACAAATTCACAGCGGGACTGTTGCCAATACAAGTGATTTAAATTCAATAAATCATTGCAAGTCGCTCTGTTCCCTGCCGCAGTCGCAGTCCATTGATGAGGCCTTGGGACCTCTTGAAAAGCTCTTTCATTGGGGGATATGGCCACAGACGCAGCCTCTGAGCCGTGGATACCTCAATCTTGGGAGTAAGTCTTTGGCTCTGACCAGGCCATCAGAAAAAAGTATATTCCTGCTGCTTATTGCGATTTAATTACAGTTGGAGGCACTCGCATTTGGTGCGTCCTTTGCCAAGACATTATCTCATTTAAATTGGCAATTAAGTAAGGCGGAAGGGGAGGACCAAATGGCAGAATGATTTGAGTTATGTCTGCGTTATGACCTAGATCAGGGAGGCCTTAGTTATAAGACTAGATAGCTAATAAATAAATCCCAGCCTTAAGTTTCTAATGGAGTTTTATTAACGAAAATTATTGATTGCTTGGATTTATAACTTACAATTTCAATAAGATCTAAATGGAAATTTTAAGAGATAAACAAAATAGCATCCTCTTATTCGATGTATATTTATTTTATGATATTTTCTGTATAATATCCCCCTTAAAAATCACATATTTAAAAGTCAATTCTTGAGTTCTTTTCATCTTCCAAAGAGCTTAGCTCCACTGACTTACCTTCACGCCTTGAGGACCCTGACCTGCCCATCGAATCGAATTGAACTCTTCTCCTTAATGAGAATGGTGGATAAGTCGTTTCTTTTTTTTATTCTTCAGCCAGACCTCACAGCACCAGCAAACTTTTGACTTTGACTCTTAACATATTTATGGGTTTTTGTGTTGCCGCGTGCCGTGTGCCAACTCAAACTTGCAGATACTCACCCATACACACGACTTTTTGTTGGCAAATAAAGAAAAACAACGAAGAGATTCAGCCACAGACGCCCAGCCAGTTTTTGGAGGATGGAGTGGAAAAAGGGAGGAGGGCCGCCTTTTTGGCATTCATAAATTTGTAACTTCACTTGGCGTGACAATTGCAACACATTCGTGTGTACATTAGCCCGATCCCCAAGCCCAATCCCAATCCCCATACCCAATCCCAATCCCAATCCCTATTCCAATCCTCCCCTGGTGTCGGGATGCCGGCATATGTCTGGGATATGTGGGGAAATAGACGTTTCATTGTCGCCTGGCTCTTGGAGCTGGGCTCGGATCTGGCCCCGGATCTGGAACGATCTGGGCTCTGGGGGCCAGCGCCGCTTTTATTTATCGGGGGCCGGTGCACCGGGCATGTCCAAAGTGGGGGTCACAGGAGTGTCGGGCTCAGGCCGGGGGATCTTCGATCGCGCGTGTGGCGATGTGCCCTGGAGCTGTGGGGTTTTTTTTTGTTTTTGGATTTGGAGTTTTGGCTCTCGGTTTTGGCCTGTCCATTATAATGTTGTTGTTGCTCTCATTGTTGGACGCCGCCGCGAATGCGACGATAAGAGCCATGTCCGCTTCAGTTCCAGCTCCAGACCGAGCCCTTTCATGTTCACAACATGTACCTTTAGCTAGTTTTACAAGATGTTTCCTGTCGTCGCAGCCGCATCGAATTGTTGTCAATATGCACTGAGAAAATTATAGATTTAAGGCTTGTATTGATTATAATTGGAAATTTATACAATATCTTGCTTGCTAGTTGTAAAGCTCTTAGGAAAAAGAGATCAAGGTCATCTAAAATAACGTATACGCAGAGTTAACCAGTCTATCTAAATTATAAAATATCCTAGAATATTAAAAACTAACTCCGACTTTTGCTTGGGCCATTTGATGGACCTTAAGTTAATTACATATAAAATGCAGTTTCAAATCCTTTTACAAATACTAATTTTATTTCCCAGTGTAGTCAAATATAAAGGCAAGCAGAGACAATGAGGACTCTCTCTCCTTGTTGCCATTTCAAGAACTCGGACATTCTTAATCATTGATTTAGACATACGAAAATTGATTAGATGCAAACCCCCCCAGCAAGCGGAATATGAAAATGTTGCATGATGGAATTTATAGAGCTCCCCGTGATAAATAACAATTTGCGCCGGGGAAAAATAAGAGAGTTGATGATGAGCGGACGAGGACACTTTTATGACCATCTCTCTCTCCCCTGGAGCTTTATTTTTTTTTCGCATTTTTCTTACCTGATTGCAATGGCAATGGCAAAAATCAGCGTTTCATAAATTCCAACCGCAAATGGCCAAGCACTTGGCCCGGCAATTTATGCGCCTGTAATTGGGTTCCTTCCTTAGACGAGGAATAAAATGTGGTCGCAGCGAAGGAAGGAGCGAAGCGGGACGGGACGACCTCATAGCGTTATCAATAAATTCAAATTGACACTTCACACTCGATATGTCACACGATACTCGCCGGTCGACACTTTACGCCAAGAAGGCAAAACACGAATACGCAAACTCCGACTCCGACTTGGACCCTACTCAAAACTGCAGGAAATAAGGTGGAAAAACCTGCGACAGATATCGAAAGGGAAGGAAGGACGTCTTGGAATACCTGAGATAGGGACAAACTCGTCGTTGCTGGGCCCTCTCTGGCCCTGTCCTCAGAAATATGATTGCGATTGAACACTGCAGGTTCATGTAATCTCTTAGCCAGAACAAACTTATTAAATGAGTGCCAAAGCACCAAAAACCGGCCGATAACCGGCCGCCATCGGGGGGACAAAAAGATAAACGCATATGATCATGTAAAAAAAAATAAAATGCATTAACCGACCATCCTCGAATCGGGCGCCAGCACAGAATGGCCAGTCCCAGTCCCAGTCCCAGTTCCAAGTCCCTGTCCCAATCCCAATCCCAATCCCAGTTCCAGTGCCAGTCCCCCGAAGAGCATCATTAAAACAATCTGCAGAGGAGCGCCGCCGTCAAATCAATGGAATCGGGTTAGGTTCTTCTCAGAGTATTCTCAGGCAGTATTTGGGCTGGAGGAGCGGTTAGCCGCCGCCAGTGGTTGACAGGAAGAGGCAGCCCAGCGATTGCCACTTATCGCTGGACTTTTGTTGGGTTCTATAGGTCCACAGATGACCTGCAGAGGAGCTAGCTTTTTGGGGGAACTTTTTAGAGTGTATTATATTGCATTTTTTAAATTCAAATTGTATCGGAAATATATTAGAAATAAGCTTAAAATATTCTAATTCTTTAAGTCGATATTGACAAATCCAAGTTTAAAAAAGTTTCGGAAAGCATTCCTCTGCTAGTTTTTGTTAGGTTAATAAATATGCATAATCTATTTAAAATTTTAAAATCTTAAAATTTTTGGCGATTTTGGAAAGTTTTAACGATGTAACTCCTTAATTGTAACTGCCGGAGATGGCTAAATCAATTTCCCTGATGATGCTGATCAAGAATATATATGGTTTATAGGGTTGGAAATGACTCTTTCACAGATTTTCAAGTTTCGGACTAAAATTGTAATACCCTGCAAGATTATGCTAGATGTAAATATAAGGATTGTATTTTACAATATATATTTATTTTATTTTGTTTTTATTGCCATTAAATATGAACTAGACTTGAGTAAATATATATATTTATTTTATTTTGTTTTTATTGCCATTAAATATGAATAGGTTATATAAACATTGAGTAAATTATAATCTCACTATATAATAATAATATTTATTATTAAATATCCTTACTTTTCTCCCTAACTACCCTCTTTTTGTACCGCACTTTGTAGAACAGAAAGCCCCACCCGATGCAATTGCAAATGCAATGGCCGATAAAGTTCACATTAAGAGTCTCGTTTTACAAAATGTAAACATGTTAAGGGTTAATAAACATAAATAATCTACGCTTATTAACGGGGCACCAAAGGGAATGCGACTTTTATCAGTCGCCGAGTGCATTTTGCAAAGGTGTTTGTCTGTTTTGATTGGATTGGCACTGTCACTGGCACTGGCACTGGCACTGGCACTGTCCTCCTTCGACACGCTCCCAAAGTAGCCGCAAGGAGTGCAACCTGTACGGTGCAAATCCGTCCGTCAAGCATCATGAAATATGTGTGTGCCAGCAGCAGATAGTGGTGCCAAAGTGACTTAATTAGCTGGGGAAAGCCGTGCCAACTTTATCGCCCTTTAATTAAGTTGCAGCCAATTTGTCAGACAATTAAATGTGTTTTCTTTTTTTGTTGCCATCTTTTGGTGTCGCTCATTCCTGGATTTGTGTGTGGATTTAGAGCTCCTCCTTTATTGCGGCAGGTCGGAGGCACAAAGTCCAAAAATAATGCAAAAACTGGTAGTCCACGAACCGGACTCTGGCTAGTAAGTAGCTACTGCCAGACTACCTACCGACTAAGCCAAGTCAAAGCATTTAAACATCACCTTAGGCCTCATTAAAAACAAAATATTATGTAAATTTCATTAAATTACACACAAATCAATGTTGGTGGGTCCACCGGGGGTGGGGTGTGTGGTGCGGTCAGATTCAGATCCCAGGAGCCGGTGCCGGTGCCAGTGCCAGTCCCAGTCTGTGGACCTGCTGCTTGTTGAGCCAATGAGTATTCAAATGGACACTTGTCAAGCCATGCATGCGGCTACTAAATCATATTAAGACCAGACAAGGATTTCCAGACTGAAATTGGTGTAACATGTAAGCCGTTCCCGGCCAGCCAGCTGAGGGGGAGGAGGAGGAGGTGGCTGTCAGGAGCGGAGTGTGGGGAGAGAGAGGGATCTCTAGGCTCTTCCCCGAAAGGGGGAAAGCTGCGCTACGCATGATGTTCACTTGACACGCAAGGCGACAGGAGCGAAGAGCCGGTGATGGTCCAGAGAGGAGACTGGGATGCTGCGACATGTGCTGGCGGCCCCAACAAGATCGCTTTGGAAAAATATATATATATTTTCATTTAATTATGTTGAAGTTACATTTTTTTATATTATTTCGACTCTCTATTTAAATACCCTAGCTGGAGGGGGACTTTGATTTGTGGTCTAGGTTTGATGACGATCTGAAAGTTTATTAAAATAGCAAAAAAGAAATATTAAAAAAACTAACCATACTTGATCCTAGAAAATATAATAATCTATATAATCAATTGCAATTAAATTCCATTTAAAGTATCTCACATTTAACTTAAATCAAAGAACAATCTCTATTTAAACAAAATTACCTAAATAATCTCTTCAAGCTACTCCAGAAATATATATATATTTAAGGGAACTTTCCACTTCGCATTTCCCACCCAGTTTTTCCTACTCATTTTCCGTGCTTTTCCTGTGACACACCATGGTGATGGGAGAAATGTAAACATTTAAACTCCTGCCCCGCTGTCCGGCATTTCAAAAAAGGCGACGGACAGCTCCTTGATGCTGACCTGACACCGCATCATCATCATCGCCGCCCCGAGGAGAGCGAGAGATCTCTTCCAGCTTAAACTGACGTGCCCCTGTCGCAACATGGCTAAAACTCTTGCGGCTAAAACACAACCCGCTCATTAATCAACATGGCAATGGGATGCTGATGGGGAAGCGGCGGTCCCGACCGACTGCTGGTCAACTGGTTATGCAATCTGCAATGGGTTTGGCCTTTTATGTCAATTTCATCTAGTCATAAGGCAAAAAGGCATACACCTCCACGCAGAAAAGTTTTTCAACTTTTTATGATTATTTTATGCTTTTGAAAGAGAAATTAGGGTTACAATATTTTTGATCGATTTTTTATGAAGTAGTGATTTGTAGAATGAACAAAAAACACTAATATAAACCAATTTATCCTCATAATCAATGATTGGAAATCAAAGATTCAACAAAAGGGCTTTTAAATCACTTTAATTAACTTTGTTTATCGGGTAAGCCTTCTATTGTAATATCCAATTTCCTTAAAACCTTATTTATTATTTGTCTTTTGACCCTATTTCCTCAGTGCATTATCTATCGCTTCCGGAAGTCTATGCCTCCTACTGCACCTGAGTCGAAATACTGCAAGATCCCAGATCCTAGTCAAAGATCCAGCTCCATCTCCATCTCCATCTGAGCCTCCATGTCGGGCTTGGCTTTGCTTTGTCATTGCCGTTGGCTTGGATCTGATATGAGGCAGAAACATATGTTGGCCCCCAATCCGGCTGCTGCCCCTCTTTGATTTTTTTTTTTGGGAGGGTATCCGTATCGGCAGAGCCAGCGCCATTTGAGATTAAGTAACATGTTGCCGGGGTCTGTCTGCGAGTCGGCGGGGACCTGGTCTAACCATTTGGTTGGCCAATAAACGAAGGCTTATCTAAACAAAAAATCTTTAAATTGATCTAGCGAAACCTTTTAGCATATTTTGTGCGATTTGGCAGGCGATCAACGCACCGGCAGCCGCATTACCAACCGCATCGATACCAGGGTCCAGTTTTTCAGTTTTTCCGGGGCGTAAAAGAGTTGTTGCCTTGCCTTGCCTTGCCCCCCTGCAGTCCTGCCTTTGATATCAACATTTCTTTTTGGGCAACATAGTCCGAGAGTCGGTGTTGGAGTTGGACTTGGAGTCTCTCTCTGTAGGACCGTAAGCCGCCCCATTAAAAACTGCCTGGCCACAGTCATAAACATCTGAGCTATCAAATTACAGAACGATTTGTTAGATGCCGACGATGCAAAAAAAAATAAAGAAATATCAGCAACAGGCGAGTGCGAGAGCCCCAGAAAAACGCACCAAGGAAACCTCAAGGAAAAGCAGCAAAGAAAACAACGCAGTTGCTAATGGATTGCCTGGGATTGCAGCGGGTTCTTCGGGGCCCTGACTTGGTTTCGCTGAACTCTAATAGCTCATAGCATGAGGTAAGTCTAGGCGGAGTCTCTGCACTGCAAACAATTGGGATTAAATTAATGGAAATTTAATTATGAATCGAAGAAACCATGAATCGGTAATCAATATCAGATGGCACTAAAGCTTCCTGGAAACTATAGAGTTTTAGCATTGATATTAAATATTTTAAATAATATTTTCCTAATTCCAATTCTATAGCCTTTCCCATTTTTAGATTCAATCCCAATCTTTGCCTATATCTTATGTTAAACCTTTCTAAAACTGAGTTTTGAAAAACAATTTTTCTTACAGTACCCAAAGTTTTCGAGAAGACGACTCAGCGTGTCGGCTTTGCCGGCCGATATCTTTGTTATAAATCTGTGAACCGAGTTCAACATGGTCCCGGGGATCCATGCTGGGTTTGTTGGTGTGGCCCGACCAGAGAGTTGGAGGCAGGAGGTCCGCATCTCGTAAAAAGCTCGTTTGTTGCCTTTTGGCACGCGCAGAGAGCAGCTAAAGGTTAAGCTGGACAGCTTAACCTGACTCGGCGGATCGAATGCGAAAGCTTCCAGCTAACCCAAACCCAAAACCCAGGCCCAAACCCAGGCCCAAGTCCAAGACCAAGTCCAAGTCCAAGCCTAAGCCCAAGACGCCATCATAAACGATTGATGGAGGCAATTTTACAACTTTATAACAGCGACCAGGCCGCTGTCCGACTTGACTGACTGACCATAAATGTCTCGCCGAGCTGCCAAATGCCGTCCAATCTCTGAAGCTGTCAACCCGGGTCGAGATCACGAGAGGGAGAGCCTCCGAGCCAAATGACATCATTTGCATGCTACCAGAGAGGCCGGCTAAAAACTAAAAACTAAAAAACTCCGGCAAGAGTGAGCCATTAACAGTGCTTTACAGCTGGGAGCTCCGTTTAATTGTTGTCCACGTTTGGGGGCCAAAATCAATAGTTGTTTGTTCCGCCTGCTGCGAGCCAGTCCGCCTCGTAAATAAATTGTTTCCTAAGCTCGCCGGCTCTTTCCTAGCCAAAGCCTTTTTGGCCGTCTTTTGCCAGTTTATGGCTTAGACAAAAGCGACCGTTCCGAGCCGTTTCGAGCCGTTTCTGACTTTTATGGCTACTGGTGGTGGTGCTTGGTCACTCCAAGCATCCATCTACTGCCAGTCAAAAGTCACCGCTCGCCATCGAACTGACTTGGGAGGGATTGCAGAGGGAACAGAGTAGATCTCACTTTGCCGCTTTTGGAGGGGAAACTTCACAGATGCAGATACATTTTCGAATTTCGAAAAAATGCAGGAAAAGTAGGGGAGAGTCTCTCAGAGAGGGAGTAAAACCATGGTGAGACTTCAAGCGACTGTGGTGAAGAGCAAGAGATCGAGGCATTGGCTGATCGCGAGTTGAATTCGGTTCCAATTTGAAACCCAGTTTGAATTGGTTTCTGGTTGGGATTTCTGCTCATACCTTACCTTACTTTGATCAAGTCTAATAAAGTTGATACATAGATCATACTGGATAATCCGTAATTAAGCTCAATCAGTATTAGTTAAAAGACCTTGATCAAGGATTTACTATTTTTAACTGATTTTGATAGGTTTTGTCGAGTTTTTATGGTTGTATACCTTTACTAGAACTTTAAGTTTGAGTTTCGGTTATATCACTAGATTTTCAAAAGGGATATATTACTATATTCTAGATAAAAGCTAGGATTACTTGGTCATTCTTGAGTTATTTATTGATCTCTGAGAGTTTATATTACTTAAAAATAACCTCTACCAATTATTCATAATATTTTCACAACTCCATTTTAAACAGGAACCCTAACAGAGTGTAGGAGTTTAGTTTGTCTTTACCAATTCACTTTCATTTAGAATAAGCAGCACCGGCGCCGGCGCCGTTTGTCAATGGATCTGTCTGCGAAATATGATCTCGCATAATCAAGCCTAATCAGAGACTAACCCTTGCGTAGAACATGTATTTTCACGCCATTAAATTAGCCAAAGAATGCGGAAAATCCAAGCGAGTAAGCGACTCCAGCAACTAGTTTCAAGTAGAAATTCAAAACGTGAATGCAACTGCAACTGCAATGCAACTGCCTCGGCGGCGACTGCAATTCACTTTGTTTAATGTGCACTCTTTGGTTTTTTGAAGAAGTTTTGCCCTCAGCTACTTACGGACAATCAGCACGAAGGCGTAGACCCCATCTCCAGTCTCCAGTCTGCAGTCTGCAGTTTCAGTTCCAGTTCCCGGCTGCTGCAATAATTCCTCCGCTGTTATCCAGCATTAGAATTTGTCTCTGCATCGGCCGGCGGCTTTGCGCACGCGCCACCAGAATTGAGTTCGAGAACTGGGAACGGGAATGGGATCGGGATCTGAAACTGAAACGAGAACGGACCAAAGATACCTGGTATTAATGAGGGGTATATTCGAATAGGATAGGAAGGATTGCTGATATTACTTTCGTACTTTTTTTTAGATCATATTTAAAAAAATAAAAGAATGTTACGTATACATAATAAAATCTATATAATTAAACATCCCAAATATTTTCGAAATATGTTTTTAACATACTAATATTTCAGCTTCCCAAGTTTCTATCTATCTTTTAATACTGTATAGAAGGAATGCAAAAATCTACTAGTTAATGTATGTAATGGATACCTCCACTGTCGAATGCAATGCAAGTAATATAAGAGATGCTCCCCTGGTTGGGATGCAGGCAACCGCATCCATTCTGCTGGGCTGGCTGTTTGTTATGTGCACTCTGTCGCCGGCGGTAGAATTATGCTCAAAGTGTTAATCAGGAAATCGTTGCATGTACATACTCCTAACCGAACTCCGCCCCCTCTAAAAAGGCGTTGTTATACTGAACCCCGAGCCCTTATAATACCCTATAACAGCAGAACGGCGTCCGATCTACTGAGCATTAACTTGTTGATTACCGGAGAGAATAGAGGAAGCTACTTTCAATTGCCGCCGCAGTGAAAGTGGAGTGATTTAGAAGGAGTCATAAGCCCATTATCGGATTTATTGCCAGACTACAGACTACTGTTTCGAGAACGCCCACCCCCAAGTCGTAAGTCATAAAGCACCAATGGATGATGGTGATGATCATAAATCAGGATCTCAGCTCTGTAATCGAGCCGTGAGCGAGGAACGACAATTCAATTGGGATGACAGTTTTACAGCCGCCAAAACAAAGCCAAAACAAGGCAATAGGGTCAAAACAAACGGAGCTGTGACCGCACCCAGAGACAGATATCTTTCCCGATCACTAAACTAGTTGAATTTCAATTAACAATAAAATTGAATCATAAATTGGACAAGGGCCACACGCAACCCGCAGCATACGGTGACGATTGTTATGATCGGCTGCTGTCCCAGATGAAAACATTGGGGGATACAAAAATAACAGATCGCCGGTGGTCCCCCCCCCCCCCCGCTAAAAAAAAGAAAATTAAGTCTAGATAACGACAGCCGGGTGGGGAAACTCTAGAAGAAATTGAATTATCAATGCGACAAGGAAAGTGGTCGATACCTATCCTCCCCTCCCCCAGGTTGTAACGATCGTTCGCAGCGACACCTTGAGAGCGCCGCACCACCATGGGATTGGATCACCATATAACCACCAACCGTCGGTGGATCAGATCGCCAGCGGTGTGTGTGGCATACTTTAAAATGTCACATAAACTTGAACACTGATTAGCACAACAAAGTCGGTGCATGACGACGGGAGGATTAAGGCCTATATCGAGCCGGCTGGAGTTCGTTCTTTCTCTCAACCGATTTTGCTATATAAATCAAAGAGCCGAAAGCTCTGCTTTACTCTGCTCCATTGTTTACACATAGTGCGTCACAGACATTTTGGTGGCATTAACTCATTTGATTTAAGTAGCCGACCATCTCGGTGTTATGACAATACCTTAGTCGCTGTGCTCGTGTGGGGTCCAGAGAGACCTCCCAGGAGAAAGAAATTTCCGAGCATTTTTTTGGACCAGTTTGAGACAGTGAATGATTGAGATACTTAAGAATCAATGGGTTTTCTTTATTCACTTTTGGTATTATTTAAAATAACTGTATGCTGAGATCGATTTAATGGAGATTGCGAAATGTGTTTATATGATAAAGTTCATTGGCATTTTATAAACGATTTAAGGTGTAAAGGTATCGGTTTGTTAATTCCTTATTCAATTAAAATCTATATAAATACTTTACTTAAAACCTGTCAGAATATTCAATATAAATAAATTATAATATTGAAAGAATTCCATTTATAGAATTAATAGGAAGTAAAGGTATCTTCGTGGGGTAGATATTCATTCTAAAATGCACTCAATGAAGTACCGACCTAAAAGCAATTATTATATTCATTTTATAGTTTCACCTTTTATTAATTTATTATAATGACAAAAAAATTAGAGCGCCGCCAATAAATATTAATCGTTTTCCTTGTTATCTTGGCAAATCTCATTTTTTAATTTCGGGCGACAAACTTGCATGCTCAATGAGGAAGTTTATTTCAAGCACCTTAAGCTAAACAAAGTTGGTATTAATTTTTAATTGATCAATTATGTTTGCAACAACAACAACCACAGCGGTAATAACAGAGGCAATAGTCGGAAACCACAACTAAAACTACCAGCAACAACAACCTCAACGGGAACCCAAAGTGGTGCAGCTTAAGGAAAACATAACGCCGAACGATGCCTGTTGCTGATCATAATCGCAACGATTTAAGTGATTGCCATTCCGCAGTCTTGAATTGTGGATTGGGGTGGAGTGCCAGAGCTGGGTTGGGTTGTTGGGAAGTACACAGTGGTTAAAGATTATATTTAACAAGATATTTAATAACAACATAAGGCATTTTGAAAGGTTTTCTTAACAAGACCAGAAACTAAGTTTGGGAAGCCCAAGTTTATAATTAATTTAAATTATAAGATCGAATTGAAAAGCAATCATACAAAAGAATATAATATTCGCATTCTTTAATTCAATATTTATCGGATTTTTTATATGAAAATTTTTTCGTAAGATAAAATTTGGGAAAAGTAATGTAACTAAGCCACATCGTTATAAGCTTCTGACTAAAATTATAATACCATGCAAGGTATATAAATGGGTGCTATACATTCCGGGGAGAGGTATCTACAAAACTCAGATATATTTATTTATTAACCTTTAGTTCATGGTAACAGTTTATTTATAAATGTATCTAAACATGACTTGGATTTCAAATGATATTGATTTGTATTCTAAAAATCTACTATACTTATATTTTCTCATAGTGTTTTTCAGAAGGTGGGTGGAGCTGCAGTCTGGGCCTTCAGTCTGGCTAGACTGGAAAGCCAACGGTTAATGCCAAAACAAGCACAACTACCGAGTGTAGGAAAAATAATAAAAAGGAAAACCACCTAAGATCGTGCCTGCACCTGTTGCACGGTTGCCTTTTGCTGAGGGTCGCACGCCGCTCCATCGGCTGATCGGCTGATCGGTGGTGTGAAAAGGCATTTGTTGGTCGACCGCCGATGATGATGGCACTGATGATCACGATCACGAGAGCGCTGAACGCAAATAGGCGGAGTCTTAATTTAATTAAAAATTATTAGCAGCAGCCTTGGAGGCTACAACCAGTGGGGTTGCTCTAAGCGGATCTTTTTGCCGCGCAAAACGATCTTTAATGATCACTTTACGGCGAACATTTAGTAGCTGGCAATTGGCCATAGATATGGGAATCGATTTAAGCTCAACCCATATTTTATTTAATTTTTTTTTTTGGGAGGTAATTGCAATTGTTGCTGCTGTCGATTCAATGGTCGGCGGACCTTATTGATCACTCCGCTGATCGCCGGGCTGATGATCTCGGCGACATGTGTTAGATCGTTGGACAACTCATTTGGCCAACGTTGAAATGCCAGACACGTACTGGCCACGAACATGGCGATCAACACCAGGTGAAACGATCATCGGGATCGAGATCGGTTCGATCAGCATCTCGCTGAGATCGCCTGATTAATTTGTGGCGCTGCCGTCGCTGTTGTCGGCCGTGCTAGAAAATTGTTTCAATTAATTTAGTGATTAATCCCAGTACGTGATCGGCGTAACAAAGACGCCTGTCCGGCCAACTGGGTCGTAAAACGTAACGCAGATTAAGTGCGGTCCGGTGGCTCCTTCCAGGCTCTGGGCGGAGTCATAAACCAACTATAAAGATGACCCAATTTCCTCATTCTGCGCCTCCCCTGGCCAATAAAATTCGAACTTAATTTGGTGTTAATGCGGCTCGGTCACAAAAGGCACTGATTTTGATTGCCCCCAGAATGGCCATAAACGGGCATTGAGGAAATTATAAACGCATAAACCGCAAAAAAAGAAAATGAACGAAGAAAAAAAGGAAAACCCGAAACAGTCGCATGCCAGGATCTCAGGTGCAGACGTTGTCTGGTGCATATGCATTTGATTTATTAACCTTTCATAGCCATTCGTGTCGACAACAACAACGGCCGGCAATGCAAAATTAATGCGCATTGAAACGCCAAACATGCAAAGCCTTAGACCAGGTCCACCAAAGCCAAAGCCATTTTCACAGCCACACAGAACCAAAAATAATATAAATACTATAATATTTAAATTGGGGTTATATTGTTTTAAGATATATCTTTGATTGTTTGTTAGAAGAAAAGTGTAGAAGTTGGTTTAAACATATTTTTCGCTTCTTACTTTTGCTACTGTACTAAACATTTCTTTATTTTATGGTATGATCTTGATCAAAATGATCAAAATATATTATGTATCCTTAGTTTGTGGTTCCTTCGGCATCATTTTAAACATTAAATTCCGATTCCTGTCCTATGGCAACTTTTCTTCCTGTGCACTTCCCAGATATATATACCGATTCGGATTCCTGGTCCACAGCCAGCGATCCTTTCATGTGCTTCGACATGTGTTTGATGCCAAAAACAGCGACGTTAGCCAAAAATCTGGGGCTGCCAAGCCGCGGTTCTAGAATCCCGCAAAGCCACACACCACGCAAGACCGCTCGCCGGCTGGTACAGTTATGTCAGCGACGTTTTTGGAAGGCCTGCCCAAATGCCAGACAAACTGGCACTGGCACGCAGCTCCAAAAGATTTACCCTCCTCTGGAGACCCCCCTTTTCCCACAGACTTTTTGACAGCATCGGGTAATTGCGGGGGAACCAGAATGGAGCAGCAGGGCAAGATCAAATACGGTAGCCTTTTGCGGAATGGATCGCAAATCGGCGGTTCGACCGACAACCGACAACAATAAATTTGCGTGCCAACACTTTTTTGTACACTTTAAGATCGGAAAGGGTATGTGGGCTTTACTATGAAGGATACGAAATGTTAGAGGATTTAATTAAGCTTACAAAAAGTGGCAAAGGAATCAGGGAATAAGGTTTCTGAATGTAGAAATAGATGAACCCAAATTTCTTCACAACAAAATCAGTGAATTCTTTTAAACATTTTTTAATTTGAAAATAGAATTTTTTCTCAATAAAAAATTAATAAATTGTACTAACTTTTAAAAAGAAACTAACAAACATTATTTGTTATATTGTATATAAATCGATGACTATAATATATAAACGTAATTAAAGAAGTAGTTAAACTTCGATACAGAAGTACAGAGGACAGGCAGAGAAACTTTCTTTCTAGCAAATCAGAGCTTTAGTAAATTCTTTAACTAATCGAATATACTAAAAAAATTAATTTAAACCCTTATTTTTTAATAAAATTAGTTCTAGGAAGGGCATAAAATCTTCACCTTGCTATGAGCAGGCCATTACCTTAACTGACTTATGCGAACGCATTGGCTTTGTGTGTAACCTGCCCGACATACTTGTATGCTTGTGTAGGGAGGCATGCTTATGTTCCTTGTAAGCGACGCCGGCGTGTGTGGGAAATATTTGTTGAGCCATCGAGCCATCGGGCCATGGCCAGTAGCAGGCACCCAGATCGTAGTCCCAGGGATCCAGGTGATCACCCCACTCCGCCAATGCGGCTCCACAGCCAGGACAGTGCCCACCTGCCCCCTTTTTTTTTTTGCTATCCCAGGTGCAGTTATGATTTATGCGATACTCCTTCTCCGCCTCCTGCTCAACGGTTTGAGGTGAGGCCTCAATGTTTCCAACGGCGTAAATTATATCGGGCTTAGCATAAATCGTCAATTACAGCACATGATTATTATTAGGGATTATGGGGACCAGGCTATGAAGAAAAAAAAGGAAATCTCAAGGAACATATTAAAAGGCCACGCCCGAGCGCCAAGCCCAATCCGGCCGAAAGGTCTGTTTAAACGCACTTTTAAGCGCCAGTTTTAGCCACTCGTCCCCATCCCAAGTTGCTCCTCTCGGAGAGCACGTTTTAAATTATGGCCTAGACCGAGACGGAGGCCAAGGCCCTTGGCCAGAACGAACAGATAGAGTCTCCATAAGCCTTAAGCCCGGATCGAACAGTAGCCAAGAACAACGAAGATCGTGTTGCCTGGGATATCTAATATAATTAATACACCTTTCATTAGATTCGCCGACTCTGAGATCGAGATTTCTGGCTGTGTGTTTTCGTTTCGGTTTCGTTCCGAGGATTCGAAAAGGGCTCCGAAAGCAAGCAAGATATCAACGGTTAAGCTGATTTACCACAGATACAAAGAGATACCTCTAGCCAGCACAATATAAATCAATCAAGAGCATACAAGTTCATTGACAGCTCGCACAGCTTGCCGAGCCCCGAGCTCTTCGATGGTTACAATTTCCAGCCCCACATGATCCATGATCCTCAGCACAGTACAGCTCAGCTTAGACCAGGCATCCAACTGGACCCGGCCAGGCCAAGAGCCAGAGTCAGGCTGTAAGCCAGCAAACCCGCCTGTCAAATTGCCGGACCACATTGTAAGTTATGATTAGCTCACGCGCTTAAAGATTTAAGACCGGAAATGCTGGCAAGGTGGAGCCAATAATTCAAATTCGAATCTCCTCCAATAGTATTTGAGTGATTTGAAATTTGATTTTTGGTTTTGTTTTGTTTTCCGTCTGTCTCGAGGGTTATTGCATTTTCATTTATTTATTTATTTATTGGCTGCTCTTGTGGCAATGCAAACACACCCGCATAATTTTGCCAGGCAGCCCACTCAGATTGGGAAGATGCCAAATTGCCACGCATAGTTTATGCATAAATTATCGACAACAGCCAATGAATTGGTCTGGTTTGGAAGCGGGTTTAGGATCTATGGCCAAAGTGGTTTTTATTTAAATTTGTTTTTGTAAGCAGAATATAGTAAGAAATCTAAGGTAATTTAAATAAAAAGGAAATAATCGTTTCATTTTAAATTTGATGAACTCAAACCAAAATGTGCATTCCTCTTAATATATGTAAAAATGAAACTCATCTTGGTTCGCTTGTCTTTTTTGGTAACAAAATTTTGCTGACCGAAAACATTTTCCCATTGGCATATTTCGTATATAATTGGCTATAAAAATTCATGTTAATGTGCAATTAATCATATTAGCAATTAACTTTATGCTGTTTGGCTGCTCTGCACGAGATCTCGGCGAGATCGTTGCAGATCGTGTCGCCCAACTCCATTCGCGGGATCGTGTCTCCAAAAGCCGGTCTCCATTCCCGATTTCCCATTTCCCATACCCAGAGGCAAAAGGCTCCAAGATCGGCGTCCAGACTTTGCGCCAATTTTCCAATATTTATTTCTATGTTCGAAACGCTAACAACTTGCGTTTCGTTCTGGCCAAATTGAAAAGCCATACGGAAGCTGAGAATCGGCAGCCCGAAGAGTTGCGAGCTGTGGAGCTGGAAGCTGGAAGCTGCAAGCAGGGAGTTTTGCCCAGGAGTGCATAAAATTTAAGTATTATGACCATACACCGGCTCTCCCCGATCTCTGGCTTTACGATGTTGTTAACTGTTGAAACTATCCTAACCACTCATGGGGATCCTCCCATTCCCGGCATCAGCAGCAGCAGCAGGCATCAATTAATCAGTCAGGCGTAACGCCATTTGGCACAAAACGGGCCCCTCGGCCACAATTGATAGTCAATAATCGTTAATTGTTTTCGATTTTCGGCTAAAATCCCCTCAGAGTCCATTGTTTGGTCAACCCCTTTGAGGTCGCCATGGAGACAAAACGCTAAACGCGCTAAACGATGCCATTGTCTTTGGCTCACAGCGTGTGTGCTTTGATGGCTTTTTCTCTTCGAGTGTCTGTCATTAAAGTGGCTTTCATCCACATCCACATGGAGTTCTCTTCAGCTACTGGTTGTGCCACTGCCTTGGGCCATCTCACATTTACCATAAGTAGCCCATAATTAATAACTGCTAACTTACTTAGTGAGGTATTGTTGTGTCTAATGAATCCCATTCCCGACTTTCAACCTTTTGAACGAACCATGAAGAAATGTGTGTATGGTTTTTTCTTACAGTATCACAAGGGTATCAAGGTATAGATTCTTATTTAAAATTTATATCTATTTATTAAAGTTAATAACATGTAACGAATTCGTAGTTGGATTTGAAGGCAAGTGAAATATGATTTATCTTGGTGGGTTTCTATTATTGATTGTTCTTTTGATACCTTTTGCAGTGTTATTTATTTAAGACGATCTTGAAGTCAATGAAGGAGTCATTTCCGACGCTATAAATCATATATATACATATATTATTGATCTGCTAATTCGAGATTTTATTCATAAAAATACACTTTATATAAATTTTCATTACTATAAACTATAAGTTTATTTTATTATTATAATTATTTTCTCTGCAAAACTACATTGCACATATTATAAAAAATAATAATTTTCGGCAATGAACTGATAATGGTTAAAAGTATAAATATTAACATACTGATCAATGCACCCTTTCAGCTTAGTTTTCAGGCTTAGTTTGTAATGTATAAGAACACTTTAACATAAATATTAACAATTTAAAGTGCTTTGATCTAGTATATCTCAGAGGTTTTTAAAAGCACATGACATTGTTAAATCCTATCCCTTTCTTATCCCTCAGTTCTGGATTATCTAAGTAGATTCCTATGGATTTACCAACCCCATAATGATATGCATGAATTTTTTTCGATGCGCTCAAAACTATGCAACATATTGTGTCAATCCCATAGGTTGAGATACTTCTTTCGACTCAATTGAACGAATTTAGAACGAGCGCGTCGGGGTCTGCTCAACACTCAATTACATTTCACTTTCCAAGGGAAGGCCGCTCATATACACACACATGTGTGTAGCCCCTAGCCCCTATACCGTCTGTGCTCCCGGCCCTTCTCCCCCTATTCCTTCACCGGATTATACAATGTGTGGCTGGCGTTTCTGTTCGGTTTCTGTGTGTATTTTTCTGTATTTGTTTATGCGGCTGCCGCGAAAATACATTGCGGAGATGTACTGTGTTGTTGTGGTTCTCCAGGCCTGATGGGGGAACATGAATTCGAATTCGTTCATTTGTTCCCTCATTTAATTGAAGAGATTTATTTTGCAGCGCTCGCCCGGTTGGCTGCGGTTGGGCCTCAGTTGCGATCGGACTGCATGCCGCTACAGTTAGGAAATCGGAGGAAAATCGGAAGCGAAAAGCCATCCACCCAGTCAATCAATATCGCTCATTAATAATAATATTGTTAATATTTATTTGAAATTCGAAATACCGGACTGTACAAACACGACACACATACGCACCGAGTGAGGCTGAGTCAAGTGTGCAGCCGTTTCTGCTTCTGTTTTAGTGCCTAAGTGCCGCATAAATACGTACTAAAATATTTCAAGAATTTTAAGTGGAAACATTCTCGAATTCTGTGAACTTTCTCAATTGTGTTTTTGGTGAAATATTTACATTTAACAGCGAGGGTGATTCCACGGCAGAGACACTTTTGGATACACAGAGGCCACTATTTGGCAACAGAAGCCTTTTGGTTATTCGATTTTTTGTTTTTTGTGTTTTGGAGCAACACACAGATGTGAGGTAAGTCTTTAAAAATACATATACTCGCGTGTTTTGTTGCTATTCCTACGCTATATAGTCAACCATATGTGCAGCCACTGATTTTGGTTTATTTTGCTTTTTGCGTAATTGCGCAAATTATTTGTTTGGTCTACTTTCTGATTGACCGCGCACAGCAGCAATTTGACTTTTCACCCAAAGGCCAAAAAGTGTAAAATGTGTGTTGTGATGTGTTGTGGTTCCACAGCAATTTGTGTCGTTTATCTCGCTATCTGTGTGTATGTGTAGTCAATCGTTCAATTATCTGATCTCTGGCCACGACTATCCCCAACACAATAACGTACCAGGGAACATGGTCTGAAAGCCCCATAGAAATCTGCTTTCAGTTTTTGTTATGGTTCATGCTCTCGAATTGAAAGCACTTTTCCAACGGGGTTCTCCTACATATTCTAATTTATATTTATTTATTTACTTGCCTTTTTACAACTGCGCTGGCCCAGGGCAGAGCTGAGAAAAAATATTTCAAATTCAAATTCATAATTTAGTTTCCATCTCCACATTGGGGAGGGGGACATTGTTTATTAACTAACATCGATGGAGGGAACATGCAATATTTCCTAGCCGCGTAAACAAACATTTCAACTTGTCTGCTTTTTGTCCGTATATATTTCGGCCTGTGTGTATATGGATGCTATATAGATATTCTTATATATTTCTCTGGTATCTGGTATTTGGGAAGCTTTACGATGCCATCTTCTCTACGCTCCGGCTACTGTTCTGTTGATGCCTTCGGAAATCATTCAGTTTGATCTGGCTTCTCTCCTTCCTGATCTGCGATCGTACTCATGAATGATAATTAAGGTTAAGATTGTTTAACAGATTACCCGCTCGATTCCTGGTATTATTGCGATCTCCGGTGTGATCCAAGAATACATGATTATATCCATAGATACATTGCCGGTGTAAACAATAGCTTGTAAATATTATTATTATTAGTAATCTATAGGAAGAATAAATTATATACCTATTTATTAAGGAAAATTTACTTGGACACTAGGTTTACCTAAAATATTTTTATACTAATGCTTGCAATACATTCATGGAAATTTATGAGGGGTAACATGATGAATTCTTAAAGATCTCAGTTCATCAAAAGTTCTTAACTTAATTTAATACATTGTCAAAATTAATTGAATTTTCAAGTTAAATATCTCATTTTTATTTTCCAAACCAAGTCTCTTGAAAAGTTGCTTTTAAAAGTCAATCTTTACCTTCTCCTGCACATTTTCTCCATTGCCCCAAGTAAGATCCAACCTTCTCCCTGTCACGTACTGAGTGGCATATGGTAAATGGACGGATGGATGGATGGATGGGTGGTTGGATGGATGACTGACTGGACTGGACTGGACTAACCGTGCGAAATTACAGACTCGTGCCGGTCTCCACTTGGCATCGAATCCACCGGGGTAGGTGGCGGGGTTACCAAGTGCGTCACTTGGGTTCAACCCGTGCGAAGTGGACGCAAGCTGACCACCGGTTCAATGGATGCGATACGAGATGGATGGATGGGTGGATGGATGCTGTGTGTATACTTTGCGAATACTTTGCACCGTGTTTGTTTATTTTCGGCAATTTTTCGGACTGCACAGGAAATATACTAAGCTGTCCGATCGCTGTCGATCGATGGAGGTGAAGGTCAGTCCTCCAGTGCGCCGGGGGAAAACTTTTTGGCAGTTTCCGATTTGCCGGTCGATTTTTGCCTTCCGGGAAGTCAAAAGGAACATTTTCGAATAACCCCATCTTGCCCAGGAGTCGGTTTACGTTTTCCCCCTCGGAAAACGGCGACAATGTCTGTGCAACACATGTGGCACGATCTTAGGTAGAGATGCTCGGATGCACAGACGGCGGGCCTGATGATGTGCCCACATGTTGCAGTCAACAATAGAGCACCAAATGCAAACCGAAACAATATTTGCCCTTGTCTCCGACTCCGTGACTGTGGGCGTGGCCAGGGGCGGGCGGCGGGCGGATGGCAGTCCGGAGAACAGAGACAACACATTTTATTTTTTGTTTGTTGCTTTTAATTTCTTAAATTTTTTGTTTTGCCTCAGCCACCAGATGTGGGCTGAATGCGACTGGAAAGATCACCAGAATATTGAGAGAAACTGTGTCTGTTTTAATTAAAGATGAGACATAGAGCGAGAGAGCGAGAGTGAGAGAAAGAGAGAAGTAAGAGATAATCGGGGCAAGTCAGAGGGAGAGAGAGAGGGGGTGGTATCGGGCGAGCATATGTGAAAAATTAAGGCTGCCGTTGAAAGCGAAAAGATGCGGGAAGCCAAAGGCAACGACCAGCAAACAGTACAAGGCAAGATTGGTGGGATACCTGACACGGTCTTCAGTTTATTTACAAAAATTAATAATAAATATAATAACAATAAATTAAAAGAAATATGTAATTACACAATTTTATTTGACCTTGATTTAATTTTCAAAATTAATATACAAATTCGATTTTCTTTAATAAATATCATAATGATAATTTGAACCTACCGTAAAGGTAATCATAAAATTATAGTTAACAATTGAACAATTTTAAAATGTAAGTAACAAATTATTTAAATTATGTTTACAATACATTTAAGAATTATTAATTTTAGTCAAGTCTAGTCTATTTAGGTTAAATATGATTGTTTGATAAAGATATGATTGAAAACTGTGAATGATATACCTATACCTACGAATATCTTGAAGATACGATGAATTTCCAACCCGAACCCATATACCCTGCACACACACAGGGTATGCCGCCATTGGAAATATAACGGCAAAAGTGGAAGCTACTCGAGGGCCCACTAAATTGAGTCGTTCTGTTCCGACGCCGGCGCATTGTATAGGACATTGTGTGGGAGAGACAGAGTGAAAGAGAGAAGGAGTGAAAGAGAGAGTGTAGGAGAAAAGAGAGAGAGGGAGATCATACACGATCATTGGGAATTGGAATTGGCATTGGGCACATTCAGTACATCGGACTACTCAGACCAATTTGGAACACTTTTCGCTAGGCTCCGTGAAAATTTCGAACGCGCAAAAAGCCGAGAGAGATTCCATTTTCTCTATATTTCCCCCCTCTAGAGAAAACGTGAGTGACAGGGCCGGAGAGTTGTGCAAAAAATAGCATAGAACATTTAAGGCTAAACTACGTGCATTTGAGGGCGCAATATATATACATATATATAGAATCGGATCGTAAAGTAAACTGGCAACAAGTTGAAAAGAGTTTTTTCACTCGACGAAAAGGTAAACTTGACGCAAGTCTCGTTATTTAATGGCCTTATAAAAAAAAGTGCTGGCCAAAATGTTTTGTGTGTGTCCCGTGGCCATAAAGCTATTTTCGAAATCAATAAAATATGCAATCCGTGAAAGATGAAGAACCTCAGCATTCACATTCTGAGATCATGCCTCTGGACCGTTTTTAATTTATGGCACGCGCTGGACGAAAATCAGAGCGGGAGAGCCGGACCAGTTACCGGAAATGTGCGCGACATTTTAATTAAGCCCACCAAATGGAAATGGCCTTTAATCAAGTCAAGTCCAAAAAGATTCTTCGCAGAAATGCTCAAGCACACACATACTAGAACGACCTGTAAACAAATTGAAAGGCAATTCATTGACTTTGTGTATATACAATGGGATGTAGCTTTCAGATACAAAGATACACTTCCTTTTCCCCATTTATTTTGGCACTTGCCACAGTCTTGAAGCTATTTTGCCTATACATACTAATATTCCCAGCGGATGTGATCATAAATCTAATCGTATGCATTCTTCCAGGTGTTGCAGTCACATTAAACACGATCCAGAGAATCCAACCTGCACCCTCGCAGGCATCCCTCGAATGATCTATGGAATGGGCCATCATCTACGCCCACGATCACAGCTCCTTTGGTGACAAGATGGCTGCCATAAATCCATCAACTCGCTGAGTAAATCACACGCACCGCCCCCGATAATTAAAAGACGCCGCTAAGGCATTGTTTTTTGGGGGGAAAAAGTATTTCCGTTGCACCAAACAAGATAGGTGATCATCCGGAGGATCATCAGCATCAGCATCAGCATCATCGGCATCCGATTGCAATCGCCGGCAAAGTGAATTGGAGTGGAAGAGGATCACTTCAAAGGCACATACACACACACATGTTGTGCTAAAGAGGCAACTGTTGTTGTTTCCATCATAAATTAGAAACTAGAAGATCACCGATCTTCTTCCGCTGTGAGAGGGAGAGAACGCGATACAGAGTACATAGAGCGGAGCACTTTAAAGTGGATTTCCGGTGAATAAAAAACCGACAGCAGCACATGCGACAAAACTCCAACTCCAACAAGGGAGTTGCAGTTGCAGTTGCAGTTGCGTTTGCACTGAGAAGTGGCACTTTTAGGGTGCCTGTGCTGCCCCTCTGGCAAGAGTTACAAAAATAAATATCCTCAAAATGGCTGCTGCCTGGAGCTGCCACAGCAGTCTCTGTCGCAGACGCAGTCACTCACCACTCATAATGTTGAACGGATCGCTATTGGTGATGCTTATGCTGCTGGTGTTGTGGCAACATTCGGTGCCAGTGGCAGGTCGTCGTCAAATCGCCAATAGCCAGGAAGTGCCCAAGGATTACGATAATTTAGCCGCAAAATCAAACAAAACTTCGACGCTTACAAGTAATGCTAACAGCAGTAGCACAACAACGGATTTGAATGATGGAGCTGGAGATGATGATGACAATAAGCCCGATGTGCCGGAGAGTGCTAACACGAAACCCTACTGGCGGTATCCCAAGAAGATGAGCTCCTTGCAGACACGACCCTCGGGTTCCCTGCTTTTACTAACCTGTCACGCCTTGGGCAATCCGGAACCGAACATCACCTGGTACCGGAATGGCACTAGCGAATGGAGCCGGAGTTATGGCAACATCAAGAGGAATCGATGGACTCAAACCATGGAGGATCTGGTGCCGGATGACTCCGGTAACTATACCTGCAAGGCGTGCAATCCTCTGGGCTGCATCCGGCATGACACTCAAGTGATTGTAAGCGATCGGGTGAACCATCGACCTATCCTAATAAATGCCCCAGCGAATCTCACCCTGGTGATCAATGGCAGTGGCCACATGTACTGCAAGTACCTCTCGGATCTGACCAGCAAGAAGGCCTGGATCTTTGTGCCCTGCCAGGGAATGACCAACTGCTCCAATAATCGTACCGTCATGGGTTACGACCAGGATAGGCTGGAATTTGTAAATGTAACGCGGGAGCAGGAAGGTTGGTACACCTGCATCGAGAGCAACAGCTTGGGGCAGACCAATAGCACTGCCTACCTGCGAGTGGTGCGAAGCCTTCATCTTCTGGAGGCTGGTGTGGCCAGCGGAATGGAGCGCACCAATCTAATGTACTTCTTTGTCTTTGGAGGATTACTCTTCATCATCATGTGCACCTCGTTTGTTTTCTATGCAGTGCGTAAAATGAAGCACGAGAAGCTGCTGAAGCAACGAATAGAAACCGTCCATCAGTGGACCAAGAAAGTGATCATCTTCAAGCCCGAGGGTGGTGGGGACTCTAGCGGTTCCATGGACACCATGATTATGCCTGTGGTAAGGATTCAGAAGCAGCGTACAACCGTGCTGCAGAGTGGCAACGAACCGGCTCCGTTTAATGAGTATGAATTCCCGCTGGATTCGAACTGGGAATTGCCACGAAATCAGCTCGTCCTAGGAGCCACCTTGGGAGAGGGTGCCTTTGGCAGAGTGGTCATGGCGGAGGTGAACAATGCCATTGTGGCTGTTAAAATGGTCAAGGAAGGTCACACGGACGACGACATAGCCAGCTTGGTGCGGGAAATGGAGGTGATGAAGATCATTGGACGTCACATTAACATAATTAACCTGTTGGGATGCTGCAGTCAAAGTGGACCGCTTTATGTAATCGTCGAATACGCTCCCCATGGCAATCTCAAGGACTTCCTGTACTCGAATCGACCCTATGGCAGGGACCAGGACAGAGATAGCTCTCAGCCGCCGCCATCGCCGCCAGCCCACCTGATTACCGAGAAGGATTTGATCAAGTTTGCCCACCAAATTGCCCGGGGAATGGATTATCTGGCCTCGCGGAGGTGCATTCACAGAGATTTGGCTGCCAGGAATGTGCTCGTAAGTGATGATTACGTGCTGAAGATAGCCGATTTTGGCCTGGCCAGGGATATCCAGAGCACAGATTATTACAGGAAGAACACGAACGGAAGGCTACCCATTAAATGGATGGCTCCAGAATCCCTCCAGGAGAAATTCTACGACTCGAAGAGCGATGTCTGGTCGTATGGCATTCTCCTGTGGGAGATCATGACCTACGGACAGCAACCGTATCCCACAATTTTATCAGCAGAGGAGCTCTACAGCTATCTGATGTCGGGTCAGCGGATGGAGAAGCCAGCCAAGTGCTCCATGAACATCTACATTCTCATGCGACAGTGTTGGCACTTCAATGCCGACGATCGGCCACCCTTCACGGAGATCGTAGAGTATATGGATAAGCTGCTGCAGGCGAAGGAGGATTATCTGGATGTGGATATAGCCAATCTGGATACGCCGCCTTCGACGAGCGACGAGGAGGAAGATGAAACGGACAATCTGCAAAAGTGGTGTAATTACTGATTACATATTCTAATTACTAAGAAATATGGTTACTTTCGACACCCTCCCCACCAGATGCAATCAATGACTAAATGAAAAGATTTGACTTAAGCTGAAATCTAGGTTTGGATAAAAAAATTAATCCGAGTGGCGCAGAAATTTGATCACAAAGTATAAATTTAGTCACCGAACGATCATCGAACGCTTTTGTAGGATTTAGGACACTCCAAAATTTTATCTTTCAAGTTTGTTATTTAATGATTCATGGATAGGAATGAGAGTATCAAAATATGGTTTAACCTTTACAAAATTTAAATAATTTAAAAACTAAGAAATATCGAATTTAAGCTAGAATATTCTGTGTATATATATGTAGCTCTCGAATAAGTCTGTAAATCTCTTAAAAGTCGCACCAAAATTGCACCAAAGGCGTAAAACCAAAAACTAGGAGCAGATCGAATGTATCCATACGTTATGTTCTATTTAAAATATCTTATAGTCTATACCTAAGAGATTACTGTATTTAAAGTTAAGCTTCGATTAAGACTCGGTTGTATTTCTGTTGTATTTCTTATTGTACTGATCTTTGTAGTATTCGCAGTTTTATACTCGCTAAATTATACTCGTAGTTTGTAAGCACAACAATGTTCTATCCTACAGTTAGTTGCATGCCCGCAGTGCCTTATGAAACAATAAATGTTGTACGTATATATCCCAAAAATCACATCCATAACCATAATCGAGGGGGGGCCGGGAAATGCGACGAGATCATGACGTCTCAATTTGAAAATCTGTGAAAAAAATAACACTCGATTTGAGGCGCACGAGGCACGCGCGTCACTAAACGAAAAATGATGAATGGAAAGGCCTGCGGTCCACTCTGTTGTTGTTGTTGTTTTTTCCTTCTTTATATATATGTATATATATATATATCTATGTATATATTTTTCATCTTTGAACCGCTGCCGAGAGGTGTGAGAGGATTAGGAGGCTGGGACTGGGACTGGGGTTGGGGTCGCGGCGTTGGCGGCGGCTCGTTTGTTGACGCGCTAAATGCCATGAGCGTCGGCGATGCAATTAGACGATAATACAAGGCCCGAAATGGCAGAAGAAAAATAAGTTTATAAAGTATTGTAATTGCGGGAGATTTGTGGAGTGTCCGCCGTCCAGGGGTATTTGCAATGAGTAGTCCGCCAGGGGCCAAAAGTTGGCCGACTTACATCTGTGGACCGGGGTCCCAGCTATCCATGCGATCCAAGTGATCTTGCAACATTGTTCGCGATAGTTGTGGGATATGGATACTGGGGCAAATTTAAATTAAAAAATTGTGTCTTGATTATTAGCCGGTCTAAGCCAGAGATCAACAATAATTGCCATGACTTAAGGTGGGTGTGGAAGTCAACAGAAGTATGAATTAATATTGGCTTTGGGTCTTTATGACCTGTTCAATTGATTGTGAGCCATGTTGCAGATACAAATCGTATTTATTTTTATTATATGTACCTGAATATTTATTAATTGCTTATTGATTGTTTTATATTGCCTACCAATTACTTAGGCATCCCTGCACATATCTTTAAAATATTGCAATACGAATTACGATTAATTAATTGTTGTTTTCTTAGCTTTCTTAATGAAGGCACATTTTGATATTGTTTAGAGAACGAGCAATAAATTCTTGAAGCCAACACTACCGTATCAAATTGTCAAATATTTTCCATCGGCTAAGTTTTTGTTTGTCTAACATCCATTTCCCAATGACCTACTGGATTATACGACAACATTTCCATCGCTTTCCATCCGTGGCAATCATTAATTATGCGGCATTACCATAGAAGATCGCCAACGCATCGGTTTGGATGATGACGAGTTGCCGCCGCCTGGTCCAATGATTAATCTCAATATCTTTTTGTTTAAGGCACACGCTAAACTGCCTTTTTCGATAATTTATCAATTCGAGTGATTTTCTATGATGGGTCCTAAAATTGTTTTGTCTGTTTATTAATTAGGGCCCCTCTGGATCGGCAAGTGGGCGTGGTGCGATGAGCGACTGCATCCACCTAATGATCGGAAGTTTGACACGTGTCTGGTGGGGATTGAAGCGTGGGCAGCCTTCTTTTCGATGTGCTGACCGCAAGCGACGTGGGCCGAGGGACCCCTGCAATTATTGCGTGAATATGTTAATTGAAATTTGTTCATGGAGCCATGAAAAAAACATTTCACCGGCTTAATCGAGCCTCGGCTACCTCAGGAAGTCTGTGATCAGCTCGAGTATGCGGGCACTTACACACACCGGCCCGGGCATAATTCGCAGCGATCAGCCGGCCATCGATCGATCGGCGGGTCTATGTATAAGTCTGGTCCCGCAATCTCTGCAATGTTGCCTGTCTCGAGTGATCAATTAATTTTTGGCCAAAGTTGGCTATTAATTTGCATGCGCTATTTAGGTATACCCTTTCAAATGGGGGATAGCACATGAATGAGGCTTAGAGGTTTCTACTTAAACATTTCATTAAGTATTTTAATGGATAAATAAGAATTTATATATTTTTTATTAGTTAATGATTTGAAAACTTCTGTGCGGCTTAGACTTTAAAATATACTTTAAAATCGTATTTACGCTTAAGGTTTATCTTACTAATGCAAGAACCTTACAACAAGCTACTTTCTTAGGCTTGTTAATTTAAATAGCTTAAAAATTTTAACAAATCCTGGTAAGAAATATCCTGGCAAGAGTATAAAAGACTTCGTTTCATTGAAATCGAACTCCTTTATTGTTGTGTTCAATGTGGTCGATTGGACAGCGTACAGGTTGTCTGCTCGAGTGCCTGCTGGCGGACTGACTGGGCTCCATTTGAAACTATTTGAAAAGTCTACAAATTGCCTGTCTGCCGTCGATCGTCCAGATCGTGGCCGTCAGTCAGTCATTCAGTCAGTTGGTCGATTGCACAGCTTGAGTTTGACCTCGTCTTGGGGCTTTTTGTTTGGAAAGGCAGGCGGCACAGCGATTGGGCCAGTTGAGGTATCATTTCGGCACCGACATAATTGGCACCTTTTGTGGGCACACAAATTCACTGAATGGAACAAACAGAGAGTGGTATTTGACAAGTGTTTAGAACATTAGATATATTGTCATTCCGATAGATCACCTGGAATTTGTTTTGAGCTCGGCAGCAACTTGAACACAACGAGCACCGGAAGTAATAAATTAATAATAATTCATTTTGCTTATTTGAATTAGCAGAGTTGTTTGTGCAAAGATGATTCAGTTTGGCGCACCTGTCAGTGAAATGTTGATTCATAATAGAATCAGCTTTTTTCCCGCAAACATCTACATATTGGCGGAACTAAATCGCGCTTCCTCTCCTTTGGTTCAATGGGGCGTATGAGTAATATTGAGTGGTACTTCACGTGTTTCAAATGCAAATTTTACACTCTTCCATTCATAAAAACACCAAGACACAGTCCGAAAACCCCAAAAACCGATAAAATGAAGCAGAAACAGACAGTTTCATAACCGACGAACCGGTTTGGCAATTCTCTCTGCAACAATTTTTTGAATGATCGAAAACAAGCAAACGAAATCTTTAACGATTTTGTGTCTTTTTACTACAGCAGCAGCAGCAGCAGCCATGATCACTTGACTTGGCTTACGGGCTATGCAAATCCAGCTAACACAGTTTGCCATGTGGGCAGCAGTCAGCCGGAGAGAAAACTGTGACAGAGTCTCAGTCAGATTTTTATGAATGAAAAAACCTGGGGCCGCCGAATCGCGGCGGAGTGGAGGTGACAACGCTGAATAAGCCAAGCAGCGGATGTGCCTAATTAACATTGCTGATTACATTTTGTGTGTTATTAATTAGAAATACTCGAATGGTCGCATAAATTTATGAGTCTATATATTGCATTTGCATTATAATGAGCGAATGGCAGGGGGGCAGACGGGGGGGGATGATGAGCGGGATGATCAGTAATTCATTTCATTTCCCCAACCCTCCACCTTCTCACAGAGTATCTGTCGCCATGGTCCGTGGTCGCTGCATCTGTCGGATTTGTGAAATCATTTTCGTTGAGGTCCACAAAATTACGATCCAGAGGATCCCAAAACAATCCGTACCGAAATGGGGATTCCCTTTGGACTGAATTATTCTTGGAAGCTGTCAGGTGATTTTAAATTGTATATAACGCTTTAAAAAATATACTGTAAATGGTAAGTAATTAAATACAATGCAACTATTCTTTCAAAGTCACTAGATTTATTTTCTTTCTTAAATTTACTGTATATAAAAATATAAACAATTGAACATATAAATTAGATTTGGTATTTGCAGAGTATCTACACATTCCTGCAGAATACAGATTGGGGATCATTTCAGTTACCCAATTCCTTGGCCCCAGCCTTCAAAGGTCTTGTATTGGCCAGACTTTTGTGTTCATTTTTTTGCCGTTGCCTTTCTGCTACTGTTAAACGCGAAATTTATGAACAATTTTCAAAAGAAGTCACGCGTTAAATGTACGACACGAACTCACGCGACATTCCCAGGAGCGGAATGGAGGGGCCTTTCGGCCAAGAGGAGGCAGATGATTTCGTTAACGCATTTGGGCCTGAAAGCCACAAGAGGCCGGCTGCTGGCTGCTGGCTGGTTGGCCTTTTGTATTGCGCCTTGTAATATATTTTATTAACAATAAAATGTTAAGTGCCACAAGGCAGGGGTAAGCGGACAGGGCATCCGACGCGGACTCCTCCAGGAAAGTGTTCGGATTTCAGGCCTTCACGCTGGGCCCAGGCTACTGTGTTGCTGCTTACTAAAAAAAACGTTTTCAAAAAAAAGGAGCGAAAAAAAGAAAAGAAGATAAACTGCGTGCGCACAAATAATCGCGCCATGAATCAAAATCACACCAGTTGGCTATATATAGATATCCGGCTAGCTGCAACAGCAACGTGCTGAGCTAACGAGGGCAAAGCTCGTAAGAGGACACGACCACTGGAGTTCCTCCTCCTCCTCCTCCTGCTCCTGCTCCTGCTCCGGTATCTCCATACCAAGTGCCACCTGTGCGAACTTAGATCAGAGAGCCATAGTCACAAAGAGCACCATGCAAATGCCAAAAGAGGAGGAGGAGATGCAGAGCAACGAAGCTGTAAATACCCTTTCTCCGACGGGAAAACTATCACCACTCAAATGTTACTGAGACTTTATATAAAACCAAAAAGGAAACTAAGTTGGGAAAGCTAAAGTTTATATACCATTTCAGTATTGGGTATGGAAAATCCATCATTACTAAGCTTAAAATATTCTCATTCTTTAAATCGAGACTTATAGGTATTTAAGAAACTCATAACTAGGTCAAAAATTCATAAATTTCAATTTGAAAAGCTTTCCTATGCTAGTTTTTATTAGATAAATAAATCTGCATACTCATTTTAACATTTTAGGAAGTTAAAAACTTGCCAATTTTTGACAATTTTAATGATGTAACCCCTTATGAAAATTTGAAATTTTTGAAAATTTTGAAAAAGAATAGATTTTGGTCGGACATAGCTAGATCGATTCGGCTTTTAATGCTGATCAAGAATAAATATGGTTTATAGTGTCGGGAATTACTGCTTCACAACTTTAGAAGCTCCTGACTGAATATATAATACCCTGCAAGGGTTTAAAAAATGCAAGCTAAAAACGTAACACACAATTTTCAGACCTTTAAAAAAACCTATAATACCCTCCCCGAAAAACAGTAACTGAAAGAATGAAAACCTAAACCAGTTCCTCCTTTTTTTTGTTGCCGTATGCAGAATGCCTCGACAGACCGAATTCGGTGGTTCGGTGGTGCTGCTGCCACCCACAATTGGTCAACAAATAGCGGTCACAATTAACCGTACGATGCAAATGCGTCCCGGGACATTGACAATGCCCATAAAGAGCCAATGCAGATGATGATGATGATGACGATGACGATGACGCAAAGGCGAGCTGGCCCTGAATTCCAGGCCTGAATACTGACTCCCTGTCAGCATCATCAGCGAAGCATTTATCTTGCACCCGCTACCAGAGCTGGGAGCAGAGGTCCAGGGAACAGGCTGGAACAGAGCGGCCCAATGGGTTTGGCCAACAGAAGCAACAGCAGGTGATCAGTCCTGCACGGGGGACCACACAACATTTGCCATGTGCCTGGTCATTTATCTATTTCGGATTTATCATTGATTAATCGGCCGGCGGCAGTCGGAGATGCCGGTAGCCAGTAGTCGGTAGTCGGTAGTCGGTAGTCGGTAGTCGGTAGTCAGAAGTCAGTCCAATCCGGTAACCAGTCCCAGTCGAAATCGTAGTCACCGTCCTAATCGTCGGCATATTTGCATATGCCACTTTATATAGCAAATGGTCTAGTCAATGATCGTTAAGCCGACTTCTGATTTGTCATACCCTTACGAAGGGGTAGCTTTATTGCTAAGACTTGGAGTATCTGAGAAAATTGATAAAAATTAATTTAGAAATTGTACTATTTTCTATAGAAACTAACTATTGAATTTATGAGGAGTTATTGAACAATAACTTGAGTTAAATTGTTCAGTATTTGACTAAAGACTTTTGTTAAAACATTTCATTTAGGAAAGTTATCCTTAGAGCACACAAAACTTCGGCTTTACCACTTTAACCATTCCTTAACTGCAAGTTAAGGCCCTCCCCGAACACATTTATGTTTGTCATAGATCCCGGCTCAATTAGCACACACGGAGACAGCGGAGATGGAGCGGCTGCACCTGCACCTATGCTGGATCGGGTCAGTTCCCCCGGATCTGGAGCCAGAGCTGGAGCAGGAGCACGTGTTAAATGATCCGCTAATTGGCCACAGTGCCACAGTTGCTGGACGCATTCGCCATGCCCCCCAAGGGCCGAGAATGTCTGTCCCGATCCCGATCCCCGATTCTGTGACTTCTGACTTGTGACCAATCAGTTTTCGTGCCGCCTGTCAGCGGCTTTTCCTGCCTCTCTGACCCTGTATGTGCTCGCGTAATCCTGTCAAGCTGTTAAATTAATTTCTGTACCCCCGAGCCCAGGACCTCAAGCTATATGTGCCATATATGCATGTGAGTATGTGTTTTATGCGAAATGGCAATCGGTTGTTGCCCTGCCCCCAAATGCTGCCATTCCCGCTTAGCCCATTCCATTTTGCTGACTGAGGCTGGTCCAGTTTTTCTAGCCGCCACTGGTCCGACCACTGGCCAAAGTGTTATAATCCATCATCGTAATCAACGCAAAAAGTTGATAATTGTGCCCCGGCCAAGCCCGGTTGCCTCACTGTGGCTGTTTCGGTTTCGGCCAAATAACTGTAACTAATGGAAATTGTAACACTTTGGCAATGTTTTTTTAAAAATGCAAAAAATTACAGCCTCTTTTTGGCTCCATCTCGCTCTTCCTGCCGCACTCGGTCTTTATCATCAGCCAGAGCGTATTTATGACGCCTCGTGAGGCATTCAAAATTGATTAGGATTAGGAACGACTACCAAAGACAGTTATTACACTAGGTATTAACAGATTACATGGGGTATGCTGGACAGGAGCAGGGGATTGATCACACCTGTCTGACTTAAGGCTTTATATTACATTTTGGAGTTAGAGAAATTGACAACGTTGCAAAAAAAACTATACTGTAACTATATTGATCTTTGAGACACTGAAAGTATAACAATATCCAAAACAATATATTATTGAAAAAGTTATCATTAACAAAATAATATAATATAACAGATAGATCTAATATGTCAATTAAAATCTCCCAGGTACAGTATAAAATCAGAGAAATATTATAGTATAAATCTCTTATATGTATTGGGTACCATAATGTCTTTAGTATAGAAATATTACTTGAATTTACTCAGCGATTACTGCCGGTCGTTGAGTGGAGTTGGCCACGCATTTAAGCCAAATTATCAGGCCATATAATGCCCGGGTCCCCAATCAAGATATCCAGCTGGCCGATCCATCAAGATATTGGCAACGAGACACGTGACCGAGAGCCGCAGCAAATTAGAGCTTGACAAACCTCCGCTCCGCGGTTTTTGGCCAAAAACAAAGAAACAACAAAAACATTCTCACGCAACGGGGACCAGAGAGGCTTTTTCGTCTTGGCCATAAGTGAGACATTAAGCACAGTTTGCAGTCGGCTTGAACTCCGACCCAGGCCATATTTGAGCAATTTGTGGAGTGAGCCTGTGGAGTATATGACCACGGCATCATTAGGAGTGGAAAACATTTGGCCAGGCACGACCCAAGGCGCTTGATTAATTGCGTTTGGTGCAGAATTTGACTTTTTTGTTGCTCAAATTGCAATGCGCCGGCCAAGAGGCTGAGACTTTTTAGCCAGAGTAATTACCATGCCAGAGCAGCGAGCCCCACAATGGACCCAAACCCGACTCAGTTTCACCATTCGATTCTATTCCAAAATGCACTTAATATGGAATTTCAAGTTCAAACATGGCCTATACCTCTCGTATGCTAACTGATAGCCAATAAAGCATTTAGCCGTGTGGTCGATATGCGACGAAAAAATCTATTTGATCTGGCCGTTTAGTGCGATGATGGCGAATGATGTCATCTGCCAGCAGCTCGAATGGCCCCCGAGAGATCAAAGACTGTCAGATTGGCAAATCTTTTCACAAAATGCTATGCTGTTGCCCGCTAATTTCTACTTTAACTAATTGAATTATTTATGTGAGATCTGTGCAAGGCACGGTTGGAAAAACACTGGAGAAAAAGGTTTAAAAACCATAGAAATGAAATTAGTCAAGGGGCCTTAATAAAGATTACAAATGAGTTGGTTTTCTAGACTCCATTAGCACCTTTGCACCTTTTAAATAGTTTTTTAAGTTTGTTGAAACTATATATATTATGTATATTATATATATTGATTCCACTTGATACTTTACTCCCAGTGCATTTACAAAGTGGCCTAACGATTTGCACACCATTTTTGGCTCTTATCCCGCGTGCGTCGTCTGCGTTTCACAGTCAATTTGCATATGTCGATTGTCGTTGCAAGTTGCCAGTTGGCAGTTGCCTGCCATTTGGCTTCAAATGTGGCCTGCTGCTGATCTCCGATGTTGGCCAGATCTTTGGCCAAATTATGTCGTTATTTGTGCCATTTTTGGCAAACGCCTCCTCCGCCACCGCCGCAGCTGCTGACGATCCATCGTCCATGATAAATTCCGTGCACTTAGTGCTCTCCTCCGAGTATGTCCGTCAAGGAGTATGTCAATTGCCTTGCTAATGGCTGCCAATGGAGTCGAGGCAGTAAAATCCTCTTAAAGTGTTGTAAACGATGTTCGAGAGAGACGGCTAACGAGCCGAGTCGAATTCGCATATGAAGTCGCGGAGATCTTGGCATTTATCATAAATTTAATGCCAGTCGCCCCTCAAAGCAGCATCGGCGGGCGGAGCGATGAGGGAGCGGGAGTGGGGATCCATTGCCATGTCTCAAGGCAATAGGAAGCAGCAAAGTGCAACAATTGAATAGATAATAACTCACGCCCCACCTACCTCCACCCACCCATCGAAGGCAACCAGCCAGGCCAATGTAATAACCAAAATACTTGCCACAAGCCACTGACCGTTGACCACAACAACAATTGCCTATAAATCGAGACTTAGTCTTTGGGAACCGAATATCCTAATGCTCTTGAAGCCTCATAATCACACATAGAGGGATTTTCGATTTGTAAAACTTTCAGGGATTGAAAAATTACTATCTATAAATTTTTGTAGGTTGCAATAGTAAATATTATCTTTTAAGAAACCAATGTAAATGGTTTGTAATTTAATTTTTCAGATGCTCACTTCTGTTATGGTATTCCTAAGAGGCTATTTAACTTAGTACCAATGTAAGCCAACGTAATAAGCCCCAACTGGTATCCGTAGAGCGATATACCTCCTATCTTAAGGGTATTCATAGCAGCAACAACAAGGCCTGTTACTGTTTGGAGCTGGCGCTGTCATATTCAAATTGCTAATATGATTGGTGTTTACAGATTAGAAAACAAATATTTCACAAATATTACCACTAATAATTTTGCCATGTAAACATGCGGCAGAGGAGAGTAGCGGCATGAATGCCCACAACGTTGCGATCGGCGTCATTATCATCATCGTGATGATCATGCCACATGATCAGGCCGTATAAATGCAGCAAGTGTGGCGATAACCTTTTGACTCCATCCAGGGGCAAGGGGAGAAGCGATCTCGGCTTGGCCCGGACTGGAGTGGGGTGGTGGAGTGGAGTGGACTGGGTTTCGTTTTGTGCTAGTGCAAAACTGACAAATTGAATGAATAAAAGAGCAACAAGTGGTCTTGCGGCTGGCTGGTTGCTGGTTAAACATTTTGAATGAAATCGCCGCAGCCGAGTCAGCCAGCTAGCGAGCATGTGGCATGTAGCAAGCTGTGGCAGCCGAGGCGCAAAAACATAAATCGAAACACTTGCCGCATTGTACACACTCAGAGTAAAATATTAAAAACAAAAAAATACAAAGTTATAAATATAAAATAAGTGTTCTAACACGGGTTTGTGTTCTAATAAATCTGTTAGAAAATGTTGGTCTAAAATTATGTGTTTAATTGAGGATATTAGGGATCCAACTGTTCTCATTTTATGAAATTCAATTGGTTTCCAAGTTACTCTGATTTAGTTTTTTAATCAAACCACACAATATATATAACAAATCTTAAAGAGGCATTTATCTTTCGAAACAATAATTAAATACTCTTTGATAGGACAATATCTGCTGTCTGAAAGCTAAAGGTTTAATTTGAAATAGCCTTAAATACTGTCAGTATAAAATAGTATAAAATATTTGATTTGATTTGATTTAGTTTAATTTCTTTCTATAGTAAGATTTATTCGCAGTGTGTCCTTCCTCCCTTTTTGCTCCCTGCCTCAGTTACAACCGCCCACCGCTGGCTCTGCGGGCTGTGTTGGTTTGCCCATTTGGTGCCTTGGTGCCTCGGTACCTCGGTAGGTGTTGCCTTGTGCCTCGAACCCAATGTCTTCTTGCCTAAATAAAAAATAAAAACCCAAGGAAACCAAGGCGTTCAAAGTCTGGAAATGAAGTCGAAAATTGCAATTCCAAAATGTTTGCCCTCGGCTAAAAAGAACGGGCAACAACAAAAGTGGAGTGCAGTGCATTGGAGTGGTCAGTCATGTGGCATCTATTCGCCATTCGTACTGGAACTCGCACACATGTGGCCCGGGTCCTCGGAATAGAGCCTGAGCTCCTCCTGCCCCTCATCCTGCCTGGATTCGCCGGTGCAATGTTTTTTTGCTGTGTGTCGTTTAATGCGTGGCCGCCTCGCGAGGCGCTTTATTAATTCACTCGACGGTTGTTTAATATTTTTCCCTCTTTGGAGCACTCTATAAGGTTGGGGTAAATCAGCTTTATTATAAATTAACTAATAAATAAATAAGTTAACTAAACCATAACTGTTCAATGTTTTCTAATATGGATGGAATAATCCTTGAAAAGACCTGAATGGGGTTTCGGAGAAGAAGCTTGTTAAGAAGAAGCTTTAAGGAGTCTAAGCAAAAGTATCTTTAGAAGTAGAAGTATTCTTACACAAAACTTTACTACTGAGATTTGGAAAGGGATTTTGACAATAATTTTAAGAAAACTTTAAAGATAGTGAACCTAAAAAATGTGACCATCAAGAGCATTCGAGAGTCGTTTTAAATATTTTTGCATTGTTGTCTCTTTTGTGTTGCGGGTGTGGACCTCCAACTGTTGTTGTTCCTTTTTCGTTTCGTTTGTGGCATAAATCGGCCCCAGGTGTCTCGACGAGCATTTCCCACGGATTAGTGCATAAATAAAGGAGGTCAGAGCGGCCTCAGAGTTAACTAGATATTTCAAATGTTGTGGCTCAGGGGTCGTCCTTCCTCCCCAGAGCATTGTGCCCTCTCGATTCAACCCCACCAGGGCACGCACCTTTCCTTTTGGCAATCTGTCGAAATTGCTTTATTACCCCGATCCCATGTCGATCGGTAGAACGGCTTAATTCCGACAGAGCCGCAGCCCAAGGTGGTCCTTTGGCATTTCCTTTGGCTCATTAACACCCCCTGCGAAAAAAAATGAGGAGCAGCAGAACACACGCAGCGCTTCTCACGCTATAAAACAAAAGCAAAAGCCTCTCGACTTCAATTTAAGATTAGCAACAGTTAACACACACACACACAAAATGGAATTGGCGGAAAGGCACCGGGATCTCATAATGATAATGCCTTTAATAACAGCGGTCATCCTGCGCAAGGACCACACCAAAAGTCAGTCAGCGAGCTGATAAGATGGCCAAGTGAGCGGTCTGCGTGCTGGCCAAGATCCCTTCATCGATAATCGCACATTAAGCGTGCGTAAGTCACGTCACAAAGCGCTCGTTTGGGGCCACCAAGGGGTCCGCGGGGACTCGACCATCGAGCACCGGGATGGAGATGATCCGAAGATGCCGGATCGAGGAGACCTTGCCCTGGGTGCGATCGCGATAAGCGCGACTTTTGCCTCGGTACGTGCTAAACCCTCGGGCAGCGATCATTTTAATTATACCCCATATCGGCAGGGTTGGTCACGCCCATCGTCCGTCGATGCGACCCCTCCCTTTGCCTTTTCGACCGGGGTCAAGCAACGCAAATTGCAGGCTGGGTCAATGTTTGTTTAAGCCAGCCGTAAATACTTAATTTGGCCAACGGTTTCGAGCTGACGAAAGCCTCAAAAAGGTAAATAAAAAAAGGGAAAAGGTTGGGTCTTCTTGGAGACCGAATATGATAATACTCTCATACAGGGAGAGGTACCTTTACCAAGATCTTTAATATATTCTGTGAAAGAAAGGGAATTCAGTTTAGGCTTCCGATTTCCTTAAAACAGAACTCGATAGAGTTATCCAAAGATCAATTGCACGGTTATTACCAGCCCCCTTCATTTAGCCAGAAAGTAATCTCTAGAATTTAACACAGAAAATTTATAAAGTCTTTATTGGGTTAATATGACGACGTACGAGAATCGATATAGCAACGATCTAGACTACTCGGACCCGGATCCGCGAGCCGATACAGGAGATGAGGCATCCACCTCAAGGTAGTCGTGCACCAGCTGGCAGATATTCTCCGAGGCTTCGGCAAAGTTACCCTCCTCGAGACCTTCGCCCACGTAGTGATAGACGAAGGCACGCCGCTGATAGAGCTTGTCGAACTTGTTGACCAGCCGGCACCAGGCGATCCGGATGTTCGTGTTGTTCGAAATGGCCACGCAGGCGCGGTTGGTGGGCGCCAGATCACCACCAGGGACATACACCGGCGGCATGCTGCTCACACCGATCTTGAAGCCCGTGGGCGACCAGTCCACAAATCTGAACGACTTGTTCCGCTTGATGTTCTCCAGGGAGAAATTGATCTCGTTGGGGGCGAGGTCGCCGCGGTAGAGGAGAACGCAGGACATGTACTTGCCATGCGAGGGATTGCACCTGACCATTTGGTTGCTCATCTGGAAGCACTGACTCGTCAGCTGGGCCGTCGACATGTTCACGAACTGCGAGTGGGAGATGGGAACCAGGGGAGCGTAGTTTATCAGCGGATAGTGGATTCGTGGATACGGGACCAGGTTCGTCTGCAGCTCCTGGAAGCTAACGTTCGATCCCTGACCGAAGCGCTGGGATGCCGTAAAGCTAGACACCACCTGACCAATGATACGGTTCAGATTCGTGTAGGTGGGAGCAGGCACATTGAGGGTATTCGCACAAATGTCATACAGCGCCTCATTGTCCACGATGAAGGAGATGTCGGTGCAGTCCATGGAGAAGTGGGCCGACAACAGGGCATTGTAGGGCTCCACAATCACCGGTGAGATGCTATGAGGAATAAGGTCAACAGTGGCTTAGGCATTGTAAACGAAGGCAAACTGACTCACGAGGGCGATGGATACACTAAAAACTCAACAACAGTCATCTTCCTGCCAAAGTCTTCAACAATTTTCTCCATGATACGAGTTCCCAGACCAGACCCGGAGCCGCCCCCTATGGCCCGAAATATCAGAAAGGCCCTGAGGTTCCGGCAGCGATCGGCCACACGACGAATGGCATTCATGGAACGATCCAACAGCTCGCTGGCCATTAGATTATAGCCACGGGCAAAGTTACTGCCACTATCGTCCTTGCCGGTGATCAGAGTGTCTGGGTGGAAGAGATTACGATAGGCACCCGTGCGGATTTCATCTGGAAAGAACGATTTCAGTGCTAAAGCCTTGGATAATATATTGGACAAACCAATGACTGTGGGTTCCGTGTCGATCACAACGATGCGGGGCTGCACACATGATTGACTGTTGGTGAACTCAAAGAAGGTGAGAAACGAGTCGTCCAGGGGACTCTGAGGCAGCCTTCCGTTGGCCAAAATGCCATGCTCCAGGCAATAGAGCTCCCAACAAGCGTTGGCGATCTGCACACCGGCCTGGCCAATGTGCACTTGGATGATCTCCCCCTTTACGGACATCTGTCATATCTTAATTTTTCCAAATTTTAATAAAATACTTTACCGAAATAACACACAGATCTGAGTGACAGACTAGGCCAAGAAAAGTTTGTTTACGTAACACAGATTTATTGTCCGCGCGCGGATTATTCAGTTTTCAAAGCGTTAGATACATTTAGATACAATTTCATAGATATTCAGATATACTCTTATAGTTATTTAGGTAATTCCGTGCTCGAATACGTTGCTGGACTGGTCCATGGCCGTTGTAAATTGGAATGTGAGAGAAGATTAGGAGGTCGCCCTATAAAAAATGCACCTGTATCTATCTACCGAGATATATGTGTGTTTGTGTATAATACAAAAGCAGTCGCGAGGTCAAGCTACGTAAGTAATTTACAAAGATTAAATAAATAAAACAATACTTTTCGATTTGGGGAGTGCAAGGACTAGAGTGGTTACAAAATTTATACACGTGATGCCTAAACAATGAAAGCAGTGCATCTCACAACTATAAGACAGTCAAATAGTTAAACATTTTATATTATTTTATTAACTTTATATTTAAGTTAAGCTTGATAAATCTCAGTTCCTATTTGGGACATTTCTGAATACCTTTTTAGTTTACTTTGATTTACAATATTTGGTGACTAGACAGGTGTAACTATGGCCATAACTTTGTTTTTAGAAATTGATTTATGCTTTTAATAAAATTAAACTGACCAGAGAAAGTAAAATATAGGTTTTTTCTATAAATCCCATCACTTGGTTATCTGAATAAATTAACTAAAAGAGCGAGTAAAATTAAAGTAAAAAATGTTTTTAAGTAAAACATATTATAAGGCCTTGATGCCCGGTATTATTTTCCTGCCCTATAGTCCTAAAACACACTGTTCATCTATTATTTTTTTCAACTTTTTTTGTTCTGAAGCTGCTAATTTGTTCAAGACTTTTGGTTTGGGATGCTATCTAAAGGAGTGACTGCTCCAACAGAATACGCTCGAACCCAGGCGGTGGACCATGCGAGAAGTTATCCAGGATTATGTCCAAGATAGCCCCATTGCCAACTAAAAGAAATCATTTTAAATTTGATACGCAAAACCTGACAGGAAACTCACCATAAATTACGGGAAAAAGAGCTGCTCCTCTCACGTTCCTGAAGGGAACCTCCAGATTCTTCCCATTAAAGTAGAAATTCAATTCCACATGATCGAAGGCAACTCCCACGATATCGCCCTCGTCGGGAAAATCTCGCTGCGGCGATGCTATCAAGGAATCGCCAATCCCCACATCGGGCGAAGCCACGCCGGTGGTCATAAGCAGGTCCTCCTGCTGCAGATCTTCGATGGCAATGAGACCCGCGGCCTTTGCAGCACTGCTGTTCAGGATGCCATTGGTTGTCTTCGACGGTTGGGTAGTGCAAGCTGCTTGCACCACTGGGCGGAACTCCTCCTGGTCGTTGTGGCGCGTGGCATTGTCGGAACACAGGCACCAGGACTCGCGGTCTCCGCCGCCGCACTTGCGACTGAGGTCCGTTTGGCGGGTGGCCAGTCCCACGGACCAGCTGCCGCCTTGCTGGATCTTCACCTCGAAGTAAGACTTTGACTGGACTAAAGGGGCAGTAGCCAGGACGCCTCCGGTGCCCGTAACGCGTAGCTGATGCGACAGCAGGATCACATCAGCTCCTGGAAGGTAGGAAGGGTTAATATAAGCTCAAAGTTGCTTCAAAAAATGATACATGACAATGATATTGGCAGCAAAAGAACATAGAAATTTGCAATATTGCCGTAAGACTTGATTTGTTTACCCATATGTGCTGCGTCCAGGTGGACATCGGGCTCCCGGAGGCGACTGGCCGCGGCTACTGGCTTTCTCAGGTGTCCGCCGTTGAGGCAGGTGCGCAAACAGCAGAACATTCCTGTATTTACTATAGACTATGCTAAATTTAATGTAGTTTTTTGGAGGGTTTGTAATTTTAGCCAAACAATGTTTGGCAAAACACAAGAAGCTGGAGCTGCAAATTCATCGATGTCACTATCGATACTTACATGTTACTTTCCATCGATATTAATCTTTATTTATTTTGAATTAATAAATTAATGTGCACTTCAATTATAAATTATTATTTATTCTACTTTAAATATTATATTCGAGAAGTATAGTAATTTTTATTTAGCCTCTAATTTTCTAGTACTATCTGCATAAAACATATATGATTTTTTATTATACCCGTGAACAACGAAAGCGCCATCTTGTTTAATGAAACTAGTTTCAGTTTATCCAAGTTTTAAACCCATTTTATATTTTGTAAAAAATCCGACATTTTATTTAAATATTTTTAAAAGCTTGAAAGTCATAGTTATTTGTCTTTGAAATAATCAAGACTACATCTGTGCATTCACGAAATGTTTTGTGACGCTGCTATAAATTCCTATAAAAACATTTAAATAAGTACTTTTGCTGCCTCTTCGGGAGCACTCTAGCGGCTAAAAAGCGAACCATACCACTAACGCACAGAGCTTCCTGTCAAGTTCAGCGCAAAAGTATGTAATGAACTGTCTCTATCGCCGGTTACTCATTAATGTTCAAATGCCCAAAAGATGCAATAATTCGGCCATTCGTTCTTTATTATTCCTAATTGCATACTTCGCAGCGCAGAAAAATGCCCAGCCACATGCAAAACAAATACAGCCCAAAAGATGCACAGCTTTTATCACTGTGTTTTAATATTTTTCATTGCCTACTTTTGCGATGAAATCAAATTGAAACGGTGTTAAAGTCTAGCATACTGTTTTGGGCCTAGTCAAATAAAAAAAGTCTTCGTCGCTCTCTGCTGCATTCTTTTCATGGGAAATGGAAATAAATATTTATCGTTATTTTTAGAGAATTGTATAATTTTTTAAACTTTGATTGGTCGCAACAATTTTGGTATGAAAATATAGATAAATATTGGCTCAAAGAATGGATTTCAATTTTAGTCACAAGGTGGTTTAAAATGTTAAATTAAGTATGCAGTTTTGTTACCCAAATAGAAACTAACACAGAACAGCTTTCCGAATTAAATTAAATGAATTTTTAGCTTTGTTATGCATTTTTTAAACCTTGATTGGCCGCAAAAATGTTGGTATAAAAATATAAATAATATGGCTCAATGAATGGATTTCAATTTTAGTCCGAAAGTTGTAAAACGTGAATGAGTCATTTCCGACCCTATAAACCATATATATTCTTGATCAGCATTAAAAGCTGAATCGATCTAGCCATGTCCGGCCAAAATCTATTTCTTTGCAAAATTTCCGAAAATTTCAAATTTTTATAAGGGGTTACATCATTAAAATTGTCAAAAATTGGCAAAAAATTGAATTTATTAAAATGTTAAACTGAGTATGCAGGTTTATTATCCCGATAAAAACGAACACAGGACTGCTTTCCGAATTGAATTTAATGCACTTTTGGCTTTGTTATGCATTTTTTAAAATTTGATTGGTCGCAACAATTTTGGTATGAAAATATAGATAAATATTGGCTCAAAGAATGGATTTAAATTTTAGTCACAAGGTGGTTTAAAATGTTAAATTAAGTATGCAGTTTTGTTACCCAAATAGAAACTAACACAGAACAGCTTTCCGAATTAAATTAAATGAATTTTTAGCTTTGTTATGCATTTTTTACACCTTGATTGGCCGCAAAAATGTTGGTATAAAAATATAAATAATATGGCTCAATGAATGGATTTCAATTTTAGTCCGAAAGTTGTAAAACGTGAATGAGTCATTTCCGACCCTATAAACCATATATATTCTTGATCAGCATTAAAAGCTGAATCGATCTAGCCATGTCCGGCCAAAATCTATTTCTTTGCAAAATTTCCGAAAATTTCAAATTTTTATAAGGGGTTACATCATTAAAATTGTCAAAAATTGGCAAAAAATTGAATTTATTAATATGTTAAACTGAGTATGCAGGTTTATTATCCCGATAAAAACGAACACAGGACTGCTTTCCGAATTGAATTTAATGCACTTTTGGCTTTGTTATGCATTTTTTAAAATTTGATTGGTCGCAACAATTTTGGTATAAAAATATAGATAAATATTGGCTCAACGATTGGATTAAAATTTTAGTCACAAGGTTGTTTAAAATGTTAAATTAAGTATGCAGTTTTGTTACCCAAATAGAAACTAACACAGAACAGCTTTCCGAATTGAATTAAATGCATTTTTAGTTTTGTTATGCATTTTTTAAACCTTGATTGGCCGCAAAAATGTTGGTATAAAAATATAAATAATATGGCTCAATGAATGGATTTCAATTTTAGTCCGAAAGTTGTAAAACGTGAAGGAGTCATTTCCGACCCTATAAACCATATATATTCTTGATCAGCATTAAAAGCTGAATCGATCTAGCCATGTCCGGCCAAAATCTATTTCTTTGCAAAATTTCCGAAAATTTCAAATTTTTATAAGGGGTTACATCATTAAAATTGTCAAAAATTGGCAAAAAATTGAATTTATTAAAATGTTAAACTGAGTATGCAGATTTATTATCCAAATAAAAACTAACACAGGACTGCTTTCCGAATTGAATTTAATGCACTTTTGGCTTTGTTATGCATTTTTTAAAATTTGATTGGTCGCAACAATTTTGGTATAAAAATATAGATAAATATTGGTTCAAAGAATGGATTTAAATTTTAGTCACAAGGTGGTTTAAAATGTTAAATTAAGTATGCAGTTTTGTTACCCAAATAGAAACTAACACAGAACAGCTTTCCGAATTGAATTAAATGCATTTTTAGTTTTGTTATGCATTTTTTAAAACTTGATTGGCCGCAAAAATGTTGGTATAAAAATATAAATAATATGGCTCAATGAATGGATTTCAATTTTAGTCCGAAAGTTGTAAAACGTGAAGGAGTCATTTCCGACCCTATAAACCATATATATTCTTGATCAGCATTAAAAGCTGAATCGATCTAGCCATGTCCGGCCAAAATCTATTTCTTTGCAAAATTTCCGAAAATTTCAAATTTTTATAAGGGGTTACATCATTAAAATTGTCAAAAATTGGCAAAAAATTGAATTTATTAATATGTTAAACTGAGTATGCAGGTTTATTATCCCGATAAAAACGAACACAGGACTGCTTTCCGAATTGAATTTAATGCACTTTTGGCTTTGTTATGCATTTTTTAAAATTTGATTGGTCGCAACAATTTTGGTATAAAAATATAGATAAATATTGGCTCAACGAATGGATTAAAATTTTAGTCACAAGGTTGTTTAAAATGTTAAATTAAGTATGCAGTTTTGTTACCCAAATAGAAACTAACACAGAACAGCTTTCCGAATTGAATTAAATGCATTTTTAGTTTTGTTATGCATTTTTTAAACCTTGATTGGCCGCAAAAATGTTGGTATAAAAATATAAATAATATGGCTCAATGAATGGATTTCAATTTTAGTCCGAAAGTTGTAAAACGTGAAGGAGTCATTTCCGACCCTATAAACCATATATATTCTTGATCAGCATTAAAAGCTGAATCGATCTAGCCATGTCCGGCCAAAATCTATTTCTTTGCAAAATTTCCGAAAATTTCAAATTTTTATAAGGGGTTACATCATTAAAATTGTCAAAAATTGGCAAAAAATTGAATTTATTAAAATGTTAAACTGAGTATGCAGATTTATTATCCAAATAAAAACTAACACAGGACTGCTTTCCGAATTGAATTTAATGCACTTTTGGCTTTGTTATGCATTTTTTAAAATTTGATTGGTCGCAACAATTTTGGTATAAAAATATAGATAAATATTGGTTCAAAGAATGGATTTAAATTTTAGTCACAAGGTGGTTTAAAAATTGAATTTATTAATATGTTAAACTGAGTATGCAGATTTATTATCCAAATAAAATCTAACACAGAACTGCTTTCCGAATTGAATTTAATGCACTTTTGGCTTTGTTATGCATTTTTTAAACTTTGATTGGTCGCAAAAGTTTTGGTATAAAAATATAGATAATATGGCTCAATGAATGGATTTCAATTTTAGTCCGAAAGTTGTAAAACGTGAAGGAGTCATTTCCGACCCTATAAACCATATATATTCTTGATCAGCATTAAAAGCTGAATCGATCTAGCCATGTCCGGCCAAAATCTATTTCTTTGCAAAATTTCCGAAAATTTCAAATTTTTATAAGGGGTTACATCATTAAAATTGTCAAAAATTGGCAAAAAATTGAATTTATTAAAATGTTAAACTGAGTATGCAGGTTTATTATCCCGATAAAAACGAACACAGGACTGCTTTCCGAATTGAATTTAATGCACTTTTGGCTTTGTTATGCATTTTTTAAAATTTGATTGGTCGCAACAATTTTGGTATAAAAATATAGATAAATATTGGTTCAAAGAATGGATTTAAATTTTAGTCACAAGGTGGTTTAAAATGTTAAATTAAGTATGCAGTTTTGTTACCCAAATAGAAACTAACACAGAACAGCTTTCCGAATTGAATTAAATGCATTTTTAGTTTTGCAAAATTTCCGAAAATTTCAAATTTTTATAAGGGGTTACATCATTAAAATTGTCAAAAATTGGCAAAAAATTGAATTTATTAATATGTTAAACTGAGTTTGCAGATTTATTATCCAAATAAAAACTAACACAGGACTGCTTTCCGAATTGAATTTAATGCACTTTTGGCTTTGTTATGCATTTTTTAAAATTTGATTGGTCGCAACAATTTTGGTATAAAAATATAGATAAATATTGGTTCAAAGAATGGATTTAAATTTTAGTCACAAGGTGGTTTAAAAATTGAATTTATTAATATGTTAAACTGAGTATGCAGATTTATTATCCAAATAAAATCTAACACAGGACTGCTTTCCGAATTGAATTTAATGCACTTTTGGCTTTGTTATGCATTTTTTAAACTTTGATTGGTCGCAAAAATTTTGGTATAAAAATATAGATAATATGGCTCAATGAATGGATTTCAATTTTAGTCCGAAAGTTGTAAAACGTGAAGGAGTCATTTCCGACCCTATAAACCATATATATTCTTGATCAGCATTAAAAGCTGAATCGATCTAGCCATGTCCGGCCAAAATCTATTTCTTTGCAAAATTTCCGAAAATTTCAAATTTTTATAAGGGGTTACATCATTAAAATTGTCAAAAATTGGCAAAAAATTGAATTTATTAAAATGTTAAACTGAGTATGCAGGTTTATTATCCCGATAAAAACGAACACAGGACTGCTTTCCGAATTGAATTTAATGCACTTTTGGCTTTGTTATGCATTTTTTAAAATTTGATTGGTCGCAACAATTTTGGTATAAAAATATAGATAAATATTGGTTCAAAGAATGGATTTAAATTTTAGTCACAAGGTGGTTTAAAATGTTAAATTAAGTATGCAGTTTTGTTACCCAAATAGAAACTAACACAGAACAGCTTTCCGAATTGAATTAAATGCATTTTTAGTTTTGTTATGCATTTTTTAAACCTTGGTTGGCCGCAAAAATGTTGGTATAAAAATATAAATAATATGGCTCAATGAATGGATTTCAATTTTAGTCCGAAAGTTGTAAAACGTGAAGGAGTCATTTCCGACCCTATAAACCATATATATTCTTGATCAGCATTAAAAGCTGAATCGATCTAGCCATGTCCGGCCAAAATCTATTTCTTTGCAAAATTTCCGAAAATTTCAAATTTTTATAAGGGGTTACATCATTAAAATTGTCAAAAATTGGCAAAAAATTGAATTTATTAAAATGTTAAACTGAGTATGCAGGTTTATTATCCAAATAAAAACTAACACAGGACTGCTTTCCGAATTGAATTTAATGCACTTTTGGCTTTGTTATGCATTTTTTAAACTTTGATTGGTCGCAACAATTTTGGTATAAAAATATAGATAAATATTGGCTCAACGATTGGATTAAAATTTTAGTCACAAGGTTGTTTAAAATGTTAAATTAAGTATGCAGTTTTGTTACCCAAATAGAAACTAACACAGAACAGCTTTCCGAATTGAATTAAATGCATTTTTAGTTTTGTTATGCATTTTTTAAAACTTGATTGGCCGCAAAAATGTTGGTATAAAAATATAAATAATATGGCTCAATGAATGGATTTCAATTTTAGTCCGAAAGTTGTAAAACGTGAAGGAGTCATTTCCGACCCTATAAACCATATATATTCTTGATCAGCATTAAAAGCTGAATCGATGTAGCCATGTCCGGCCAAAATCTATTTCTTTGCAAAATTTCCGAAAATTTCAAATTTTTATAAGGGGTTACATCATTAAAATTGTCAAAAATTGGCAAAAAATTGAATTTATTAAAATGTTAAACTGAGTATGCAGGCTTATTATCCCGATAAAAACGAACACAGGACTGCTTTCCGAATTGAATTTAATGCACTTTTGGCTTTGTTATGCATTTTTTAAAATTTGATTGGTCGCAACAATTTTGGTATACAAATATAGATAAATATTGGTTCAAAGAATGGATTTAAATTTTAGTCACAAGGTGGTTTAAAATGTTAAACTAAGTATGCAGTTTTGTTACCCAAATAGAAACTAACACAGAACAGCTTTCCGAATTGAATTAAATGCATTTTTAGTTTTGTTATGCATTTTTTAAACCTTGGTTGGCCGCAAAAATGTTGGTATAAAAATATAAATAATATGGCTCAATGAATGGATTTCAATTTTAGTCCGAAAGTTGTAAAACGTGAAGGAGTCATTTCCGACCCTATAAACCATATATATTCTTGATCAGCATTAAAAGCTGAATCGATGTAGCCATGTCCGGCCAAAATCTATTTCTTTGCAAAATTTCCGAAAATTTCAAATTTTTATAAGGGGTTACATCATTAAAATTGTCAAAAATTGGCAAAAAATTGAATTTATTAATATGTTAAACTGAGTATGCAGATTTATTATCCAAATAAAAACTAACACAGGACTGCTTTCCGAATTGACTTTAATGCACTTTTGGCTTTGTTATGCATTTTTTAAACTTTGATTGGCCGCAAAAATTTTGGTATACAAATATAGATAAATATTGGTTCAAAGAATGGATTTAAATTTTAGTCACAAGGTGGTTTAAAATGTTAAACTAAGTATGCAGTTTTGTTACCCAAATAGAAACTAACACAGAACAGCTTTCCGAATTGAATTAAATGCATTTTTAGTTTTGTTATGCATTTTTTAAACCTTGGTTGGCCGCAAAAATGTTGGTATAAAAATATAAATAATATGGCTCAATGAATGGATTTCAATTTTAGTCCGAAAGTTGTAAAACGTGAAGGAGTCATTTCCGACCCTATAAACCATATATATTCTTGATCAGCATTAAAAGCTGAATCGATCTAGCCATGTCCGGCCAAAATCTATTTCTTTGCAAAATTTCCGAAAATTTCAAATTTTTATAAGGGGTTACATCATTAAAATTGTCAAAAATTGGCAAAAAATTGAATTTATTAAAATGTTAAACTGAGTATGCAGGTTTATTATCCCGATAAAAACGAACACAGGACTGCTTTCCGAATTGAATTTAATGCACTTTTGGCTTTGTTATGCATTTTTTAAAATTTGATTGGTCGCAACAATTTTGGTATAAAAATATAGATAAATATTGGTTCAAAGAATGGATTTAAATTTTAGTCACAAGGTGGTTTAAAAATTGAATTTATTAATATGTTAAACTGAGTATGCAGATTTATTATCCAAATAAAATCTAACACAGGACTGCTTTCCGAATTGAATTTAATGCACTTTTGGCTTTGTTATGCATTTTTTAAACTTTGTTTGGTCGCAAAAATTTTGGTATAAAAATATAGATAATATGGCTCAATGAATGGATTTCAATTTTAGTCCGAAAGTTGTAAAACGTGAAGGAGTCATTTCCGACCCTATAAACCATATATATTCTTGATCAGCATTAAAAGCTGAATCGATCTAGCCATGTCCGGCCAAAATCTATTTCTTTGCAAAATTTCCGAAAATTTCAAATTTTTATAAGGGGTTACATCATTAAAATTGTCAAAAATTGGCAAAAAATTGAATTTATTAAAATGTTAAACTGAGTATGCAGGTTTATTATCCCGATAAAAACGAACACAGGACTGCTTTCCGAATTGAATTTAATGCACTTTTGGCTTTGTTATGCATTTTTTAAAATTTGATTGGTCGCAACAATTTTGGTATAAAAATATAGATAAATATTGGCTCAAAGAATGGATTTAAATTTTAGTCACAAGGTGGTTTAAAATGTTAAATTAAGTATGCAGTTTTGTTACACAAATAGAAACTAACACAGAACAGCTTTCCGAATTGAATTAAATGCATTTTTAGTTTTGTTATGCATTTTTTAAACCTTGGTTGGCCGCAAAAATGTTGGTATAAAAATATAAATAATATGGCTCAATGAATGGATTTCAATTTTAGTCCGAAAGTTGTAAAACGTGAAGGAGTCATTTCCGACCCTATAAACCATATATATTCTTGATCAGCATTAAAAGCTGAATCGATCTAGCCATGTCCGGCCAAAATCTATTTCTTTGCAAAATTTCCGAAAATTTCAAATTTTTATAAGGGGTTACATCATTAAAATTGTCAAAAATTGGCAAAAAATTGAATTTATTAAAATGTTAAACTGAGTATGCAGGTTTATTATCCAAATAAAAACTAACACAGACTGCTTTCCGAATTGAATTTAATGCACTTTTGGCTTTGTTATGCATTTTTTAAACTTTGATTGGTCGCAACAGTTTTGGTATAAAAATAAAGATAAATATTGGCTCAACGATTGGATTAAAATTTTAGTCACAAGGTTGTTTAAAATGTTAAATTAAGTATGCAGTTTTGTTACCCAAATAGAAACTAACACAGAACAGCTTTCCGAATTGAATTAAATGCATTTTTAGTTTTGTTATGCATTTTTTAAAACTTGATTGGCCGCAAAAATGTTGGTATAAAAATATAAATAATATGGCTCAATGAATGGATTTCAATTTTAGTCCGAAAGTTGTAAAACGTGAAGGAGTCATTTCCGACCCTATAAACCATATATATTCTTGATCAGCATTAAAAGCTGAATCGATCTAGCCATGTCCGGCCAAAATCTATTTCTTTGCAAAATTTCCGAAAATTTCAAATTTTTATAAGGGGTTACATCATTAAAATTGTCAAAAATTGGCAAAAAATTGAATTTATTAAAATGTTAAACTGAGTATGCAGGTTTATTATCCCGATAAAAACGAACACAGGACTGCTTTCCGAATTGAATTTAATGCACTTTTGGCTTTGTTATGCATTTTTTAAACTTTGATTGGTCGCAAAAATTTTGGTATACAAATATAGATAAATATTGGCTCAAAGAATGGATTTAAATTTTAGTCACAAGGTGGTTTAAAATGTTAAATTAAGTATGCAGTTTTGTTACACAAATAGAAACTAACACAGAACAGCTTTCCGAATTGAATTAAATGCATTTTTAGTTTTGTTATGCATTTTTTAAACCTTGATTGGCCGCAAAAATGTTGGTATAAAAATATAAATAATATGGCTCAATGAATGGATTTCAATTTTAGTCCGAAAGTTGTAAAACGTGAAGGAGTCATTTCCGACCCTATAAACCATATATATTCTTGATCAGCATTAAAAGCTGAATCGATCTAGCCATGTCCGGCCAAAATCTATTTCTTTGCAAAATTTCCGAAAATTTCAAATTTTTATAAGGGGTTACATCATTAAAATTGTCAAAAATTGGCAAAAAATTGAATTTATTAATATGTTAAACTGAGTATGCAGGTTTATTATCCAAATAAAAACTAACACAGGACTGCTTTCCGAATTGAATTTAATGCACTTTTGGCTTTGTTATGCATTTTTTAAACTTTGATTGGTCGCAACAATTTTGGTATAAAAATATAGATAAATATTGGCTCAACGATTGGATTAAAATTTTAGTCACAAGGTTGTTTAAAATGTTAAATTAAGTATGCAGTTTTGTTACCCAAATAGAAACTAACACAGAACAGCTTTCCGAATTGAATTAAATGCATTTTTAGTTTTGTTATGCATTTTTTAAAACTTGATTGGCCGCAAAAATGTTGGTATAAAAATATAAATAATATGGCTCAATGAATGGATTTCAATTTTAGTCCGAAAGTTGTAAAACGTGAAGGAGTCATTTCCGACCCTATAAACCATATATATTCTTGATCAGCATTAAAAGCTGAATCGATCTAGCCATGTCCGGCCAAAATCTATTTCTTTGCAAAATTTCCGAAAATTTCAAATTTTTATAAGGGGTTACATCATTAAAATTGTCAAAAATTGGCAAAAAATTGAATTTATTAAAATGTTAAACTGAGTATGCAGGTTTATTATCCCGATAAAAACGAACACAGGACTGCTTTCCGAATTGAATTTAATGCACTTTTGGCTTTGTTATGCATTTTTTAAACTTTGATTGGTCGCAACAATTTTGGTATAAAAATAAAGATAAATATTGGCTCAACGATTGGATTAAAATTTTAGTCACAAGGTTGTTTAAAATGTTAAATTAAGTATGCAGTTTTGTTACCCAAATAGAAACTAACACAGAACAGCTTTCCGAATTGAATTAAATGCATTTTTAGTTTTGTTATGCATTTTTTAAAACTTGATTGGCCGCAAAAATGTTGGTATAAAAATATAAATAATATGGCTCAATGAATGGATTTCAATTTTAGTCCGAAAGTTGTAAAACGTGAAGGAGTCATTTCCGACCCTATAAACCATATACATTCTTGATCAGCATTAAAAGCTGAATCGATCTAGCCATGTCCGGCCAAAATCTATTTCTTTGCAAAATTTCCGAAAATTTCAAATTTTTATAAGGGGTTACATCATTAAAATTGTCAAAAATTGGCAAAAAATTGAATTTATTAAAATGTTAAACTGAGTATGCAGGTTTATTATCCAAATAAAAACTAACACAGACTGCTTTCCGAATTGAATTTAATGCACTTTTGGCTTTGTTATGCATTTTTTAAAATTTGATTGGTCGCAACAATTTTGGTATAAAAATATAGATAAATATTGGCTCAAAGAATGGATTTAAATTTTAGTCACAAGGTGGTTTAAAATGTTAAATTAAGTATGCAGTTTTGTTACCCAAATAGAAACTAACACAGAACAGCTTTCCGAATTGAATTAAATGCATTTTTAGTTTTGTTATGCATTTTTTAAACCTTGGTTGGCCGCAAAAATGTTGGTATAAAAATATAAATAATATGGCTCAATGAATGGATTTCAATTTTAGTCCGAAAGTTGTAAAACGTGAAGGAGTCATTTCCGACCCTATAAACCATATATATTCTTGATCAGCATTAAAAGCTGAATCGATCTAGCCATGTCCGGCCAAAATCTATTTCTTTGCAAAATTTCCGAAAATTTCAAATTTTTATAAGGGGTTACATCATTAAAATTGTCAAAAATTGGCAAAAAATTGAATTTATTAAAATGTTAAACTGAGTATGCAGGTTTATTATCCAAATAAAAACTAACACAGGACTGCTTTCCGAATTGAATTTAATGCACTTTTGGCTTTGTTATGCATTTTTTAAACTTTGATTGGTCGCAACAATTTTGGTATAAAAATATAGATAAATATTGGCTCAACGATTGGATTAAAATTTTAGTCACAAGGTTGTTTAAAATGTTAAATTAAGTATGCAGTTTTGTTACCCAAATAGAAACTAACACAGAACAGCTTTCCGAATTGAATTAAATGCATTTTTAGTTTTGTTATGCATTTTTTAAAACTTGATTGGCCGCAAAAATGTTGGTATAAAAATATAAATAATATGGCTCAATGAATGGATTTCAATTTTAGTCCGAAAGTTGTAAAACGTGAAGGAGTCATTTCCGACCCTATAAACCATATATATTCTTGATCAGCATTAAAAGCTGAATCGATCTAGCCATGTCCGGCCAAAATCTATTTCTTTGCAAAATTTCCGAAAATTTCAAATTTTTATAAGGGGTTACATCATTAAAATTGTCAAAAATTGGCAAAAAATTGAATTTATTAATATGTTAAACTGAGTATGCAGATTTATTATCCAAATAAAAACTAACACAGGACTGCTTTCCGAATTGACTTTAATGCACTTTTGGCTTTGTTATGCATTTTTTAAACTTTGATTGGCCGCAAAAATTTTGGTATACAAATATAGATAAATATTGGTTCAAAGAATGGATTTTAATTTTAGTCACAAGGTGGTTTAAAATGTTAAACTAAGTATGCAGTTTTGTTACCCAAATAGAAACTAACACAGAACAGCTTTCCGAATTGAATTAAATGCATTTTTAGTTTTGTTATGCATTTTTTAAACCTTGGTTGGCCGCAAAAATGTTGGTATAAAAATATAAATAATATGGCTCAATGAATGGATTTCAATTTTAGTCCGAAAGTTGTAAAACGTGAAGGAGTCATTTCCGACCCTATAAACCATATATATTCTTGATCAGCATTAAAAGCTGAATCGATCTAGCCATGTCCGGCCAAAATCTATTTCTTTGCAAAATTTCCGAAAATTTCAAATTTTTATAAGGGGTTACATCATTAAAATTGTCAAAAATTGGCAAAAAATTGAATTTATTAATATGTTAAACTGAGTATGCAAATTTATTATCCAAATAAAAACTAACACAGGACTGCTTTCCGAATTGAATTTAATGCACTTTTGGCTTTGTTATGCATTTTTTAAAACTTGATTGGCCGCAAAAATTTTGGTATAAAAATATAAATAATATGGCTCAATGAATGGATTTCAATTTTATTCCGAAGGGTGTAAAACGTGAAGGAGTCATTTCCGACCCTATAAACCATATATATTCTTGATCAGCATTAAAAGCTGAATCGATCTAGCCATGTCCGGCCAAAATCTATTTCTTTGCAAAATTTCCGAAAATTTCAAATTTTTATAAGGGGTTACATCATTAAAATTGTCAAAAATTGGCAAAAAATTGAATTTATTAAAATGTTAAACTGAGTATGCAGGTTTATTATCCAAATAAAAACTAACACAGGACTGCTTTCCGAATTGAATTTAATGCACTTTTGGCTTTGTTATGCATTTTTTAAAATTTGATTGGTCGCAACAATTTTGGTATAAAAATATAGATAAATATTGGTTCAAAGAATGGATTTAAATTTTAGTCACAAGGTGGTTTAAAATGTTAAATTAAGTATGCAGTTTTGTTACCCAAATAGAAACTAACACAGAACAGCTTTCCGAATTGAATTAAATGCATTTTTAGTTTTGTTATGCATTTTTTAAACCTTGATTGGCCGCAAAAATGTTGGTATAAAAATATAAATAATATGGCTCAATGAATGGATTTCAATTTTAGTCCGAAAGTTGTAAAACGTGAAGGAGTCATTTCCGACCCTATAAACCATATATATTCTTGATCAGCATTAAAAGCTGAATCGATCTAGCCATGTCCGGCCAAAATCTATTTCTTTGCAAAATTTCCGAAAATTCCAAATTTTTATAAGGGGTTACATCATTAAAATTGTCAAAAATTGGCAAAAAATTGAATTTATTAATATGTTAAACTGAGTATGCAGATTTATTATCCCGATAAAAACGAACACAGGACTGCTTTCCGAATTGAATTTAATGCACTTTTGGCTTTGTTATGCATTTTTTAAAATTTGATTGGTCGCAACAATTTTGGTATACAAATATAGATAAATATTGGCTCAACGATTGGATTAAAATTTTAGTCACAAGGTTGTTTAAAATGTTAAATTAAGTATGCAGTTTTGTTACCCAAATAGAAACTAACACAGAACAGCTTTCCGAATTGAATTAAATGCATTTTTAGTTTTGTTATGCATTTTTTAAACCTTGATTGGCCGCAAAAATGTTGGTATAAAAATATAAATAATATGGCTCAATGAATGGATTTCAATTTTAGTCCGAAAGTTGTAAAACGTGAAGGAGTCATTTCCGACCCTATAAACCATATATATTCTTGATCAGCATTAAAAGCTGAATCGATCTAGCCATGTCCGGCCAAAATCTATTTCTTTGCAAAATTTCCGAAAATTTCAAATTTTTATAAGGGGTTACATCATTAAAATTGTCAAAAATTGGCAAAAAATTGAATTTATTAAAATGTTAAACTGAGTATGCAGATTTATTATCCAAATAAAAACTAACACAGGACTGCTTTCCGAATTGAATTTAATGCACTTTTGGGTTTGTTATGCATTTTTTAAAATTTGATTGGTCGCAACAATTTTGGTATAAAAATATAGATAAATATTGGTTCAAAGAATGGATTTAAATTTTAGTCACAAGGTGGTTTAAAATGTTAAATTAAGTATGCAGTTTTGTTACACAAATAGAAACTAACACAGAACAGCTTTCCGAATTGAATTAAATGCATTTTTAGTTTTGTTATGCATTTTTTAAACCTTGATTGGCCGCAAAAATGTTGGTATAAAAATATAAATAATATGGCTCAATGAATGGATTTCAATTTTAGTCCGAAAGTTGTAAAACGTGAAGGAGTCATTTCCGACCCTATAAACCATATATATTCTTGATCAGCATTAAAAGCTGAATCGATCTAGCCATGTCCGGCCAAAATCTATTTCTTTGCAAAATTTCCGAAAATTCCAAATTTTTATAAGGGGTTACATCATTAAAATTGTCAAAAATTGGCAAAAAATTGAATTTATTAATATGTTAAACTGAGTATGCAGATTTATTATCCCGATAAAAACGAACACAGGACTGCTTTCCGAATTAAATTTAATGCAATTTTGGCTTTGTTATGCATTTTTTAAACTTTGATTGGTCGCAACAATTTTGGTATAAAAATATACATAAATATTGGCTCAACGATTGGATTAAAATTTTAGTCACAAGGTTGTTTAAAATGTTAAATTAAGTATGCAGTTTTGTTACCCAAATAGAAACTAACACAGAACAGCTTTCCGAATTAAATTAAATGCATTTTTAGTTTTGTTAGGCATTTTTTAAACCTTGATTGGCCGCAAAAATGTTGGTATAAAAATATAAATAATATGGCTCAATGAATGGATTTCAATTTTAGTCCGAAAGTTGTAAAACGTGAAGGAGTCATTTCCGACCCTATAAACCATATATATTCTTGATCAGCATTAAAAGCTGAATCGATCTAGCCATGTCCGGCCAAAATCTATTTCTTTGCAAAATTTCCGAAAATTTCAAATTTTTATAAGGGGTTACATCATTAAAATTGTCAAAAATTGGCAAAAAATTGAATTTATTAATATGTTAAACTGAGTATGCAGATTTATTATCCCGATAAAAACGAACACAGGACTGCTTTCCGAATTGAATTTAATGCACTTTTGGCTTTGTTATGCATTTTTTAAACTTTGATTGGTCGCAACAATTTTGGTATAAAAATATAGATAAATATTGGTTCAAAGAATGGATTTAAATTTTAGTCACAAGGTGGTTTAAAATGTTAAATTAAGTATGCAGTTTTGTTACCCAAATAGAAACTAACACAGAACAGCTTTCCGAATTGAATTAAATGCATTTTTAGTTTTGTTATGCATTTTTTAAACCTTGGTTGGCCGCAAAAATGTTGGTATAAAAATATAAATAATATGGCTCAATGAATGGATTTCAATTTTAGTCCGAAAGTTGTAAAACGTGAAGGAGTCATTTCCGACCCTATAAACCATATATATTCTTGATCAGCATTAAAAGCTGAATCGATGTAGCCATGTCCGGCCAAAATCTATTTCTTTGCAAAATTTCCGAAAATTTCAAATTTTTATAAGGGGTTACATCATTAAAAAAATTTGAAATTTTCGGAAATTTTGCAAAGAAAAAAAAAAATTTTTATTAGGGGTTACATCATTAAAATTGTCAAAAATTGGCAAAAAATTGAATTTATTAATATGTTAAACTGAGTATGCAGATTTATTATCCAAATAAAAACTAACACAGGACTGCTTTCCGAATTGAATTTAATGCACTTTTGGCTTTGTTATGCATTTTTTAAACTTTGATTGGTCGCAACAATTTTGGTATAAAAATATAGATAAATATTGGCTCAACGATTGGATTAAAATTTTAGTCACAAGGTTGTTTAAAATGTTAAATTAAGTATGCAGTTTTGTTACCCAAATAGAAACTAACACAGAACAGCTTTCCGAATTGAATTAAATGCATTTTTAGTTTTGTTATGCATTTTTTAAACCTTGGTTGGCCGCAAAAATGTTGGTATAAAAATATAAATAATATGGCTCAATGAATGGATTTCAATTTTAGTCCGAAAGTTGTAAAACGTGAAGGAGTCATTTCCGACCCTATAAACCATATACATTCTTGATCAGCATTAAAAGCTGAATCGATCTAGCCATGTCCGGCCAAAATCTATTTCTTTGCAAAATTTCCGAAAATTTCAAATTTTTATAAGGGGTTACATCATTAAAATTGTCAAAAATTGGCAAAAAATGGAATTTATTAAAATGTTAAACTGATTATGCAGGTTTATTATCCAAATAAAAACGAACACAGGACTGCTTTCCGAATTGAATTTAATGCACTTTTGGCTTTGTTATGCATTTTTTAAAATTTGATTGGTCGCAACAATTTTGGTATAAAAATATAGATAAATATTGGTTCAAAGAATGGATTTAAATTTTAGTCACAAGGTGGTTTAAAATGTTAAATTAAGTATGCAGTTTTGTTACCCAAATAGAAACTAACACAGAACAGCTTTCCGAATTGAATTAAATGCATTTTTAGTTTTGTTATGCATTTTTTAAACCTTGGTTGGCCGCAAAAATGTTGGTATAAAAATATAAATAATATGGCTCAATGAATGGATTTCAATTTTAGTCCGAAAGTTGTAAAACGTGAAGGAGTCATTTCCGACCCTATAAACCATATATATTCTTGATCAGCATTAAAAGCTGAATCGATCTAGCCATGTCCGGCCAAAATCTATTTCTTTGCAAAATTTCCGAAAATTTCAAATTTTTATAAGGGGTTACATCATTAAAATTGTCAAAAATTGGCAAAAAATTGAATTTATTAAAATGTTAAACTGAGTATGCAGGTTTATTATCCAAATAAAAACTAACACAGACTGCTTTCCGAATTGAATTTAATGCACTTTTGGCTTTGTTATGCATTTTTTAAACTTTGATTGGTCGCATCAGTTTTGGTATAAAAATAAAGATAAATATTGGCTCAACGATTGGATTAAAATTTTAGTCACAAGGTTGTTTAAAATGTTAAATTAAGTATGCAGTTTTGTTACCCAAATAGAAACTAACACAGAACAGCTTTCCGAATTGAATTAAATGCATTTTTAGTTTTGTTATGCATTTTTTAAAACTTGATTGGCCGCAAAAATGTTGGTATAAAAATATAAATAATATGGCTCAATGAATGGATTTCAATTTTAGTCCGAAAGTTGTAAAACGTGAAGGAGTCATTTCCGACCCTATAAACCATATATATTCTTGATCAGCATTAAAAGCTGAATCGATCTAGCCATGTCCGGCCAAAATCTATTTCTTTGCAAAATTTCCGAAAATTTCAAATTTTTATAAGGGGTTACATCATTAAAATTGTCAAAAATTGGCAAAAAATTGAATTTATTAATATGTTAAACTGAGTATGCAGATTTATTATCCAGATAAAAACTAACACAGGACTGCTTTCCGAATTGAATTTAATGCACTTTTGGCTTTGTTATGCATTTTTTAAAATTTGATTGGTCGCAACAATTTTGGTATAAAAATATAGATAAATATTGGTTCAAAGAATGGATTTAAATTTTAGTCACAAGGTGGTTTAAAATGTTAAATTAAGTATGCAGTTTTGTTACCCAAATAGAAACTAACACAGAACAGCTTTCCGAATTGAATTAAATGCATTTTTAGTTTTGTTATGCATTTTTTAAACCTTGGTTGGCCGCAAAAATGTTGGTATAAAAATATAAATAATATGGCTCAATGAATGGATTTCAATTTTAGTCCGAAAGTTGTAAAACGTGAAGGAGTCATTTCCGACCCTATAAACCATATATATTCTTGATCAGCATTAAAAGCTGAATCGATCTAGCCATGTCCGGCCAAAATCTATTACTTTGCAAAATTTCCGAAAATTTCAAATTTTTATAAGGGGTTACATCATTAAAAAAATTTGAAATTTTCGGAAATTGTGCAAAGAAAAAAAAAATTTTTTTAAGGGGTTTAAATATTAAAAAAATTTTAAAATTTTCGGCATAACAAAACTAAAAATGCATTTAATTCAATTCGGAAAGCTGTTCTGTGTTAGTTTCTATTTGGGTAACAAAACTGCATACTTAATTTAACATTTTAAACAACCTTGTGACTAAAATTTTAATCCAATCGTTGAGCCAATATTTATCTATATTTTTATACCAAAATTTTTGCGACCAATCAAAGTTTAAAAAATGCATAACAAAGCCAAAAGTGCATTAAATTCAATTCGGAAAGCAGTCCTGTGTTAGTTTTTATTGGGATAATAAATCTGCATACTCAGTTTAACATATTAATAAATTCCATTTTTTGCCAATTTTTGACAATTTTAATGATGTAACCCTTTATAAAAATTTGAAATTTTCGGAAATTTTGCAAAGAAATAGATTTTGGCCGGACATGGCTAGATCGATTCAGCTTTTAATGCTGATCAAGAATATATATGGTTTATAGGGTCGGAAATGACTCCTTCACGTTTTACAACTTTCGGACTAAAATTGAAATCCATTCATTGCGCCATATTATTTATATTTTTATACCAACATTTTTGCGGCCAATCAAGGTTTAAAAAATGCCTAACAAAACTAAAAATACATTTAATTTAATTCAGAAAGCTGTTCTGTGTTAGTTTCTATTTGGGTAACAAAACTTCATACTTAATTTAACATTTTAAACAACCTTGTGACTAAAATTTAAATCCATTCTTTGAGCCAATATTTATCTATATTTTTATACCAAAATTATTGAGCCATATTATTTATATTTTTATACCAACATTTTTGCGACCAATCAAAGTTTAAAAAATGCATAACAAAGCCAAAAGTGCATTAAATTCAATTCGGAAAGCAGTCCTGCGTTCGTTTTTATCGGGATAATAAACCTGCATACTCAGTTTAACATTTTAATAAATTCAATTTTTTGCCAATTTTTGACAATTTTAATGATGTAACCCCTTATAAAAATTTGAAATTTTCGGAAATTTTGCAAAGAAATAGATTTTGGCCGGACATGGCTAGATCGATTCAGCTTTTAATGCTGATCAAGAATATATATGGTTTATAGGGTCGGAAATGACTCCTTCACGTTTTACAACTTTCGGACTAAAATTGAAATCCATTCATTGAGCCATATTATTTATATTTTTATACCAACATTTTTGCGGCCAATCAAGTTTTAAAAAATGCATAACAAAACTAAAAATGCATTTAATTTAATTCGGAAAGCTGTCCTGTGTTAGTTTTTATTGGGATAATAAATCTGCATACTCAGTTTAACATTTTAATAAATTCAATTTTTTGCCAATTTTTGACAATTTTAATGATGTAACCCCTTATAAAAATTTGAAATTTTCGGAAATTTTGCAAAGAAATAGATTTTGGCCGGCCATGGCTAGATCGATTCAGCTTTTTATGCTGATCAAGAATATATATGGTTTATAGGGTCGGAAATGACTCCTTCACGTTTTACAACTTTCGGACTAAAATTGAAATCCATTCATTGAGCCATATTATTTATATTTTTATACCAACATTTTTGCGGCCAATCAAGGTTTAAAAAATGCATAACAAAGCTAAAAATTCATTTAATTTAATTCGGAAAGCTGTTCTGTGTTAGTTTCTATTTGGGTAACAAAACTGCATACTTAATTTAACATTTTAAACCACCTTGTGACTAAAATTTAAATCCATTCTTTGAGCCAATATTTATCTATATTTTTATACCAAAATTGTTGCGACCAATCAAAGTTTAAAAAATGCATAACAAAGCCAAAAGTGCATTAAATTCAATTCGGAAAGCAGTCCTGTGTTCGTTTTTATCGGGATAATAAACCTGCATACTCAGTTTAACATTTTAATAAATTCAATTTTTTGCCAATTTTTGACAATTTTAATGATGTAACCCCTTATAAAAATTTGAAATTTTCGGAAATTTTGCAAAGAAATAGATTTTGGCCGGACATGGCTAGATCGATTCAGCTTTTAATGCTGATCAAGAATATATATGGTTTATAGGGTCGGAAATGACTCCTTCACGTTTTACAACTTTCGGACTAAAATTGAAATCCATTCATTGAGCCATATTATTTATATTTTTATACCAAAATTTTTGCGACCAAACAAGTTTTAAAAAATGCATAACAAAACTAAAAATGCATTTAATTTAATTCGGAAATCTGTTCTGTGTTAGTTTCTATTTGGGTAACAAAACTGCATACTTAATTTAACATGTTAAACAACCTTGTGACTAAAATTTTAATCCAATCGTTGAGCCAATATTTATCTATATTTTTATACCAACATTTTTGCGTACAATCAAGGTTTAAAAAATGCATAACAAAGCCAAAAGTGCATTAAATTCAATTCGGAAAGCAGTCCTGTGTTAGTTTTTATTGGGATAATAAATCTGCATACTCAGTTTAACATATTAATAAATTCAATTTTTTGCCAATTTTTGACAATTTTAATGATGTAACCCCTTATAAAAATTTGAAATTTTCGGAAATTTTGCAAAGAAATAGATTTTGGCCGGACATGGCTAGATCGATTCAGCGTTTAATGCTGATCAAGAATATATATGGTTTATAGGGTCGGAAATGACTCCTTCACGTTTTACAACTTTCGGACTAAAATTGAAATCCATTCATTGAGCCATATTATTTATATTTTTATACCAACATTTTTGCGGCCAATCAAGTTTTAAAAAATGCATAACAAAACTAAAAATGCATTTAATTTAATTCGGAAAGTTCTGTGTTAGTTTCTATTTGGTTTAACATGTTAAACAACCTTGTTAACAAAGCCAAAAGTGCATTAAATTCAATTCGGAACATCCTGTGTTTGTTTTTATCGGGATAATAAACCTGCATACTCAGTTTAACATTTTAATAAATTCAATTTTTTGCCAATTTTTGACAATTTTAATGATGTAACCCCTTATAAAAATTTGAAATTTTCGGAAATTTTGCAAAGAAATAGATTTTTTTGCCGGACATGGCTAGATCGATTCAGCTTTTAATGCTGATCAAGAATATATATGGTTTATAGGGTCGGAAATGACTCCTTCACGTTTTACAACTTTCGGACTAAAATTGAAATCCATTCATTGAGCCATATTATTTATATTTTTATACCAACATTTTTGCGACCAATCAAAGTTTAAAAAATGCATAACAAAGCGAAAAGTGCATTAAATTCAATTCGGAAAGCAGTCCTGCGTTCGTTTTTATCGGGATAATAAACCTGCATACTCAGTTTAACATTTTAATAAATTCAATTTTTTGCCAATTTTTGACAATTTTAATGATGTAACCCCTTATAAAAATTTGAAATTTTCGGAAATTTTGCAAAGAAATAGATTTTGGCCGGACATGGCTAGATCGATTCAGCGTTTAATGCTGATCAAGAATATATATGGTTTATAGGGTCGGAAATGACTCCTTCACGTTTTACACCCTTCGGAATGAAATTGAAATCCATTCATTTAGTCATATTATTTATATTTTTATACCAAAATTTTTGCGGTCAATCAACGTTTAAAAAAATTCATAACAAAGCTAAAAATGCATTTAATTCAATTCGGAAAGCTGCCTGTGTTATTTCACTGGTTAACAAACCTGCATACTTAATTTAACATTTTAAAATACCTTGTGACTAAAATTGAAATCCATTCTTTGAGCCAATATTTATCTATATTTTTATACCAAAATTTTTGCGACCAATCAAAGTTTAAAAAATGCATAACAAAGCCAAAAGTGCATTAAATTCAATTCGGAAAGCTGTCCTGTGCTAGTTTTTATTGGGATAATAAAACCTGCATACCATACTCAGTTTAACATTTTAATAAATTCTGCCTAGCCCCGGCTCGGCGTTGTTTAACCATACAAATTTATTAATTATACCAGGCAAACAGAAACGGCTGGCAGCAACCCAGCATCAGCTCAACAGCATGAGCTGATTACAACGGATCTTTTCAACTTTCCTAATGGCCGCCCTTTGTTTACGTTTGAATTGACAAATCAAAGAGGTTACTTCAGGACTTTAATGGCCGCCCTGTGTTTACAATTGAATTTAACCTAATGGCCGCCTTTTGTTTACGTTTGAATTGACCAATCAGAGAAGGTTCTTCACGTTCCCCTCTTTGAAGATCCGTTATTTTAGGACATTTGTACCAGCGGAGCAGCTGCTTGCTCAACATTCTGTTTGCCTGGTACATAAAGACGAGTTGAATAGCGAATTTCGATAACTCAGCTACGTGTGTTGTTGGATTTGTTGTTATATCTTACAAATATGGACTCTAGTCAGACTAATTCAACAATTGGTGTAACCAGGCAAACAGAAACAGCTGGCAGCAACCCAGCAGCAGCACAACAGCACGAGCTGATTATAACGGATCTTTTCAACTCTACTAATGGCCGCCCTTTGTTTACGTTCGAATTGACCAATCAGAGAGGTTGCCTTCTTTGGGGATCCGTTACTTCAGAACTTTTTAATGGCTTCCTTTGTTTACATTTGAATTTATCTAATGGCCGCCCTTTGTTTACGTTTGAACTGACCAATCAGAGAGGTTCTTCCCGTTCCTCTCTTTTAAGATCCGTTATTTTAGAACTTTTTAATCAGCCGAAGAGTTGCTTGCGAAGCTTTCTGTTTGCCTGGTACAGAAAACCAAGAAATTAAGAAATTTGTATGGAGAATTCGCCAAATTGGATTTGCATTTTGTTGTTGGATTTGTTATTTCTTACAGTTAAGTTAAATATTTTGTCGAATCAATTTTTTAAAATCAGCTTTAAATGCTGATCAAAACTTCATTGGCAGACCATAAAATTGTGTTACAGGAATTAGGAAGAAATTAATTCTGGTTTATTTATTTTGCAGTTCACTGTTTGACAATATTTCTGGGAATCCATTACTCCTCGGCACACTTGTCGTAGTTGGCGACCAGCTGGCGGTACAGGTTGGAGACTCTGGCGCTCTTGTGGCACACGGTTCCTCCTCCACGCTGCAGCTGGCCCTGCTGCCGGTTGATGTCGCCAACACAAATCCAATCCCCGCCGCCGACACGCCAGTGATAGATTAGAATGCCGCTCGGACGGGATACGGCCCACTTTGAGTGGTCCTGGGTTGTCTTGAAGTCCACCGAGAGCTCCAGGTTCGAGATGGACTCAACGTTCAGTACCTTGTCGGATTTCTCGCAGCTATTTGGCAGATTTCCGGCACCATCGCGCCACGCCTCCACAAAGAGGCTAACATCCAGAGCAGGGGCCACCACATCGGCGTACAGCTCCACATTGGCTCGTCCACTCTTGCCGAATAGCCGGAACTTCTTGCCGTCGAAGCTGCGCAGCTCGACTTCCTTTTGGAATGGTGACTCCGTACGCCACTGACCATGCAGAGCTCTCTCCAGACTCGGGAACAGTTCGTCGGACCGACCGACCAGGGGATTTCGCTCGTAGTAAAAGTGCGGTTCATTGTAGACCAGCACCTGACCCACCTTCTCCAGATCCTCGGCCTTCAGGGTGATGCAGAGCATACTCTGGGCGTACTGCTCCCCAGATGTGGGATACGAGTAGTCGGGGACAGTGGGATACTTGGGCACCGAGTGGACGAGCCAGATTGCCGTTTCCCCATCGCTGGCCACCACTCCCTTGGCATGTCCTCCGTTGCTGAAAACAGTGCCGTTCGGCTGCTGATCGTTGTAGGCCGCCAACAGGATATGCGTTGGATCGGCGTTCAGGGGATTAAGGGTTTGGGCCGGTAGGGATCCGGGTTCATTGATCCGCTTGCCGGATAGCTGCCAGGTTTCGTAGCTCTGGCTGGTCACATACAAGTACCGGAGTCCAGTGACGTCCTTGCCCAAGTCATTGTGCTGATAATGCTTGGGCAACTTGTACAAGTGCCACCTGTAAAGGTTAAATAAATGTGGATTTTAGTATGGAGTTCGGTTTTCATTTTTACAGAAATTGCAAGACACAAATCTGTTTAATTTGATTAAGGCAAAAATATAGCACAGGGAAAAACAATGATAACCCATGATTAGACCTCCTTAGGGAGAACATCTTACTGCTTGGCTATTAATAGCAATATATAAAATTATATCACACAAGTTCTCGTTGTATCACTTAGTACACTTTAAAGTTATCTTGATATTTACAAATAGTCACTCATATTTGCCAAACGTTTTCAATGCAAATAACAAATTATGTGTTCAGTTATGGCAATATTTAATTTCAATTCAGTAAACCCTTCTTATAGTTTTAGCCGGAAAAATTAAGACAATGAATCCTAACTAAAAAACTCACCAATCCACATCGTTGCCCTGTTCATCCTTGCAGGACACCTTTTTATTAGCCTCGCTTTGGCTCGCAAACCAAACGAGCAGCAAGACGAAACACACAGATCTCATTGCACAACCTACGAGTAGCTCAGTCGGAAGACAACTAAATGGGAGATAATGAATCTATATCAATCAACAGCTGCCCTAAGTGCCGGAAATACAGGGTGTTTCCAAGAGGGGCATCTTTCGCAGCGTCTCCAGGTAGAAAAGCTGAGCAAATAACACTTGAGTTATTCCTGTTTGCATTTATTATCGTTGAGCTGGACTCTAATATGTCTGTGGATATTTGTGTTCAGGTCTTCCTGTTTGTTGTTGTTATCGTTGAGCCGCTCTAAAATGACCCGTTTTGGGTTTTTTGTACTCGGCTTATCAACATCTGAGAGGTTAGGTACTTATTGCCAGAGATCATTTGAGCAGAGATAAGAACATGCACAAAAATGTATATAATAAAGACTATAATACACCCTATTATATCATTAATTTAAATTGAGATAAAAATCAAAATCACCAATTTCTGGATTTTATTGGATTTAAAAAGAAAGCATTTTACTTTCATATTTATACATACCTTTAACCGATCTTGCCTTGCCAAGGCCCAGCCACAACAAATTCCATTTGTTTACAATTACACAAAACAATTGTTAAAGTTTTTATTTATTATTTGTATTATTATTATTATAATTTGTCGCCTGCTGCAAACTGCGATTTGTTCTTTTGCTTCCCTTTGGATGCAGGGCGTATCGTTTGTGCTTTCCCCGATCTAGATCGCTTGAAAATATTATCGTTATCAAATTGTATAATTTGTCTTGGGCCTGACCCCCTGCTATTATTGATTTGAAATAATCTGCATGGTACTTTCAATTGAATTTAGTTTCGATTAGTTCTTATCGCTGGTTGCTGTCTCTGAAAAAATGGTTCACCTTACTTTCGTTTCGGTTCTGTTCTGTTCTGTTCTGTTCTGATCTGATCTGATCTGTTCGGTTCTTGTCAATCAAGTGTCACTGCCAATCGGTTGGTATTGCCATTTAGTTTTACATTTAACTTAACTGTACCGATTTATGTCTTTCTTTGGTTTTGTATGCAACAATACATTTAAACTCACAATACAATATTTTCGCTAAATATTTTTTATGTTTTTGTATCCATTTTTTTATAGTAGTTAATAATTTATTAATATTTTGTATGGTTTCCTTTTTTTGTTTGTTTTTGTTTTCAAATATATATATAAAGAACAAGGCTGATATTTATATTTATATATATACGAGTTTTGTTTCTGCTTTATGTAAGTTTTATAATAATATTTAGCTATATATTTCTTTTTTCATTTGCTTTGAAAAATCAATTTGTTTTTACAATATTAGCAAAAGATCTTTGTTCGATTGTTGAAAAGAAAGTTTGTTTTGTTTTGCAAAAATTTGAAATAAATGAGCCTCAAAATAGACAAATAGTTGCCATTTGTTGTAGTTTCAATATTATAATTAATATTAATCATTTTGTTCGTATTATTTACTGATAAAAGTACACTCAACATTGAGTCATGCAAATAAAAGATGCATTTCCCGTTTGACATTCGGTTCATGTTTAATAATTTATCAATTTTCTCCTTCTTTTATCATTAGAAATTGCTGCGCATAATTTGTGGCTGCTTTTAATTTATATATAGTGTATATATATATATGTAGTTTTAATCGGGCACGAGTTTGATATGTTTTGACTTGTGTTATCTCCATTTTCTGCTGACCGTACTTTCTCTCTGCCTCTGCCCTGATATTTTCAATATTTAATATCAGTTACCTTTCCTACTTAACCTTCTATAGATATACTATACATATGTTTCTGCATAGTACTTTATGTATTACAAATTTACAGCGAATTTTCTGCTCTGTCTGTAGCCAGTTGTGGTTGAGTATAATGCTTTTCTAGGCTTGGCTCTCCCTCAAATGACTCAGAATTGTAAGAGGGGAGAGACTCATATATGTATGTAGTATAATATATGTAATTGTATAGTTGGTTTTAATTTTCTCGCAAAAATTTTCACTAATTTAAAATTCGTTTCTTCAAAGGTTTATCTTGTGTGAGTGTGTATGTTGAATGAGCGGAATGAAACAAATAAATAATTTGTTTAACGAACAAAATATAAAGTTTTATTATGCATAATTAATACCGTCAATTGAAAAGTTCTAAGTTAAGGCTACACAAATGATATAAGTATATTTATATATGGGGTTTATAATAGAGGTATACAATACATATACATGTAAATATAAATTACTTAGAAATTAGTATTGAATTGTTCGTAATATAATTGTTTAGGCAAACATAAGGCAATCAATTGGGCGGGAACTTAAACTAAACAAAGAATCCAGTACGCAACGGAGGCATTCTCGAGACGAAAATCATAGCAAACGCAATAAATACAATAGAGTAGAATATTTGTTGTTAATGAACTATCGATACGGTTACTGTTTACTGTCTTTCTATTACTGCTTCCACATATATACATATATAGATATGTCGTTACTATGTAAGCATATAGCTAGCATTTATGTAAGTAGTTCCATAATCTATTACTAAGCTTCCATTCAGTTATGCTGTCGTCTCCCTTTCCATTTTTGGTAACTGCTTTCTTGCCTTTTTACGCTTACAATGTTTAAAAATTTAAAAACCACATCAAAACATATCGGTTTTTGTTTTGTCTTAATAATGCTTCTTGTAAAAGTTTCTTCTCATTTTGTTCTTTATCCGTTTGCTGATATGTATTTGTTATTTTTCCTCCCTTTGTAATTGTTATTAAGTTTTTTTCTTTTGTTTCCTTCAAAAATGTTTTACATATGTGTGTGTATATATATTCATATAATGTTCCCATAATTCATATTGTTTAGTTTAGGTTTTTTCTGTCATTCATTCGTTTTAGCATTCTTTAGTTTATCGTCTACGCGCTAAGTTTCTCCTGGTGTTGCTGAGATAATCCGATTGGAGTCCAAGTCCAATATTTGCATGCTGCAGATCGGTATAATCTATATGTATATAGCTATGAAATTTCGATTAAAGAATGTCTGGAAATTAAGCCTCGAAGTGGTTATGGGGGTGGGAATCGAACAACCTTGCCACCGCGCTGGTTATCTTTCCTTGCCTTCTTTCTCATTGAAAAATTGCACAAGATTTTCCTAGGAACACACACGCACACACACACGCACACATACACAGGCACACTCCCACACATATGCACTTACACCTGCGATTTATGCGTATGTTCATTGCCTTTGTTGCATATTCTTCTTAGGCTCCTCGACCATCTCTTGCTTAGAATCTAAAAATTAATTTCGAAAATATTTGTTTCATACATTAGCTTCTAATAATGGTTTTTCTTCTTGTTATTTAAGCTTATTTATAGTTGTAAATATTTTTGTTTTCCGTCATCGGGCTTCTTGTTTTAATTTAAATTGTTTTGAAAGGCGCAATTTTATGATATGCATTAGTACAATATATGTTTAATCAAACACTTTCCTTCCTTACTTACTAAAACTTTTACTAATTTAGTTGTTACTGTGGTAAGTGTGTTTCCATTTGTGTGTGTGTGTGTGTGTGGGTGTGTGTGTAAAGATTACAGACTTATAAGTAGACCTCTGTTCTTAAGTTCGAATGATGCTTTCGAACCAACGCGATGCTGGCGAAGAGATGATATTTTCGGGCAAGAGGAAAGCAAGAAATGTAATTGGACGGAATATGCATTTTACATTCGACTAAAGTTAGACAGGGAATTAAATAAAAAAGAAAACGTGTAGAAGAGGGCTAAAATTGTACCAATTAAACAGTGTTTCTCATTAGGTTTATCATATTTTCTCTTAACAATTGTCTTATTACTTCTTCTTTTTGTCAAATATGCCTTTGGTATGTCTAGTCACATCTACCCTAAACTAAGCTTTAAAAACATTTAAAATTAGTGGATTTACTCATGGGTCTATTCTGTTTTGTTTGGTTTTTTTTTTTTGTTTAACAAATTGTGTGAAGCCGTTAACTTAAAGTGTTAAATTAGTAAGGACAACTTTGGTAAAATTTGAAGATTTTATCCGTATATATACTTAAATTGGTTTAAACGAGACTGAACGAACTCCTTCGAAAACATTTAAAAATTATTATGTAAAAAGCTTGCCTACAAATGGTCGTTTATATATGTAACTATATATAGTTGGTTAGCCTTTAAGCCTAACATGGTTTTTATCATTAATTGTAGTTGGTTTCTGCTGTTTTGTTGTTGCTTTTAGTTACAATTGAATTTGTATTTTGTTCTGATTTTAGTTATACATACTCGGTTTATGCCTCGCTACGTAAGATGATATGCAATTGATTTTATTTATTCGTCCTTGTTCGAGGTTACACTCTCCTCAGTCCCTCCTGCTCATTCATTCTGCGCCCTCCCCCCACTAAATCGATCGTTGGTTTAGCAAGAAATGTGATTTGATTGTTCTAGCATTTCGAAAGTTAGTTAGGAATAGTTTCTCATTATTTAACCGGAGTCCTTTAGGTTAGGGGGCCCTCTAGTAAAGTTCAAGTCTTTGTAAGGGGCATGCAGAAAATGCTCAACAAAATGGCGAAAGAAAACATATGTTTTTCTGGGCGGAAAGTTTAGAGTGTCCTGTGCCAGTTTCCGTTAAAGTTTCGGTTTCGGTTTCGTTTAACTTTACATCTTTGTTAAAGATCTGTTTGTTCGAGTCTTTGCTTCACTACAGCGCACTTGCAACGTTCACTTCAAGTCGTCGATAGGTCCTATCGGGTAAGTTTCAAATTCACATTTAAATTTTGTTATTCTTACGTTTTAAACAAATAAATTTCGAAACCAGCTTTCAGTATGCCTCAATATAAATTGAAATTCATACGATGACGTCGACTACTCGTTGTTGTTCTTTTTCTTTTTTTGTAGAGTTTTCTTGTTGAGTAACATTTTTGAAAATTACCTTACTAGTTATACAATTATTACATTAATGCATATATTTAAATTGTTTTGGTTTTGTTTCGTAATATTTTATAATTCTAGAAAGAGAGCTATTTAAAGGGCACATTCGGTTAAGCTATAATTATATATTTTTCTTCTTGCTTTACTTAATTTTCGTTATATTCTGTTTATATTTCTTTATTCCCTTAAACTGTTGTCTGCTTGATACCATAAAAACGAAAGCAATGGGAAAAAAACGTGTCGAATTTTATGTCTCAATTCCATTTGTTGTAGGTCGGGTTCAATCGGGAGTGATAAGGATAAATAAAAACGAACATAAACGTATAAACAAAATCATTGAAAACTCTTAATGGGAGCTAAATAATAACCTTTGAATTCTTGATCAGCTTTCTACACATATATATAAATATAAATATATATATATATATATATATATGGATATACATAGTGTTATGGATATATGTGTATTCGTTTAAGGGGACATATCGGCTGTATTGCATTTAACTTAGTTAAGTAGTTCGCTCAGCTTCCGATCTATCGTAAATTGTATATTTTACTACAAGTTTTCCCGTTTTCATATTTTTGGTTTTCACTACAATCGTTTTTGTTGCCTGTCGAAAAATTTCACTAAACTGGGTTACGGGATCTGAATCCTTCTTTTGTTTTCTGTCACATATAAATTAACTTTCTTTTTTCATTTTTTCCATTTTGTTTTTGTTATTTTTTTTGTTGCTTTTTTCATTGGTTTTTTTCTTTATGTCTATAACTAAAGGTTTCCCCTTCTCGCATGAATCCGTTGCATGCGGAGCGTCTTAGCCCTCAAGTTCAAACTCAAATGTGGTGTCATCAGGCTGCTATGTGACTGACCGCCGGCAGCACGTACGAGTAGATGTGGTGCGGCTGCATCGTCTGCGGCTGCTGCGGCTGCTGTGCTGCTGCGGCTGTTGCTGCTGCTGCTGATGGAGCTGGTGGTGCGGCTGCTGCTGATGGTGGTAATGGTGGCTCAGAGTGCCACCGGGTCAGGTCGCTGTCGGCGTCATCAAAAACTGTTGCTGCTGATGATGATGGTGATGATGGTGGTGGCTCAGGTGCTGCTGCTGTGCCTGCTGCTGTTGCTGCTGCTGTTGCTGCTGCTGTTGCTGTGGTGGTGCGCTGTCTGGTGGCTATGATGGTAGTGCTGAGCCGCTACATGGTGGTGCTGCTGTTGCGGTTGCTGCTGCTGCTGCGCCTGGTGGTGCACTTGCGTCTGCTGTTGCTGCATCTCGCGCTCTAGCTTCTTAGCGAGCAAATCATGCCTTGATTCCATACCCGCTCCTCTGAAAATAATTCACAAATCGAAGGGGATAGTTAGTGTGTGTCAGTGGGGCGGAATGGTTGTTTGGTGGCTAGGCATGCCGGCTATTATGGTGAATTTTTGTGATTCTAGACATGCGAGGAGTTAAGTTAAATATTTAGAGAAACTACTTAAAGATTAGCATTCTTTAAAAATTAAATAATTGCTTTAAATTCCTAGTAACTTCCTTCTACTTTTGTTAGTTTGCGGCTTGTAATTTAATATGATTATTTTTATATCCCTGCAAAGGTATTTAATTTCAGTCAGAAGCTTGATACTGAGTGAAGGATTTATTTCCGACCCTATAAATCAAATATATTCTTAATCAGCATCAACAGGGGAGTCGGTCTAGCCATGTCTGGTAGAAAAATAAATTATTGAAAACTTTTCAACATTTTATAAGGGGTTACATCATCAAAATTGTAAAAAATCTTAATTTGAGTATGCAGATTAATTAAAAACAAGCATAGAAAAGCTTTCCGAATTGAAATTAATGTATTTTTGGCTTAGTTATGATAGTTTAAAAGTTCGAAATCATGATCCTATGACTAACTGTAAGAATATACAAACTTTCCCTCTTGTTCTACATTACTATAGTCTATGAAAACCAATGTCAACTCTTAGTAATTTAAATATTTCTATAATAGAGGATAAGAGTCAGTCTAGTAACCAGATTTACCGCTGTGATTGCTATAAAATTGACTACAGTTTAATCGTGCTTTGCCCCTCTATATGTAAATCGATTTTCAAAAGCAAGCCAACAACCGAGCGATAAATTAAAGAAAAGTTCATGCCTTGAACAAATAAAATAAAAACGCTTGAAAGCTTGAAAGTTAAACGTTGTTGTGGCAGTGGTTAAGTCGGTGTGCCAGCCATGTGGGTTATGTGTGTATGGCCATATGGGTGTGGCATGCTGCGCTTAATTTTTTGCATTTTTTATGAAGTTGTTGCTACTGCTGCTGCTTTTGCTTGCAGCAAATTGAAAAAAATAAATTTATGTGGTCTCTTAGCATTTGAGAAACGTGAGTCACACCACAGACACACTACACACACACTCCATGTGGGGAGTGGTGCTCAAGTTAGTGGATGGCTGGTGCTTCCGCCGGTCGTTCTCCCAACGGAAGCTGCCGTTTTAATGGCGGACGTCTAGGAGGCGGGCTAACCCCTAACCTAACCTTCAGCTGCGTCGACCATAACCTGTGTTATTGTTGCCAACTTTTCGTGTGTTATAATTTGTATTTAAATGCGGCTCCAATTGCTACGGTTATGACCCACTCACACTTGGGGGAGTGGGAGAGGCTGTGCGAGTGGTGGTGGGGCCATCCCTTAGGTAGGTTCTTACTTGTTGTTGCTGATTGCTGCTGGATTGTTGCTTGCTGCTCATGTTACTGCTGCTGTGGTGTTGTTGGTGGTGGAGGTAGCATGCAAAGTAAACGAGCAAGCTTAACAATAACAATTTGCAAAATTTTATAAATAGTTAATGGGGTTCGTTTTTTGTTTTTTGGAGAATACGGGGCCAGGAATAAGGAATGTGGTTGGGTCATGCATTTGAGGGATTTTTTTGGGACCGGGCAACCTTTTTGCGGATTGAATGGCTTATTCTAATATTTATGGGCTAAGGAGAGTATGCAGTTAGTGAAGCAACTAATGACAATGGAGGCGGGGATTGGGGGCTCAATCTAGGGGTTAGATTACTATACACGGGGCACACAGACATAGGCATAGACATAGAAGATACTTGGTTCATTTGGTTCACCCAGAATAATACATACGTCTCTAAAGAGATGATTTTGGTGGTGCTGATTTGGATGATGAAGTTGGTGGTTCTGTAGTGAGTTAACAACAACGCTAGTGGTGGTGCTGTTGGTGGTGGTGATATCTGTGGTGCAGGGTGCTGCCGCTGCCAGCTGAAGATGCTGCTGCAGTTGCAATTGCAGGTGCTGCTGCAGCTGCTGCATCTGTAGTTGCTGCTGTGCCGTGGGCGGTGGTGGTGGTGCAGACAACAGCATTTGCTCCACAGCACCGCTGCTGTTAACGATATATAGGGGTGGTGCTGGCGGTGCCGGTGGTGGCGGTACTGTTGCCGGTGCCGGTGGCGGTGGCGGTTTGGTGTTCATCATGGCCACCTCGGTGATCATTTTGCTGCGCGCAAACTCGATGCGAATGGATCCGCGATCCGAGCTAAGAAGATATTTACCCTGCAGCTGCTGCATGGCTTGGGCGGCGCTCGGTGGGTCCTTGAACTCGATGAATGCCACCGGATGTTGCTGGAGGGCAGCGGTGGCGTTGCTGCCGGTGGTGCTGCTGCCGTTACTGGTGGAGCAGCTTGAGCCAGTTGCTGCTGCCATGGCTGGTGGCGGGTCGAGGTCGAGGGCGAATATTGAGGAGTAGGAAGTTGAAGTTGGTTTTGTTGAGGTCAGAGTTGAAGACAAAGTCAGAGGCATAGAAGTTGTGATTGGGTGCGTACCTTTTGTGTGCATTCGTAGGCGACAAAAGCCAGGCATACTGTGCATATTATATATCATAGTTGGTTATATATATATAATTTTTTAGATATATATGTCGATTATCATGTATCATACAAGAGAGTGATCGGGTGGGAGATGGTGGGCAACAAACGAACCAAGGAAGAGAACGCAAAAGTTTTCGGTTAGTATTTGGTTAAGAAAGTTCACGAGGTGCCGTCAAGAGTGGTGTTATGCTGCTTATGTGTGGTTAGTGGTGGTGGCTGGCTTTACTGTGGTTTCCCGTGTGATTTCAGTGCGGTATTCTTTGTGTCAACAATAGTGGCCTGATCAAGGTCTGTTAAGGAGCGCTTGTCCTGCTTAAATTTACCTAGAGAACACCTCCTTCAGCTCGTGCTCCGACACGAACTGTCCAAGATTGGCCACGAACAACGTGGAGCAGGGCGCATTGGCCGCAATCTGTGGGTTTCCCGGGTGGCTGGCGTTGTTCGTGGATCCAGCGGGACTGGCCAGCGCCGGGCTTGATAGAAAGTGGTGGTGCTGAGCAGCAGCAGCTGCAGCGGCAGCGGCGGCAGCCACATTGTTGGCAGCCGTCGCAGCAGCGCTCTGTGGTGTGGCAGCGGCACTAGCCGCACCACCGCCACCGCCGGCAGCCGCAGCCGCCGCGGCCGCAGCCATGTGAGCCATCGCAGCTCCGGGATGAATAGCAGTAGCAGTTGTCTGATGATGTGGCGGCATGGTCATTTGAGTCTGAAAACGGGCAACGAATCAATTAAGTATGTTTTATATTAATGGTTTGATAAATACAGAAGCTTGCACTTACTTGATGCATAGGCTGCTCCATTACTTTGTCTGTATTTAGTCAGAGATAAGAGCGCACTGGCACCTGCGGATGCAGGGCCGGATGCACTAGCGTGGCATGCTGCAGTGCAGCGGCTCCGGGCAGCTCAGCGGCGGCGGCTGCCGAGTAGGCTAACGGATGATGCCATAGCTCGGGTCCGCCCGGAAAGAAGGGCCCACCCAGATCTGCGAGTCGAGAAGAAGATAGATGGGGTAAGTCAGATGGTAGATCGCCTACATAAGAATGGAGTATTTAAACACAGGTTTTAGTTGACAAAAAATCAAAATGGTAAGAACGAGAACGGGTTTTAATACAAGAAAATAATTTATAAATTCAATTTTGAAATTTTGAAAGTTCGTTGTCTCAGTCTTTCGTTTGAGCGGAAATTGAAGATGGGAGCCATAAAGTTGAATATAATTTTTTAACTTTCTTAACCGTATTACAAGTAGAATTTTCTGAAGACTTTGTTGGCCTAGAATATCTTTGGTTTATTTTCTTCTCTTCTTTTTGTTAAATGTATTATGGTTTTGGTGTACTGCTGAGCGTGTGTGTGAGTTGCACAAAGTGTTACGAGTGATCAAAGTGCGGTACATTATATATATAGTTGTTGTTGTAGTTATTGTGGCTGTAACCTAGTTAGGAATATTTATATATATAGCGACTTTGCGTATGCAGAGATAACAATTTAATACGGTAGATATAGCATACGATAGTATTTACGATATATATTTTGCTGATATGTATAAAGTTGTGTGCATTTGAAGCAAAGTTTGGCTTGGTCTTGTCTCTTTGTTTAATATTTAACATTATCAACTGCTCAATTGTTGGATAGATCGGTGTGTGGGTGTTCGGTGTGTGTGTTAGAGTGTGTGTTTGTTGTGTTCTTCGATAGTTGGAGGTGCTCAGCATACGTTATCGAGTACGCCTTCGGTTCGGTTTTGTTGTACCCTTAAACATAGTTACTTTTGGTTTCTTAAAAATATTCAACTACATACACAAAAGGAAACGAAACAAAATTAAAGAAATTAGCAGCTGCCGAGATCTCATTTTGGTTTTTGTTTTTCTTTTGATTTTCTTTTCATTTTTTTTACTTACGTCCAGTGAGTGGGTGCATCAATGCAGGATGTGAGGCTGTTGTCGCTGTATTGGGCTGTGGTTTGGGTTTGCTCACTTTCGTGTTACTCTTGGCGAATTCCAAGCGAATTGTTTGGGGCATATCGGGATCGAAGCGTACACCCTGCTGTAAATGATCAGATCAAAATACAGCGGTTTGTATATTCTCTTTTTTTAGGTAATTTTTATTCATTTTCTTTCAGCAAAGTTCAAAAGTTTTTGGGGGAGACTTTACATGTAGTTTTATTTTGCAACAATTCGCCAAAAATAATTTTGAATGTCGCGTAAAAGTGACGTTAAAAAAAAACTTGGTGGTAGATTTAGATATATATATATATTTTCTCTTAAGAGATCTAACATATTGCTTGAGGGTGGGGTCGGGAGACATTCAACGAAGATATTGTATTGCATGGTGCCTGCTCTGTAAACGGAGTTTTGGGACAGGTTAGTGGCGGTAAATGGTCTTGTTTTTGGCGATGTGTAATGTTTTCCTTTAACTGGATTTAAAAACGAAGGCAAGAAATGGATTGAGCATTGTGGATTGTTCTTGAACTCGAGATACAAATTATTTAAATCGATTCCTAAGTTTATACATGATTTTAGATCTATTTAGATTTTAGATTTCTGTTTAGCATTTAAATGTATTTGTTTTTTAAACTAATAATTTTTAATAAACCTTACTTTAATGCGAACTTCCTTTGCAAATTAATTTGAACAAATTCCTAAGATTTACTTGATTTAAAAAAATAGTTCTGTGAATAAGTACAAAACCTATTTATTTTATTTTATAGCAATCATTAAAATCTGAAGGTATCATTACTCTAATTTCCTAAAAAATAACTGTGCTCTTCCAGAGGGCGGAGTGGTTTTCTTGGGGGCGTGGCTGGGGGGGGGACATGCACCACAGGCTTGAGAAGTTGCTTTCATTTTGTTGCTTTCTGGTTGTTGGTGCTTTTTGCTTTTGCCATTTTGCCGAGTTTTTGCCAGAGATGAAAGTGTGTGTGTGTGGGTGTGTGTGGGAGTGGCTGTGGCTGTGATGAGTGTATCGGTTTACGTGTGTGTTTGTGTTCTCTGCGTGTCAAAGAGTTTGGTAGAATGAGCAAATAATAGGGGGAAGTGATGCAAATACCATAAACAATACGATAGATAACTCATTGAGAAGTTTGAAAGAGATTGAGAGGGAGGAGGTACACAGAGATTTAGATAGAGAGAGTTATATAGATAGTTGGAGAGCGGGATAGCAAGAGCTAGACAGAGAGGGAAACACTTAATGCGATTGAGTGACATGTCAAAGTTGATTTTCTTTCAAATGCAAGCACGTGTTCGTGTGGATCTTTGATGTCTTTGGTTATAGTTTTTGCTATTTTTGTATTTCTTGATTTATTTGGTTTTTGGTTTTTCTGTGGGGTGATGCAAAAGGAGCTTGGGCTCGATTGTTGAGCAGCGGCGACAGGGGCCTAACGGTATTTAAGCCAGGCAATACGAGTATACAAGTATTTTAATTGTTGGTTTTCAGTACATTTCATTTTGGGGTGCTTTACAGTTTTGTTTGTTGTTAAAAGTGTGTTTGGTTTTTTGCTGTCGCTGAATATAATCATTATCGGACTTTTCTTGTGTTGTCTGACACAAAAAAATCGGCTAAAATATGTTGGTTTTCCTTCGATTATACAAGGCATGTGAAAGAAGGGTTTAGAGACTTGGTGTTAATAATTACCTGGAGGTCCTGTTTGGCGGCCTCAGCTCCAGCTCTTGTATGGAATGTCACGAAGCCAACTGGCTGTGGAATATATAACAGATAAATAATTTATAAAATAATAATTCTTAGAATGTAGAAAAATGAATAGTAATTTAATTTGAGTAATTTATCAATTAAAACAAGAAAGAACACTTGCAGTTTGCAATCAAATTTTAGGAATTAAATCGGAAATCGATCATAGTTAAGCTGACCTTTTTTGACCAATTTTTGTTTAGCAAATGAAAGTTTAAAAAATTTATAACTAAGCCAAAAATCAATGCATTTTAATTCGAAAAGCTTTCATATGTTGGTTTATATTAGGTTACTAAATCTGCATTCCAAATTTCATATTTAAAAAACTAAAATTTTTGCCAATTTTTGACAATTTTAATGATGTAACCCCTTGTAAAAATTTTAAATTTTCGGAAATTTTGCAAAGAAATAGATTTTGGTCGGACATGGCTAGAATATATATGGTTTATAGGGTCGGAAATGACTCCTTGACAGAATTTGAAGCTTCTGACTAAAATTATAATACTCTGCAAAGGGTATTTTTTTAAATATCTTTACTTACCGATGCAGTTTTGCCATTTTTGCTAGTTACTTTCAAAAGAGATCCTTCATAGCCCTGTTTTCAGCGAAAGAACATATTTATTGATGTATCTATTTATTCTCAGATTTGTTGTTATCAAACTCACCTCGTAGGCTCTGAATAACAAATAAAGCTCGCGCGGCTTGGCGTCCATGGGCAAGCCGCTGACGAACAGTGTGCGGACCTGCAAATATGCGAAAATAGATAGGAGAACGGTTAGATGATTGCTAGTTGACAAAAACCAATTTCCTATGATTACGTAATTAAGTTGGAACTGTCACGTTGTATGCCAGTCCCAATTTTGAACTTTGAATGCGTGTAATGCGCTTTTGTTCTATCCTCATTTCCCCTCCTCCCCCGCGGCAGACGCAGAGGAAAGTTCACGACCCTTCCCCCAAGCACACACAAGGGCCTAGTGGTGGTGGGGGGTGAGGGGTCACATGTACATACTGATAATGAAACCAAATGGAATAAGCGCCATAAACGCTGAATTCATTATGACAACGCTAGAGACGTGACTCTTGTTGGGGGTCCGGACTGGGGCATGGGGCATGGGGCATGGGGCAGAGTGATTCCAAGGGCGGATAAAAAGGGAGCGGCAGCAGGTGAGCCAGGTATGTGTGCTGCAGGGACTAAATGAGTCCCAAGCTCTGACAGCTTTTTATTTTTAACACCTAGGCGAAAATGTTTGAGTTGAGGTGGCAAGCGTTACTCTGAGCGATGTTGAATGTGTGTGGAACTGGGTTGAATTCTCACCTTTTTTCGTTTATTTTCACTCCGGGTTTTTTTTTCAAGAGTACATTTTGTGCTGAGAGAGTAAATTTACTTTGTTGCTAGCGAAATGAAAATCATCATTAGGCTAAGGGTGAAATGTTAAAGGATGAATGCCAGGGAAGAGCTCTTATGTTTTTCCATATCTTAACATAAGATTAAATGGTAAAAGCGTAGGGCAATTTTTAAACAGCAAGAGAAAGAAAGTAATATCTTAATGACAGAAATATTCAAAACAATATTACTAAAGTTTCATATCAAGTTCATTACTTTATTTCCACATTCTTGAACACAACCTATTATGAAAAGCTCACAGTTGCACTCTGTTCATATAAACTATTAGCAGTTTAATATATCCAAGTTTCAAGACGGTAAAGTTTATCTCTTTTCCAGCTGCTTATATTTTCCTACCCTCCCCAAAGAGCGTACTTTCAACCCTCTTCGTGAGTGTTGTTTAAATTAAAACGTGTTCTATCATTGCCATCTACCTTCTTTTTTATTTTGCAGTTCCTGCTCTGTAATCTACTGCCAACTCTGGCCTTGTATGTTTTGAATTTGGCTGTAGAAAAATACAACAAGTGATGCAAGTTAGTTACATGCCACGCATATTGAGTTCGAGTGGAGTTGGGGAACCGTCTACCTCTGGAGGGTTCAAGTGCATCAGGAACAGGATAAGGAACAACAAACATCAACAAGAGCAGCAGCTAATCTCTTAGGGCTCTGTCATGTCCTTGGCAGGCAGCAGAATTTTTCGCTAATTAATTAGCTCAAGTCCGGCAGAATAAAAACCCAAGCGCCGCCGAAAACAAGCAATTGATTGTGTTCAGAGAGCAAAAAAAAAGAACGAAAAGAAAGGCAAGGCGGTTGGCTGAGGAAAAGCCTTAGCATGGTCAGTTAAATAGCAATTTAAATTAATTTTTATGCAGTAAGCGGTTTCTGCCACACCGACCTGGCTAATTGAAGGCAATAATGAGTCTGCGGGTGGAAAAGGCAGCCAGCCAAGCGGCCTAATTAGGGGGAGTCGGCCGAGGGGAGGCCTCTGGTGTTGGGGCTAAAAGGCTTTCCAGCTAATGGCAATTGAAATGCAATTATTAAATGCTCCGAAAAGTGCAAATTAACTCAAGGCAAGTGGAGAGAAGATGCTAAACATTTTATTCATTTTTATTTGAGTTCTGACTCTCCCAATTCCCTTTCCCCCTTGGGCACAACTTCCCCTATTGGTTTATCTCTGGATTTGGCTTGTGTGCGCTTGTGGGCATTGCGGATAGACATTTAGTATTTTGGCAACTTCAACTGCAATTGCAACTCCAACTCCGGCGGCCAACTCTCAACTTCAAATGCAAACTTTGGCTAACACATGCAAGCGACATTATATCGAGTCACTTGGAGAAATGACTAAAAGATTTAGTTGTCATAAGGTTTGAATATTCCAAATGAAGATTCAGCTAATCCCAGTTCGGATAGCTGTAACTAAACAGACTGTTTCTCTCAGTGTCATTCTGGTTTCAAGTTGGTGTCTGAAGCTGATTTCGATGCTGTGGGTGTTCCGTATTCCCGTATCTGTATCTGCATCTGATGTTGTCGTTGTTGTTGGCGCTCTTTGCGGGTTTGTCTAACTCTCGTTGCCAAAATCCATTTAAATACAGTCGAATTGTTGTTGCTGTGGCTGCTGTTGTCTGTTGGTCAACCTTGCAACTTGGCTCTGATTTTGGCTTGCTAAACATGCACTGCTCCCCCCTTATGTCTCGACTTGGTATGTATGTTTGTGTTTGCTATTTGCGGTTTGCTGTTTGTTGCCAAGAAGTTAAAGTCCCTAGCCTCTGACTCTTTCATTTGCCGCAATGCCTGCCACTTTCCCCCTTCTCTCTCTCTGAAAACACAACCCCCTTTGTCAGTTTATATTCCTTAGGCAAACTTTGTTTATAATTATGCTCGATTCCATTTGCTTTCCTTCCCCGTCTGCCCTGCAAACTTTGGTGATTTAGCTAGAGTTCCTATACATTGCGCATACGCAGCGTTGTCCTCATGGGAACACTGTGGCGAATAAACTGTCAGCTGACCTTGTCTTGTGTATAACATTGCTGGGCCAACATAAACAGTGCGAATAACAAGCTTTATAAATCACTTGGTAGTCGAGTGTTGACTAACAGTAATTACGCATGACAGCGATACGAACACTGACATTTATCCACATATATGCACTATATACTATATACTAGCCATGCAGCCAGTCACTTACGCCCATTCAGCGCTGACGTGGGCGTGGCAATGGCATATAAAATCAAACAATTCGCTGACCAAAGTAGCCTCCAACCAGCACTTGAACGTGTTACAGGCAGCGCTAAAACTATTTAGCCTTAGCAAATTAACATATTTCCATGCTGGGGCTGTGAAACAACTTTTAAGCTGATTTGTTGCTGATTTTTATCGTTTGGCGGCATTTCCACAAAGCCATCAGCATTGCTTCAATCGCTTTTATTTTCTATAAATATAGTTGGCAATTAAATTGCAATTGCAATTGATGTATGCAAAAACGAATAAACCAGCGAATGGCGAATTGCGAGAAAATTAGAGAACAAAATATGAGGATGGGTGGAAATGAGCAGCAGCTTTTTGATTGAAGCTGATTTATTTTAAAAGTCAATTGATGAAAGCTGGTTGGAAATATCAAAAAAAGCATATAATAATGTCCGCAAGCGATTATATTTATTTGATTTAAAATTATTTGCTTAAATTAAGTCATAAATTATTCCTCATATTCCGATTAAGCCTTTTTTAATGTTAACAAATATGTTTCCAATTATTTGCATTGTTAGGCTTTATTTATTTTAATGTTATTATTATTATGTATTTCTTATTGAATTTCTGTAGTATTTAATAAGCTTTTGTTTGTGCTTTTCCTCTAGCCCGCCAAATATATTTATAATTTATTTTGTGATTTCTTTTCCAAGCAAATATTTTCCACTACATTGACCGCATTTAGGGGCCCGCGCAAGTTTCTGTTTACTTTATTTTTCGTATTTTCCTTTTGGCATCGGGTCAGGCACAGAGTCTTTTTAAAAGTCTGCAGTATAGTTTTCAATGCCTCAGATTTTTTTCTTGTTCGCCCTATTCTGGCTCTACCCTCGACTGTTAGCCAATTAAGTCGAGCATTTAGTCAACTGAAATGCCAGCGGCAAAAAGTTTATGTTACAATTTGTTATTGTTGTATTGTTAGTGCTGCTCTTGTTATTGTTGCCAGCTACTTGTGTTTGCTTAGCTTTTCTTTGCTTTCTCCTCTCCTGGGGAACAACAATAATAACAATAATAGTTGCAACACAAGCAGCAGCAGAATCGCAGGAAAATCTTCAAGTGCCACAGCAGCGACAGTAAGCCAAGGAGGCACTGAGAAAAATATACAAATTAACTAGTTTTGATTGTAAACTAATCAGAAGGATGAATATTGAAAATATTATAATTAAGATGTATTAAAAAATATTACTTTCTTGCGAGTATCATAATTTTATCTTTGATGAATTAATTAAGCAATTTAACCAAGCATTTTCTGTGTGTAATCTTCAATTGTTGGGTGCCACAAGGAATGGAGCGATGAGAGAAAAGAACTGCAACTAAATGAGTAAACCGAATGAATGAATGCATGTGGCTTGACTCTTGTTGTGTTCATTGTAGCTGCCGTCTTTTGTTGTTTCATTCTTCGTTCCCATTGATGTTGCGCTGCAGTGTTGCTTTGCCGCATTTTGCATGCAAAATGTGAACTGAAGTCAGTGAAAGGATAAACAAGAATTGCAAATTGTTCTGCTGCCTGTCTCTTTCTGCAGTTGTTATCCCATCTCTCCGCATCTCTCTCTGTGTCTATGCAGCAGTTCTTTTCTTTGCCACTGCATTGCAATGTGGAAAACGTTTTGTTCCTTGGCATTTTTTCGCGCTGCCATTCGGTTTTGGCATTTAGCTCACGCGTCGGGCAAACATCGCGTATACGCGATGTGGACCGCTCGGTCCTCCCGCTCCTCCGCTCAATTAAGCCTGGTCGAGGTTTTAATCTCTTCACAATCTTACTATTTTTTGTCGTTGTTCCTTCGGCTGTTGTCTTAGCCTTGGTTTGTTGTTGTTTCTTTGCCTTTGGCTTTGGCTCAGCTTCCAGCCATTGTTTAAGCTTGTTTTCTTGCCTTTTCACTCTCGGGCTTGCGCCCCCTCCCGGCGTCTTGTTTGTTTTCTTTCTGCAAATCTCTTTTCTTTAACAAGACAATCGCGGGGGTGCTGCGAATAATTAGCGCCTGTCGCCATTTTGCATTTAATTAAAGTTTATTTGTGTTGGCCAAATCTCGGCATAAGCCACGCTCAAAACTAATATTTTAATTGCACATCATACACAAGCGATCCGCAAAAAGTAATTAAAGTTTATGCACTGGAAAAAAAAACTTTAATTTCTTATGATCATTATGAAAGGTTATGTTACTCATTGATATATTTCTAAGAAAGTTACGAAAGTAATATTGTAAATTAGATTTTACTAATATTTTGTATTAAATTTATAGATATTTTTCCCTTGTGCACATCTCTCTAAGGCTATTTCAGCTTACTTTACAAATTAGCCCGAAATCAGAATGGGAAAATTTGGAAACAGTGAGGATGAGTGAGACAGTGAGTGAGACAAATAGCTAAAGGCCATGCCACGCCCACACACACACACACACACACACACGCAGAGAATTTTCGTAGCCGGCAACTTTTGATTGCAAATTATTTGCAACACACAAACACAGACACACAAATACACCCACATACAAACTAAAAGTCACTGAATTTCATACACTTGCTGACAAAAGTTTGTTGCCAGCAGCAAAATATACTTGTTGTTATTATCACTGTTGTTGTTGTCGTTGCTGCCTGGCTTGGCAGTTTGGAAACAACCAAAAATTTATAACAAGATAAACCCAGGAAACCCATTTTATGAGAACTGGGAATTGCTGCAGTTAAGGCAAAAGTATCCAAAGGGGGGAGCGGAGTATACTCCATGAAATACATAATATCTATAAATAAAACCCTCCCGCCCTTAAAAATGCAACAGCAGCAGCAGCAGCAACTTCAAAATTTTAATAATTAAAACTCATTAACACTTTCACTTGCCAGCGGGTGTAAGGGGCCACGCAGACCTAAGTCCTTGGCCGGACAAAGATTAAATAACAAATGAGCGATGACTTTTCCGGGACGATGGCGTTGCATACTTTTTGGGGAACGACGGGCTTTAGTGCCTGCCTGCCTTGGTGTTGTGTCAGTTGCTCTAGCTTATTAATTATGAAGTGAGCCAAAGAGAAATCTTCCCTCTCAGCAGCAGCAGCAGCTGCCCTTAATTTATGGGATCTTCTGTAATTGCAATGAACTAACTATCGTATTCAGGCGGTATTCCCCTTTGGCAATTGCTACGTGAAAAACGGGACAAGGCCTTCTCAGCACAAAAGTATTAGCAAACAATTCAGCGTTTAGGCCAAGGTAACCAAACAAAACAAATTGCTTCCGCCAGCGGAGCAGAAAGGAATGAAACCAAAAGAAAAAATAGTAGCACAAAAAATTGAGAGCCAGGAGCAGCGACAAATGACAAAACAATGGCGAAATCCTATGCAAACAAAAGTACAGGGGGGGTTTTTCTTTTTACCAAGAAATAAATATCCAGGCAATTTGACAAGAACCATTATTCAAAGTGAAAGATCTTGCAGTGAATGGAAGGGAAGGGAAAGGAGGTGCAAAGGATTAAGATAAATGGCCAAATGAATGGGAAACTTTCTGCAAAAGTTTATTATAGAGACAGTAATTTACTATCGTTACTTTAATTAAATTGCAAACAATAATTTGGTCATTTAATATACACCTCGACGGGTAATCGCCGTTTACACAAATATACCAGAAACTTATATCATTAATTACGCCTGCCGACTTTCATATCTATTTCTTGGTAATTTCGGAAATTCCGACAGCCTGATGATGTTCATTAGCAGAGCTTACTCCTGCCAGCAATTGCAACTTTAGTGTCGTCTAACAAAATGCATATGCGGCGTATACGTGATATGTTGCCACAGCAACAGCAACACTCGCAACTACTGCTGGATAACTGTAAACTGCGTCGACATCAGTTAATTAAGATTGAAGTTGCCGCAGTGCCGGGAGGAGGAGAAGGGCGATGATGAAGGAGCGGCATGGAGCAGCAGCAGGAGCAACCGGAGAAGCTAATTTATTATGCCAAAAGTATGTTGTGGCAGGCCGCAGGGGTAAAAAAGAGATAGAGTGTGTGTGTGTGCGCGTCAAGAGGCAGGGGCAGGGACAACAGGGACAGGGGACAAGGGACATGGGAAATGGGAAAACTGTGCTAAGCTGGTCGTGCATCGTCTATATGTGTGGGTTTTACAGGTGTTGAAGTGCAGGTGTTAACTGGCAGGTTTAGAGCTGATCAACAGCGTTTTGCTTCTACTGCTAATTAAAGCCATATTATTTTTGCCAGCCAATTGTGAACTATAATTGAAAACTTGTTAGCTTCGGAAAAACGAATAAGTTTCGTCCTTTGTTCAGCCTCCTTGAGTTTTTGGGCCAATTTGAAAGTTTGCCACGGGCCACACATTTTTGTTTTCAATTTTCTGGCAAGCTGGGGAACAGAGTGAAAAATCAAAACGAATCATCGCATTTTTGGGTCAATCACGGAGACAGAGAAAGGAGGACATGGATTACGTGCCTAGGATATGCTCTCTCTGCCTCTTTCGTTGTCCACTCTTCCCACTCTGTGCCTGTGCCAGATTTGAGCCATCTTTTTGGTTATCCTCCGGCTAACGAGCGCTCGTCCTGCACTACTTTCGTTACTTTTCCGGCATGTCCTGTTCTGCTCCGATTGACCAAACAACAGGGTACGCATATTAAACACGCTCCTTCTGCTCCTGCTCCTTCCGCTCCTGTCGGTTAAATAAATAATGTTGACCTAAGCAGCGCTGCGGCTTTTCAATCAAAGCCAGTTCAAAAGCTTTGCTTCAAGTGCCAGGAAAAATGTGGTGAAAGGAACTTGGCAGTTTGCTTTCCTTTTTTCCCCCTGAATTTGCTTCAATGCGGCTGTTTAATGATTTGTCCCAATTCGCTTCGTTGCAGCCTTGTGGGTTGGTGCACAACATTTACATATTCCCTTTACAAATTGATTTTGTTGCTGCTGGTGCTGCTGGCTGATTGTTTTTGATAATTAGTTTTGTCGCTAGAAAATAACATTTTTATTGCACAAACAATTTTGATGATATCAATTTTTAAGCAAGTCACCGAGGACATCAGACAATAAAAACATTTTTGCATCCTTGTAGAAGTTCATTTCGCATTTACCGCAAAACAACAATGAAATTCCAACTGAATTATTGAAGAGCTGACAATTATCCAGAGCCGATGTGTCCGCCAGTGTGCGTGTGTCAGGATGACAATTAAACATCGGCCCTGTGAATTGTTGTCAAGCTGTTGTTCGCCAGAATGTTGGGTCCACAAATATGTAATTAAATATTTATAAATGTTATTTACACATTCGGTCAGGTTAAGTGCATTTGGGCCGGGGCTTGGGCGAGGCATTATCGTGGCAGTCGGAGGCGTATTGTCAGTGGCCATTGTGGCCTGATCTGTCCATAACTATTTGAATTGCTGATTAGTCGTGGCCCAATATAAATATCTAAAGCAAACTTAATTTTGTTAAGCAAACAATCGAGGGGAAAATGTAAATTGTCCAAGTAAATCGAAAAGAATTTATCTCAATTTACATAATACAATTTGCTGAGGTCGAGCAACATGGAATATTGGAAACAAATTTATATTGCTGTTATTGATTTCTTTAAAAGTTTTTGTTGATCGAAAAGTTTTTTTTGAAACATAAACAATTTGTTCTGTATTTTAATAAGAGATATTTGACTTTTTTGTGTTCTAATTGAACTGTCTTAAAGTTGTTTTTATTTTTAGAATAATGAAATATTTGTTGGTAAAGGTTGTTTCATATTTTGTAATCTTCTTCTAACTTTTTCAGTAGATGATGTTGTTATACTTTTAATTGAGTGAAAAGTATATAATTTATTTTTCTCAAAAACACTTAAAGGTGTAAATAAAAGAAGCACTTCCTCTTATAGTTTCTAAAATTTTCCAGCTTTTTTTCTTTAGCTTTCTTTTTGGCAACCAAATTTGAGGTGGTTCTTGTGGTTTGCTGGTTTTATGGCCGGGACGAAGCGACCGCAAATTAGAGAAAACTTTTCGCCCCTCGCTTTTCACAATTTCTGGCGACTTTCTTCTTATTTTAGTTATTTTTATTTTTGTTTTTTGCCATTGTTGGGGAACTTTATTAGCTAGTTGGCAGGTGGCCAAACGGAAACAAAGGGAATCTTAAACTTGCAGCAGGATCTGTTGCCCCAGCTTGCAACAGCTTTTGGCTTAAATTTTCATCCGTTTTTGTGCTTTTCAAGGCCTTTTCGGCCGGACTATTTATAGAGAGATAAATGTGAATCCCCTTTTGAAACGCAGGGGCACAGCAGTTTTTACACCCACTTGAATTGCCATCGATGTGCACACGCATCTAATACCCTACACCCCTCCCCCCGTTCCGCTTGTCATTCACAATTAGCCGCTTGGCTAAAAATAAAAGCGTTAGAAGGGGTCTACGGTATGGTATGGTATTGGGGATATGGGGTATATGTGGGGGATATGAGATGGGGCAGTGCTTCAAACTGACTTGGGGCTAAAACGGGTTTGACAGCGTGTGACAATACAGAGACACACACAGACACTTCAGCGGGCACTTGGGAGAAAGAGAGATGCATAGAGAGAGGGAGAGCGAGAGGGAGACAGGCGATAGCCAGCGCTTAGCATATTTTTTCGAAGCTGCAGAGAAGGACAGAAACACTTGGACACAAGGATTCAAGTGTCCTTCAGTCTATTTGGATACTTTGCATTTTCTACCGTTTTTTCAGCTTTCTCTCTGTGTGTGTGTGTGTTTCTTTTTTTTCGTGCTTTGCTGTTGTTTGCTAAATGTGCTCTATTTTTGAGCCAACGGTAGGGGGACGGCGGGGGCCAAGATGAGTCTCGCTCACACACACACACAGACAATGCCACTTTGGCTAATGAAATGCAAACGCCAAGGCAAAGCCATGTCCTGGTGTGAGTATGTGTGTGTGGATGCGGGAGTATGAATATTTATATGAACAGGCGGGTGTGCGAGTGTGAGAGTATAGGTGTAGCTGGAAAATAGCCGGAAAAACACGGCCAGCACTAACAAGAGAGAATCTTCAGCTGCCACATTAATATTTATGCTCAGAAGCTGTTGGAAGCTGAAACGCATACCGGATTCATAAAAGTTTGCAAAGCGTTTAAAGAGCTTATTAAAGCGAATTTGTTTTTGGTTCCAGTTAAAGGGATCATGGTTGTAATTCCAGCGTTAGCTCTCACTTATTTTTATAACAACTCTTTCCAAGATATTAGTCTGGTTTCCAAACATATAATGTTGCTTCAACAGAAAAGTCCAAGAGGTACGCCAAATCTTCCACACCACAAGTACCTTGTTATATATTTTCTCGGTATCTCTAATAGAATTATAACTTATCTTAATCCTGGACAGAAGTTTTCGTTTTAATTGAAATTTGATAAAATTCCGTAAAATTGCTCGTTATTTTCATTTAAGAACTTATCTGAATAATACTTCCAGGAAAATTTTTAAATATTGTAAGCAATTAAATTGCTTAAATCAAACGCACACCGCATTTAATTCTTTATCAACATTTGCAACCTTTAAATAAAATTAAGCCTCACTGTTTTTTTGTAATACAATAAAATCCAATTCAAAGGGATTACAAAAGTAACATTATTGCAGAAATCGTTAAGTGAAAATAAGCGGATTTAATATGGTATTGAAATCATTACAACTATAATAAAGGAAATACATGTATAAAATCAATATTGAAAATGTATTTTTATTTCAACTTGTTAACAAAAATGTTAAAAGTTAGAGGAAAATTCAATATGAAACACTTCCTTGTCTACCCACCAATTTACACTGTGAAACTTCCCGACTTTCGCTAAACACTTTGAACGGTCCTTTGAACCAAATAAAACTTTTGCTTCTCACAAAAAATAAATGACGACTTTATAACGAAAATGATTCCTGAAAGTTGAAAGGTGAAATTTCCGCCCCTTTGACGGCTGCCAATTTGATTTGCAAATTGGCATCTGAAATCTGGTTTCGAAATTAGTTGGGCCAGAGGTCGGGCTCTGTTGGCCCGGAGTTCAAGTTGGGGTTAGGAGTCGATGATTTTAATTAGCGACTCGAGTGGGGAGCGGGCATTGACAAGTGATTTATTCACTGATTTATTCATAAACTGCAACTTGAGGCAAATGTTTGCGGAGCCCCGGGAATATTTGATTGGGTGCAAATAAAAGAGTTGCAAATGCATTTGAAATATTCCGCATATTTATTTTTATTTATTCTGCTTTTTCTGCTCGGTCGGGCAAATTGAAATTAATTACTTCATTTGTTACTGCATTTCCGAAATGGCCAGCAGCAGGGAAATTGCGTTTCTTTTTTATTCTGCATTTTAATTTTCTTCCTTGCTGACTTGCAATTGAATTCAATTAAAATCTTCACGTACAAATATTTGGCTTTAATTTCGCATGATTTGTGATTAACAAGTCATTAAAGTCATTGTTGTTGACGACAGTTTGCCAAATATAACTTAAAGTTTTACCCAAATCGTCCATGAACTTGAATCGATGAGCACAAAAAACGGGGTAGATCCGATGGCCAATGGCCAACCAATTGAGTTTTTATTGCACAAATATCGACACAAACATTCGCGTAATTGAGTCCGCACACCTACGCTCTTATCCCCAACATATTGACCAAATAGTTCCAATAGCATAAAAATGCAGCAGGATACACAAAAATGAGAAGGATGCCAAAAAAGTAGAAAGAACGGAAAAAAAGGTTTTGTTTGGTTAGCGCATCAGAAAGGAGTCGGTAAATGTAAGCTCTGAATTGGGAAACTATTTCTTTTCTAAACAATTATTAGGAAAAATAATATTTTAAATATTTAAGGAGAGTATTAAATTAAAATTTTAAATTGAAAACGTTCTGGGAGATTTTATTTTAACAATCAATTTGTCATCAAATTAAGCTGCTCCCTTTGCCTGGTGAGTGTATAAAATAACATTTTTTTATTGGCTGGCCGACAATTGCGATGACAGCTAGTATCCTTTCTGCATCCTGCATCCCTTTCCCTGGCCCGCTTCCCCTTTCCGTTCCCCCCCGCGCATTACTCTGTCAATAGACATCAAAAATGAAAATTGTAATGCGAACATTTCGGCAAACGCAGCCCGGTACTCGCTCCCGGAATTTGTCCGGTTCGTCAGGCAGTGTGGATATAACATGGCGGTGGCGGGTATCCTGCAGGAAGCACGGTCCCGCCCGTTTGTTGTTTTTATGCAGTGTCCCCCAGTGTCTGTCACACCCTTACACCATCCGTTGCCACTGGTAGTTGGTAGTTGGTAGTTGGCCATATTGACAGCGGCAAATTCATTAATGTCAGACAGGAAGGATGGGTGCAGGTAGGTATTGTTGCAACTCCAACGATCCTCGGAGCCTCCCACTCCTCCCACACTCATCCACCTCCTTCGGTAATCCAAGTTTATATTTCTGGACGCCATTGTTAAATGGTTTGCATGCACAGAGGCAGCCCAAAAGGGTGTGGTGTGAAGTGAGTGCAGAGTGAGTTATTGGAGCACCGTGCTGAAGGCAGGACCAGGACCAGGACGCAGGACGCAGGACAATGCGCGTAATGAAGTGACAGCTTTATTGACAAATAAATTCTGTTTGACAACACTCAGCCAGCGTGCGAGAAAATTCCCTTAAAAAAACTATTGGAAACACTGGAATACACTTCAATCCAACTGCTGGTGGTGGCCAATTGTGCAATTTGCTTTGATCTTTGGCTGTAAAATAAATTGCGTAAATATAACAAATGGCCAAAGGGAGCCCAGGGCGAGGCGAGGAGTGTTTCATTTAAAATTCAAATCATTGGAGAGATGATGGCCCATAGAGCCGTGGAGTTAGATGGCGATGGTGATGGGGCCACAAACATTGCATCACTCAGCGAGAAGTGCACACAAAAACAAACTACAATCGCTCTGGCTGGGGCAGTTGCAATTTCAGTTTCAGTTTGCGACGTGGCGCCATGAATTATGCAACAAATGTGCAGATTAAACACAAAATACCAGAGCACTTAAAATGCCCAGAATAACTAATCCAATTGGGGAGACTGGGGTATGAAACTGCGGATGCTAGATTGCCATCCGCCATTCGACTCGACGACAATGCCAGCCGAAGCGACGAAGGACAATGCATCGACAGAGACAATTATAATTGTTTAAATTATTTAACCAAGTAATAAAGTGAACATAAAAGCCATAGCTTGACCCAAACTAGGAGGAATGAGTGAGGGACTTCCACGAGCTTTGGAATGCTCAGGATACTATTCCCACACGGATGCAACTGACTTAGTAACACAATCCGAGAGGTATCTCCTATAATCGCATAAGTTGCTATTTAATTAAGTTTGCCTAAGCCGCACAGAGACAGGATGTCATAATAATACGCTGAATTATGTGTTGCCAAGGAATGTTGATTTGCAAAATGTATGAAATACTAAAACAGCTTTGCATTAAATGTTAAACTATGTCATAACTTCAGTTGTCTAATTGACTGAACCTAAATAGCTTGCACACTCTATAGAAATTCCAATAGCATTTTCCAGCATTCTGATAATAACCAAGAAATTAATGTATTTAAATTACTAAATTGTTCATTATAATTAAAGAGTGAGGATTGAATAGACATTTACACGTACCAATACCTAAGTAACTATAAACTTTTGGCATACAAATAGTTTCAGATATGAGATTTGCTATTATTTCTCATTTACAAAGATGAGAACTTTAAGATTTTAAGATTATTAAGTCAAGATTTTCTACCTTTCTAGCTGAACAGAAACAACTTATTACAAGTTGTAGTAAATGGTTGTATCATGGTGTAATTTCAATGAGGAAATCGCCCATCTTATCTGAATCATCTGAAACATTTTCCCAAGTCTCATGATGATAAGTTTAGTTGAATTCCAGCTCAGTCCTCAGATCATCGCCAAGTGGAGCTTTGTCTCAAGCTCCACATCTTTGCGGCAACTATCCACAGTGGGCATGTATGTAACTACATCCAAGTGTTCTCTCCCGACAATTGCAAAACTCAATCTCGAACCGCAAGATGAAGACATTTTTCATCCCTGAGAGTGTGAGAGTGTTTATCCCTTCATGTGTGTGTGTGTGAATTTAGCCTCAAGGATAACTTGCATGGCTGTGATTTTTGCGGCGGAAAAGGAATGGAATGTCGCCCGGCGCGTTTGTTTGTTTGTTTGCTCGGAATCCCAAACTGTCTGTCTGTCGGTCGCATTTTATCTTTTGCCTTTTTATGGGCAACCATTTTTTTTATCGCTTAACGTGGCTGAGTTGATAGACCACCAGCAGCCACCAGCCACAGCCACCAGGCACCGCCCTATCCATCTCCTGGCTTATCTTCCCAGCGACGTTTTGTAGCAATTTTTATTGTTTTTGTGTCGCCATCGCCATCGCCTGGAGTTTTGGCTTTTGTGCAGATTTATCAGCCAGGGGATAAGGGGAAATTCGGGGGCTAAGTGTGCAGGGAATAGGCTCTGAGCTAGAGCTTTGCCGGCGATAAGGGCGCCAAAAAAGAGCTTCGGGCTGGCCAAACGTTGAACGATTTATTTTCTATTTGTTGCCTGCGAAATGAACTCAAAATTAAATCAGCCGCAGTAGCTAACAGGCTGCGAGCAAAGAGTTTTCCGATCGAATGCGGGCCATATTTTCAGGCTCAGCACGTTCGTTCGAGTAGGCACAGCCACAGCCACATCCACATCCAACTGCACATCCCGGCTCCTTCTCATTCATTGTCCTGGCAAACAACGTGGAAATCCTTGCCCTGGAGACGCAGTCGTGGCAACTGCAGCAGCAGTTGGCTGCTTGATTTTTATGCGATTTCCGGCTTATTTCACAAATTTCGCGCCAGTTTGGGAATCAGGCAGAGCGCCCAGTCACGTTCCTTCAACCCGAAAGCCTCAAAGCCTCATCAATATTATGGCCCCTGCCTGCGGGACACGGAATTATGATGCAGTAAATTTTATGCCCATTTCCCCGGAGTAGGGGATAAAAAATATATAAATGCATATACATAATGGAACATCAAATGGCAGCTGACGACATTGAGTGACAATGAAAATGCAACCAACAAGGCTCCACCAGCGGCTGTCAGTTGCATGTCAAGCTGGAAAGCTGGGAAACTGGGAAAGGAAACAAACAGGAACAAAGGGGCTGGGACTTGGGCTTGGACTGGGATTGGGATTGGGATTGGGATCGGGAAATGGAGATGGACTGAGAGTGCCAGTGGATTTCCCCGACGACTGACAGCAGGCGACAAAAGGCAAATGAAGCAAACTCTTAAAAGCCACAACCAAAACGCACACACACCAAGCTGGGTTTGCAGTCACAAAAAATTATGTACAAGCAACATTTTTCACACCCTAGCTTTTCTTTCTTTCCCATTTTTTTCCTCCTGAAAATGTGTTTTCTTGGCAAGAAAGCCAAAGTGCGCGACATGTGCAAACTTCTTGCACTTTTTCCCTGCACGAAACTATATTGGATTTTCCGCACACACAAAAAAGTGTCAAGCAAAATTTTGAAGCATAAGCTGCCGACTTAGGTATACTTCTCGCTTGAGCTCAGGTCTATGTGTAATGTATATCCCGGGAAACTTATATCGTATCTCAGGCATACACACAGCACACTCTTTCCTAATCATTCCAAATCAATCAGAGGCTATAACTATGCCCAGGTAGCCAAGGGCAACGTCCTTCGTCCTTCAGATAAATGAGGAATGTGCGTGTTCCACTCGAAGCCACTCGCCAGATGAGATGGCAGAAATTTAATCAAGTTTCCACGCTTCACGATTGATGTGCATATAAATCAACTTAATACCGGCCTGAGAGCGCGGCAATCATAAGCGTCGAGTACCGTGTCAAACGGTGCGTATGCGTGATCTCTGTCAAGGGAACACTTGAAATGCTTTGTGTTACTTCAAAAGTCCTTGATGTTTTGGATGTAATAAAGTTGGAGGAAGCTCACGATTTAATAATGAAAATGTTAGTTTGATTTTAATTTTAGGTGTGACTATACATTGCCTTCTGGAAGGTTAATTTTACCACATTACGTATGTATACGCAGTGTGGGGGGCCTTGAAGTTACAGAATTGGCTGGAGTATGGGCCGCTCGACCGCCGTTCTGATGGCATTTCCCAATCAACGCCAATCAAATCAATGCCGCCTAATGGCATTAACCCATCAACTTCAGTGTCAGGCTCCAGGTCGCCCGGTTCTGTACTCATATGCATCCCTGCTTTCCAATCGAGTCTCTCCCCGCTCCCTCTACCTTCTGGCTGACTGAAGTTTTCCCCTCTTGCACTTGTCGTTTTTGCCTCGATTCGTGCAACTCTTGTGCAAACTTTGCTTTGATTCGATCAGGAAATGTTTTGGCCGTTTTTTTTCCGCCGGTACATGTTTTTTCCCTCAAATTTGTTTTTGCTGCCTGCCGTGCTCTTCGGTTCTGTTCTGTTCTGTTCTGTTCTGTAATTTTGCCAACAGTCCGCAGTGACCTGGCCAAATTGTATTTGACCGAAACGTCAGCAACATCGGCCAACGACATTTGCAATATTCAAGGATTGCTACCGCCATATGGAAATTGGCCGACGTGGGAGGGGCCAGGCAGGAATCAGACTTGGGCCAACTTTAAGCTCAAGTTGCGTCCAAGAATTATACTTTCGGGAGCGGATAAAAGGTCTGGTCGAAACGTGCCGAAATGCCAAATCACGTAACACCTCATTGAGCTCATTAAATGGCCACACTGGGGTTAATCCGAAAGTTCGCCTTAAAGGTTTCGTGAAATTTTAAACCGTTCGCCGGCGCTGTCATAAAAGTTGTTTGCCAGAGCCTAACGACTGGCGAAAGGCGTCCAGCAGCGGCTTATGAAACATTAAACAAAACAGCTTGACGGGACAGACGGAGGGACGGACGGGATTCTGTGGTGTTTGCCTGTCATGTTATTGATGAAATGTTGTCGGGCGAATTTTTCTTGTTCGCCGCCTCCTCTTATATCGTATCCTGATGAGCGGAAAACTATGGCAACAACAAACAAAGGACAGAGAGACTGCCATCAGGCAGGCGCCTGAAAACACATAAAATTTTAAAGGGGGAATGTACTTCGGGCGGTTGCCTAGCAATTCGGCAGACACGAAAATTTAATAGCCTCCACAACGGCTCCCAAACTTGATGGGCCAAAAAGTTGTGGGGGCCACGTCAGAGGGTGCATTAAGGGGGAGCGCTGCTGTGCAACAAAATTTTCAACACTTGCCGAAACATGTCATGAATGCGAACATGAAGCGACGTGGCCAAAAAACAGAAGAGCGATCGAGCAAAGGGGGGAAAATTCTGGGGCTTACCCCTCTGGGCATAAAGTGGAGCACCCACACACGTGACAGGAACCGGCTTCGTTGGCTCAAAGTAGTTTGTCATAAAAAAAGGAACCGGGCCGGGCGAGGCTCTGGGACGAGCGGTAAACAAACAACCGGGGGAGCATTAAAATTATATAATGCTCTAGCATATTGTTCTACAACATTTTGGCAGTTACACACGCCACAAAAAGAAGAAAGAGCGAAGTCAGTTCAATGAACCAAATTCTAGAACTCAAAAGATGGTATTTTGGCAGCCCTTGGGGCCACATTGTAATTCGACTTTTGGCAAACCAAGAAACGAAAATTTAATGCCAAATGCCGAGTGCAATTTTTAGCATCAAATTGCAATTAATCAGCGACCTAGTCTCCTTCAAACCTGCTTTATTTGTCTCAGTCTGAGTGCTGTTTTTTTTTCTTCTATCTGTGCCACTTGTGTAGCCCTCCCTTTTCATATGTGCAACATTTGCACTTGTCGACGGGGGAACCAATCTGTTGACAGCGATAAATGTCCTCGCATTTATAATAATTTGCGACTAATTTATTGCCGGGCACATTCCCTTCTTCGTTGAGTTCGTTTTTGGCTTCGGCTGATCGGCGGGGAATTATGTGCTTATATGCATGATGTATTTGGTAGGACTTACAGATGGACGCAATAAATGAAATTTATGTTGTATGTACATACCTGCAACGAGAAGAGAAGAAAAGAATCAAATTAGAATTTAGATTTTGCATAAAGAGAGCTAAGCATTTAATTCAATTTAATTTAATTCAACTAATATAAATATTCTCACTGAAAGTGTACCAACTTACTTTAAAACCACTTTGCTATCGTAACTAACATTTAAAAACTTTTCAAGACCCCATAATTTATAAAGAAAATCCCTTCCCAGTATACCTTGACTACCTTAAATCTTTTTTATGCCATCTTTCACCGAGTTCTCTGTATTTATGCACATTGTCGCATAAATCTTTTGCATATGCATTGAAATGTGTCTAATGGGAGTTAAAGTTGCCATAAATAAGCAGCTGTGACCGGTTGAAGTCGGGGAGTCCTGTCTTAAAGAGCTCCTGGAATCGGGTGGCAGCAGGAAAGGACAGGGAGCAAGGACTTGTGTGTACGCACGTTCTTTCCTGGACACATGTACAACAACCGCTGGGTAATAACTGTCCTCGCTGCTCGACGATGCTGTTGCTTGTCCTGTTCGAGGGTGTCTCCACCTCCACATCCACCTCCACCTGCCCCACCACCATCACTGCCCAGTTTCAGTTTCAGTGCCTGTTCTCAGCTCAACTTCCGTCTGCCTGGCACAACATATTTCGTATTTTATGCAATGCGCCGCATAAAACTTTGCGCTTAAACCCTCCTGGCAAACACTCGGCGACAAGTGCACCGAAGCAAATGTAATTTAAAGTTTAGAAACTTAAGAAACACACAAAAACTATATAAATACATTTGTAATACAGTTTAACAATTACAACTACATAGATGGGAAATATGCCACATTTGGTAAGTAAGCATTTAATATCTGAAAATTTCTCTTAGTGTTGAGACTGACCAAAGTCCCCGGACACTCACGCTCGCACTCCCACTTCCCACCTCCCACGTATTATCCTTGCGACCCATATCTCCTCCTGCACGAGTCCTGGTGTCCCCGCTCCATCCTTCGGGAGTCCGTCAAGCAAGTGTCTCGACACATTTGGCACGGTTCGTTGGGGGCGCGTGACATGTATATGAGAAATTATACCGTTGACTGCCCCTTTCGAGTTCCGAGGATGGATGCATGTGGCACACGCTGCTGTTTTCATGCTCGACTGGCTGCCCACCGCCATTTTCCCGCTCCCGAACTGGCGATGGCATTTTATTCGATTTTCCTTTTGCCTCTGCTACGTTTTTGCACCTTTTTTCGGCTGGGGAATAATTTATTATTGTTGTTGGTAGCTGGCTGGCTGGCTGGCTGGCTCGCTGGCAACTCCTTCGCTTTTCCCCGTGTTTTTCTTTTTCCCTCGGCAAATGCATAATTCTTACTTTTCGCTTGGCCACAACTTTACTCCTCTTGGCCTTTGGACTTTGGTCTCTTAATTCACTGCAGGACATGTCGTTGTAATGAAATTATTTGTCAACGTAAATGATTTTTTGCGGCTCTTAAAGGTTCTCACTTTCAACTGATGCTGGATCCGGATTTAATGCGACTTTTTATTCCGTTTCTGCTTTTGGTGGCCCCAGTGTAAATGTTTAATGATTTTTTCCGCCAGTTGCAACAATTTTGCCCAAATATTTGTATGGAATGGGGAAATCTCTATGGAGAATCCACCTCGTCAGCTCACTCGCAATCACTTTAGGCATTAAAATATTAATAACAATTTTGTGATGCATATTTTCAGGCTGATGTGCTGGGAGCCAACACCAAAAGCAGGAGCAGGAGCAGAACCAGCAGAAATGGTGGGGAAAATGGTGGAGAAGGTAAAATAAATTGGCAAAATGCAAATCAGCAAAAGGGTAAACTGTTTTTTCTACATATATCCAAACTTTCACCGGGGCATGTGTGACCAACGAAAGGCTTTGACATCGGATCAGTGCGGTTTATTTTTCAAAAGCGAATGAAATTTAAGCTGGCTGACCTTTAGTGTTTTAAAATGAAATATTTAGATATGGAATTCATTTGGCTTATTTCGTATTTCCCTTCTTTTATTATTCGGCAATTCAACTGAGTCTTTTGTCGGAAATGAAATGAATAACTCATCGTTTTGTCAGTTGCTTTATGGAAACTCAAAGGATTTGCTTTCAAATCTCCAGACAGCACTCTGCAGACAGTGTTGCAACAATATTAAGAGATTTAATTTCAACATCTTTTAAGTCTTTGCATTCTGAAGTCATTTCTTAAAATATTATTTTTGATTCGCTTGAATTTGTTCTGAATAAATGTAAATGTTTTTTTCTTCCTATGAACCTGAATGTATCATAGTTTTCGCTTTTGGATATTTGACATAAACTATTAAGTGGAACGACAATTGAGTCCGCTCGGTGGGTAGCGTTCTCGGAGGAGGAGGCTCTCGATTAATTGCCCCGATAGGGAATGGTAATGGGGCACGCCCCTTCCTTTGCCGCCCCTTTCATCTGACATGCATTGTGAGCAGCTAATCACTGTGAAATCTGCCCGAGCGATGATCATTGGACCAAAACGTGACATAATTTGGCCTCTCAATGGGCGGGGGATGTCTAATTGATGTTGCAACTGCTGTTCGGGCTGCACCCCTTTGTAATTAAAGCTGGCAAGGCTGCGCCCATTTCCGCCATGAGAATGCATTTCCACCATTAAGCCGATTCTAGTCATCCGAGGGTTTTCCCCCAATTACACCAAAAATTCGATGTGGATTTCAGCCATATTTAGTTTCAGATTCCGACAGACTTTATCGGAAATCCAATTAGATAATAATATTATTGTTGCGCCACACATTTGCTTTGCTATCAATTATTTTTGGCTTTATACACTGCGTATTTGTTGTGCACTTTGTTTCTGCACTTAAATTATGAATTAGGCATTTAATTAATTAAATAAATTACCAAACTGAAAGTGATTGCATTAATTAATTAATTAATTGCAACGCCATGACTTGTCGTTAAAATTTAGGGATACAAAGTTAAAGCTTAATAGAGAAATACGAAATAATAACGAATGTTTTGTGCAGAATTTAAATCGGTTATATTGGTTTATGAAAGAACGTAAACCGATAATTTCAGATCAAAAAGGAAATGTATATGTGATTTTTACCTCCTTTCTCATTATTCATTTAAATGAAACTTAATAAAATAGTGTTTGGTTACAGAAAACAACTCTATTTAAGCCAAGCTTACAGATTGTAAAGTAGACCACACAGAGGGAGTAATGAAACTGACTGAACTTTTTCCATTTATAGCTTCTCCTTGGCCAGCATGTCATTCATTAGCTTTCGCATTGAAGAACCCTTATTACATTCCAGCCCTGCACTTTCTGCTGGCTTTTGCCGTACACGATAAGCATTTGATTGGTTGCCAGGAAACCTGGCGCACACAAGGGGTTTGTCGAGCTTTATTAAAAATTCCATTTCCCCACAGAATGCTACCAAAAACTGACAAATCAAAATTAAAGTGAACTACTACGCCGGGCCAAGTAGCGACAATGTTAATTGCAATTGTAATTGCAACTCGCACACACTAAACACATAAACACACACATGTGCACACAGGGTGGCAGAAGTGAAAATCACAGCAAGGCAAGAAATCCGCTTTTTGCTTTTTTGGCTTCCTTTTCTCTATCTCTCTCACACACTCTCTCTGTTTGCAGGTGAAATATTCGCTAATTAGTGTGCTCGCAGGGTGCAAAAAAGGTGGACTGAGAGGTTGGAAATACACCTCTGAGGGGGTGAAATGCTGAAAACTGGCGCAGCAAGGAATGCCACTCCCTGGCGGAGTGTGTGTGCAGAGGCAAGAGGCAACAAATGTCTGGTAGCAGCCATACCTGCTACCATTTCAGCGGCAACAATAGAACAACAGCCACGGCAGCGCCAGCAACAACCATCATCAGCTGGAGCAGCAAACAAAAACCAATTACAATTATATCTGCGCTTGGTTAATCATGTGAGGCCGCCATAGGAGCGAGTATTAACTGCTTGATGTTGCTGCTGCTGCTGCTGCTGCTTGATGTTGCTGCTGCTGCTGTGCGCATTGCTGCTGCTGCAGTTTGCACGTTGTTGCTTGTGTTCCGCTTGGTGGCCATTGTTATCGCTGGAAATCCAGAATGGGTGTAGGCCAGTTTACGGGCAGAAGATTCTTAAAAGGGTGCCAGTGCCACCGATTCGAGCGATGTTGCAGCTGCAACTGCCATGGCAATTGCTGGTGTGGCCAGTGCTCCTTAGTTAGAGTTCACTTCCGCTCAATTGTATTTTGGCGCAATGGTTTACCCGCTACGGAATGCGTTCATTTATCTTGCCCATCCTCTCTACATTGGTAGATGAGAGGATGTGCTATCATTGACGCTTTAATACAAATACCTTTAAAGGTATACAAATGTAAGAATACCTTAGTAATTTATCAAAAATCTTCTTAGTTGTAGAGACATAATTTTAATCAAATCATAAAATACAAACCTAACAGCTTAAAAGCATTTGTTATACAAGCACAAGAAAAATGTTTAAATAACATTTTATTTGCCGTGAAAAAGATGAAAAAACAAGAACAGATTTCCCTATATGTACCTATAATTCCCTTACTTTTCCTGGATTTTTATTTTCCCATTTTATATTCTGTTGCACTCTCTGTCAACATAAACAATGACCCACCCAACGAACTGGGGTTGCGTGAATGCAGATTCTTTTTTCATCCTGTTTCCTTTTGAAAATTTGTTTCATATTGTGGCTGTGGCACGTGAGATAAGCGTGAATTGGCATGGCGAAATTTAAGTAAATATGACGCGGTCGGAAAGAGCTTTTGCTGCAGATACAATTTGCATTCATTTCGGACCGCCATTGATAGGGTGGAAAATGCCACACATTACGCATACGCAACGTGTTGCGGCTGCTCCTGGAGGAGGCCGCCGTCGCATCAGAATCACCGATCACGTTGCCTAATCAGGTTGCCAAATCATTTAATGATGCGTCATAGTGAGCCGGCCAGTCGGAGTGCGCCAGGACATTTTAAATATTCGGCCATGACTGGGCCAGAATCGTTTGGCCTTTGCTAAATGCCATGTGGTGGGTGGTGGCAGGCACTGTGTAAATAGTGGGTGGTTTAGGGTTAGAGGTCAACCCAGTCTAGTCATTCGGTTGGCAAATTGACGTTGACAGGCGGCCACACAACAGCAGCAGAAACACAATAACAACTCAAGCCCAGAGAGCAGCAGATGCAGGGGCAGCTGACAACACTTGTTCCATTGATTTGTGAGTAGTTTTTGCTGTTGTGTCGGTTATGGCCAAATTAGTTTATGGCCCAAACATATCAGATAACCAAATGGGTTTGGCACTTTACTTTTTCAGATTTTCAATGCCTCCATTTATTCGCACTCTAGCATATTTATTGATCGCATTTCGTATTTAAGAGCTATGCAAAAATGTGCAAATTATTAAAAGTAACCAATTCGTACTTTTTTCGCTCATTGCCATTGGTTAATTATTTAATTTTGCTTTGTAAACACAACAGTCCTCACACAGTCATTTGACTTATTGGCTTTTATTGCTAAATTGTAATGCCCGCCGGCTAGGCTTTTTTTATTGCATTAACTTTTTCAGTTTATGCCGATATGCTTAACAAGCCAAATATATTTATTTGTGCCACACAAGTTTAACTGCTCTTTTTCATGGTCGCACTGAATCTGCGGTTAAACCACAATCCATGATTCAACAACGACGATCTGGACCCTCCGGCGGATGCCTCAGCCAGATTTTTGCAATTAATTTAATTAGCTTTAGGACACGGACATGACAAAAAAATGTGCATTTAAAAATGCATAAAACGCATGGCAGCAAAATGAAAACATTTTAATAATTAAACCGCAAAAAATGCTTATATTTCTGTTGTATTGTATATTTTTCTGTTGGTCCCAAAAAAGAAAGCGGCAAATGAGCAATGCACAAAATAGGGGAAAAATAAAATATTTTCAAGCGCGTAATTTGTCAGCCTGGCAAAAAGCTGGAGGGCCGAAGGGGCAACAACAAAAGCCAGTGGCAGGTCAGTCAGCCAACTGTGGCAGGACTCAGGACCGAGGACCGAGGACCGAGGGATCAGCGCCTGCCATAATTAGCATCCCACTGTAGCGACCTGCTGAAATAGCAACAGAAATTGCTGGCAAAAGACGTCCAAAAAGCTCATTAGCATAATGTGCGGTTACCTGGCCCAAAAGCCCCCTGCACCTGCATCTCAGCCACTGCAGCGTCGAGATTTTTATCTGCCAGCTTAGACACGGGCTTTATGAGAAATCTGTGGTCCACTTAATGGCTCTCCAAAAAAAAGAAGTAGCGGAATAAATGGCTTAAAAATTATAACGTTCCGCCAACTGTCAGTCTAAATCATTAGCACTGAGTTACCCGACATAATATAAAACTTGTTCGAAACACTCAACATTTTGATTAAAATAAATACTAGTTAGCTATTTATTTCTCGATGGGTTTAATGGGTTAATTTATTAAACATTTACTCCATCTTCTTCAACCATAAATGTACCCTTTATATGTGAGTATTCTCCTTTTTCAGGACATTTCTCTTCAACGCATTTAACTTTTGCATATCATTGAACATAGCTTAGCCCCGGAACAACGTGCCTGGCATGCTGAGCATTGAATAGCTCCTCCTCTCCTTTCTCACCAAGCACAACATATACACAGGACACACCGCCCCCTCGTTGGCTGAAACGTATCGCACATTTCACTTTGGTTTATGAAAAATTCATAACAAAACATTTTTGCCTGTCACGGGCCACGACACAACAAATTCCAAATGGAATTCACTGCCCAACCTCGCTCTTTTCCTATTTAAATGTTAATGCAATTGAAGTACTATTTGCCGTCGCTTCCTTCTTAGCTTGAAATCCTTGAAGTTTTCCCCCCAAAGCTTGCAATAAGCTGTCCGAGGGACAGCAGTCAAATGTCAGTAATTAAATGGAATGTTCTCGCCAGCAGCACATGGGGAGAGCCAAGTGCTTCGGGAGCAGGACTCAGGACTGACTGCAGGAAGCATTAAAGTAACTTCTTTCAATCTCGAAAACATTCAACAATGAGCAGCTTACTGCTGCTCTCCATTTCTCCTGGCAATTGCCGCATTTGTATTGCTAAACCAACAGCAATTCACAACGCCAAGTTGGCTTAAACGATTCCACATAAATATGACAAGTTGTCGCCCGGCAAAGGGCGGAAACGGAAAGGGGATGGGGAGCGGGTGCCAAGGATGATTCCCACTTTTCCGCAGTTGAGACATCCTTGTCCTTGGCCAGGGAAAACATCTCCAAGCAGCGGGGAAGGAGAAAAGCTGCTGAAGCTGTTCAAGTGGCGGGCGACGCTTATGAAAAGTCATGTGATGTATTTGCGGCCATTAAAGTGGCAAAATGGCTGCCTTACACACACACACATACACACACACACATACACACACACACACACACAAGATAGACACACTCACCCAAAGCGGAACACAAACACAGTTAAGCTATTTCAGGAGTGCGTGTGGTAAAATGAATATTTATGTTGGCCATGTGGCGTATACATAATATTTTCATGGCATTTATTAGTTGGGGACATAAGCTTATGGGAAAACCTTTTAGTTAAATGTCAGAAGCTGCGGACAGTTTTCATCTCCGCAAATCATTAATCAATTTTCCACAAATGTCATCGTCACCTGGTCAGAAAAGATGCAGAAGCGCAAGGGAAGGCGAATGAATATTGTGATGTAGATACTGCGGAAGATAATGTTAATGATATTTCCCAGGCGTTAATTAACAGTAAAAACCAGACAGACTCGACTCGTCGACGCCTGGCAGGCGTGACCCTGCAAATAAACTTTAACCCCGACTGTTTCTTACACCGGGGAAAATTCTGATATACCAGTAGACTTTCTCTTTATGGGTTTTTAATATGAATAAATGCATGATTCCCCTTATTAGTCAGCTATTAGTAAAATGGATTTTAGGCAAGTATTACTCATTTCATAACAAACTCTATCAATAGTAAGATACTAGGTTTTTCTCTCTCTGCAGTTGCCCTGCCAACCAGTTAACATTTTTCTGCCAACTGCACTTTTGCACATATGCAAAATGAATGTGGCGAATTCAGTGTTTTTTTTTTTGCATTCCAACCTCACATATATGTATATTTTTATGGTCTGCTGACAAATTACGCGAACTTTCCATTAGCACAGGGTTATGGGGCTGGAAGGTGGTACATACTGCTGTTAGAAAGAGAAGGGGAAGTGCTCCGCCCCGTCCATGACTTGTCATAAAAAGTTTGAACTTTAAAGTGGAGAGTGTAAAAAAAGAGTTATTCCCAGGCTCGCTTGCAATTGCCTTAAATGGCTCTTTAATTGTCTAAGCCAGAATGGGATAGTGGAGGAGGTTTCTCCACCAAATAAGTTTCGAAAGGCAGCCAGGCAGGTGTATATCTTATAGAACACCTGTCGCCCGCAAAGATTAATATGCTGGAGCTCATTAAAATGTCAGTTTTAATATACATATATAGCAAACACAGGGCTGTCCCTGTCCCTGCTCCTGCTCCTGCGGGCGGAAAATTCATGCCGTTGCCGGAGCCTCTAAATAATCTGTCTACATGGCAAGTTCAAGGAACTGCCGTGGGGCGGGGAAACTCCGCCTTTGTTTCAGGCTCCGAGGGGGCGAAAAGAAGAAAAAAAAAACGGGCTACGACTTGGGCCCTTGATATATGGTCCAGCACATCCACCATGCATCATTTGCTGAGGCAAGCACACAGGCGGGGAGCGGGAGATACTAATAAATTTATTACTGCCACGGGCACGGGGGAGTCGGTGGTACACGCGGGTGTAGACACACACGCTAATGATGTAACCACATTTGGTTAGAAAATTATCTCCACATCAAAAGGGGCTGGCGAGGGATGACATGATTTTAATGAGCACTTTCAGTGGTTTTCATTAGACTTAAAGTTTGACTTTAAACCACCTAACGCCGAACGTTGTCGACGGCGGCTTAAAAGTTTCACCATCTCAGCCAACCGTTGCCACCATCTCCGTGGAGTTTTCCCCCCTGGTTTTTCCTCGCTGCTCGCTGCCCGCTGCCTTTCCGTTTCCTGTTGACAAATTGGCTTAGTCAAAGTTGCTTAAGCAAAAGTTGGGCTTTAATTTCGGCTTAGCCTGCCATTAGGCAGCATCTGGTCGTTCTTACCAACTTACTACTGCTATATGTAGATGCCCCTCCGCTCGGCTATTAACGGACCATTTACCGAAATGGATTTCTGATTAGATGGCAAAGCGGCACGGGGAAATCTCTTATCAAAGAAAAACTACGGCTTCGGTTCATAGTTGCAACTGCCACTCAACTTTGCTCTCAGACGATGCCTAGTCAGTCATGAGATGAAATTGCCGCGATAAACTTGATGGAAGTGTCTGCTCTGTCTGCTGGGAAAATTGGAGTGGAAAGCGCACGGCGAACAGAAAACTGAACACTGAAAACTGAAAACTGAAGCGGCGCAAAGATTTATCAAAACTGGGCAATCTGCCGGAGTCTGTGTCTGTGTTGCCGAGTGTGTAAAGTAATTTGTTTACCAAATGACAGGCCAGGCAGTTCTTGCACCGGGGAAATGGCCAGATTTCAAATGAAATATTTAATTATGCGCACACAGCAACAAGTTTTTCCTGCCTCCTTCTTGGTTTTCTTTTTCCCTGGCAAATGGCAACGTGCCGAAATGTCCATGCAAATCCACTTTGCACCATCTTACAAATGCCAAATGTGTTTAGAATTTTTGAGCAGCTCGCCGCGGCAATTTCGAGGGAGTGGGATTTGAGGTCTATTTTTAAAGCCTTCTCAAGGTGGAGCAGGAATTTAAAGAAGCAAGTTTTAAGATAAAAGATTTTATATGAAAACCAACCCACTTGCAACATTTAATAACATTTTGTTCCCTCCTAATTGCTTTCTCTTTGTGCAACATTTTCCGTTTAGCTAAAAACAATTGCAACTATTTGATTTGCGGTTGAGTTTTGTTTAATTTAAACTAGAAATTATTCAGCAATTTTAAGCTTGCAAAACTGGGTTAAATGTGCGCTGAGAAAACTCATTTTGGTTAGTCTTTGCACAAGAAATCAATTCGGAATTTGGAATTTATTTCTATATACAATTGAATAAATGTTTTCTTTGGTTTGACTTTCATTTCCTAATTGTATGCTTTTTTAATCATTTCTTTTGTCTGACGAAAAGCTCATGAATGAATTTAATTGCATTATGCGATTGTTAAATGTTGCATATGTAGCATTTATGAAAGGTTAGTTTAATTATTTGACGTAGTGACTGATGACTGGTTGATGGACAGATCATAGCCCGATCAGTCAGGGCCGTCTAATTCGATTAATTCGTTTAATTAAGGCTTTGCCAAACATTGTTTCCCCCAGCTCACACTCAGAGTCCGCACTCAAGGCGATCAACTTTTGAGCCAAATCAGACTCTGGCGCCTGATTAATATTTATTATTTCATTAGCTCATTACACCACATGCAATTGTGGGTGGGGTGCGGTTTGGGGGGTAATTTGAGCCGAAACCCTAAGGCCTGGGCGTGGCCAAGACCGGGAGTGAGTGTGTGAGTAAGTTGAGCAACTCTTTGGGGGTAAGGTTGGGCAACTTTTGCGGCCACTCGGGTTGCATAAGGCGTACGGGTGTAATCCGAGCTCAACCGCATTTGAATGTAAACATTATTCCTCTTGCCAGTATGTATGTATTAGAGGTTATTATTATTTCTCCTCTCGGTTTTTCTGTCATGTGTTTTGTACAACTTTTTGCCATTTTCCATTGTGTCGTTTGTCTGTTGGCAGCGAAATGCCATTAACTTCCTGTACTTGCCGCTGTTAATTGTTGTTCTTGCTGCGTCTAATTTGTCAAACATTAGGCAGAGGGTCGTAAATAAAATAATCAACTCACAAACAGGCGACATTTCTGACATTTTGCAATGAAAATGTTCCTTACTTATCTTCGCTTCTTTATATATATTTTGGAATCGGCGAACCATGAAGGTTGAATGATGGCACCAGATGATACGCAATCTATACAAAAGTGGATGTACATGTATTGTTTATCGTGGGAAATTTGAGGGGTTTTGTGTTGTCAAAGCTGCGGCTTAGAACGTAATAAAAGTTCAGTAAATTTAGATGCAGAAGATGATTCAATTTGATATATTTCTATACAATTGAATTATTAATGCTTAAAGTATTTAAACCGATCTTCTCCTATAGTACCTTTCTTTAGAGTAAACCCATTGGGTTTGTATTTAATATTTAAACGAATTTTTCCCATATTAATGATTTTTTATCGAATCGGTGGACTATATATATACATATATATAGCTGATTCAAAAAAAACTATGATCAGTAAGTATCTATTAGCAGTAAGTAGCTCTGAACAGTAAGTATATATAACCAGTTAGCAACTATGATCAGTAAGTATCTATGACCAGTAAGTATTTATGATCAGTTACTAACTTTGAACACTAATAAACAACAATAAAACACAGATTTTATAATTGCCAAAGGTTGGATTTAAACTCAAATTCAATTAGAAACGTATACTTTCAAGAAGAAGAACAAAAATAATTGTGTTTGCAACGGTGCTTAAGTACACTGGTTGAGAAGCGCAGAGGAGGGCACTTTTTTGAGAGATAGTGAATGCGAGGAAAGTATTATTTTTGAGAGAGAGAGTAAAAGAGAGGCAAACAAAATTTGGTTTTTTGAGAAGCGTACGAAATGTCTCATTGTGTATTTTGGAATAATGAGAATTTGAGTAAATAAAAAATATGTGATAAATCCGTAAATTTGATCAAAAATAACTATCTATAACCATTAATTAATTCTGAACACTAAGTATCTATGAGCATTAAGTAACAATAATCAGAAATATCTATGACCAGTAATTAACTATGAGCAGTAAGTAACTCTGAACACTAAGTATCTATGACCAGCAAGTAACTACGATCAATAAGTATATATGACCAGTAAGTATCATCATTTTTAATGATTTTTTTAGAGTGAAGATTTTCCTCTGCTGACTCTCCATCTTCTGAGCCATAAACTTTATCAGCAACAATAACAATCACAAGGGAAGCAATCTTTACTGTCTCACTCACGACAATTGTCAACGGCAATGACGTCGTACGAGACACAAATTAGCATTAGTATGAGTAATTAACTTAAATACAATAGAACAATTTAGTTTTCGCCAAATTGCACACATCCAGCGAGCGCTAAACAACAACGAGACATCATTAGAGGGGGCAACATTGTCCAACACAATTGAAAATTTTGCATGCCAAATAAGGCTTTGGGGAGGGTGGAAAATGGGGCTGGGCCGAGGATTGGGGTTGGGGCTGGGACTGGGGCTGGGGCTGTCGACATTTTGGACTGTAATTACGCGAGAGCACGTCAACTGACCGCTTCAACGACTATCGGAGCCATCGTCCTCGGCCCCCTCTCAACCACCCCCCTCCGCATTATGTACCATGCATATTTGATTTTCAGCTGGGATTATACATATATGTGCTCGTTCGCTTGATATCGTGCACTTAAAGAGGATGTTAGGAGGGGTGGAGTTACGTGGAATCGGATCTGTATAATTTGTGTGCGATTTTTCAGTTTTTTCCACCGACTAAATGGACATTTCATGACCCAAATTTCTATGCCGGCTAATGAGCATTTGATTGAGTCGGGTTTTTATACTCCTCCCAGCCAAGCGTAACTGAATATGATTTCTATATACTTGCGTGTGGTACGAGATAAATACCGATAGATACATGAAAATAGATAATCTATATAATGAGCACATACCTGCAAAGATAGGAAAGCAAAAAACGTACATTAGTCAAATGTAAAAATATATTTTTCATATATGTTATATATAAGAATTTCTAACAAATGCTGAATCAACAGTTAAGCCACGGCTCCAAAACCCACTTAACCCATGCTGACCGACGACAATTCCTTCTCACAGATTGCCAATGGCCCTCGAAATGGCTTTTCCTCTTTTCATTGCCAACAATGGCCATTCAAAAAGCTCGATGATGTTTTCTATGCGCCAGAAATTTTTTCTTTCCTTTCTACTCCTTTTTTTGTGTGTGTTTGCGCTCCTGCACACATTTTTCTTTGGCTCCAGCGACATTTCGGAATTAAGCGGTGATTCCTTTCTTATTTGCCGCCTTCCTGGGTCGCCTTTTGTGGCGTAAATAGGCGGAAAAGAAAATTATGTTTACGCAAAGGGTGCGGGGGGTGAACTGGAGTGGGGAGTGTTGCAAGGGAGTTTCCGCAGGATTCAGGTTTCAAAAGCACACTCCCTTTTGGCTAAGGCCCTACAGTGGGCAAAGAGGCATAGGGAAATGCTTGAATTCATTTTATATTCAACAGAATGAATTATAAAAACCATTAACCTTAAGTTTTCTTCATTTTGCCAAGGGTTTATAAAAAGAATGTTGTGAGCAAATACCTTAATTGTTCAAATAACTAAATTTCTAATAAAATACATCTTTTCTATAAAACTTTATAACTATGCCAATTAATTAAATTTAAATAAACTCCCATAAGCTCAGTACTAATCTAGTTAAACTTTCAAAATCCATTTATTGCAGCCTCGGTGCATCCTTAGTTTGACTTGAATAACCCTTCAATCGAATCAGTTCGATGGATGTGATGGAGGACCACAGTGCATCCTGCTAGCCATGAAACTCGCACCCCCTATGTGGCACGCAAATTAAATGAATTGCTTACCGAGCCACAAGGATACCCAGCACCACCCCCATTTTCGCTGCCATTAAAATCATGCTTCAATGGTTTTTGACCATTTTTGTTGGCTTCTTTTTAGCCCTAGCTGCCCGTTTCTGTGGATGTTGTTGTTTGTCGGGCTTCAATGAAGTTTTTCCAGCTTTGTTGCAGCGCCAGATGAAGGCAGCACAAAAGTTTCAAGCCAAGTGGCAAAATGGAGCACGGTGCATGGAACATGGAGCATGGAGCATGAAGCATGGACTCCACCCACTGCACCCAGTGCTCCTTCTAGGTAAATGAACCTGTGGAACAGGAACACTTGCCTGCTAAATGATTTACGCACTTTGCAAAATTTAATGGAGCAATTTTCCCCAGTCAGTTGGGAGGGAAATCTTAAGAAATCGCCAAGGGGCTGGGCAACCCGAAGAGGATTCGCCTTTAATTTGTTATACCATCAAGGAGTGTTCTCTATTAATATTGGAACATTTCCAAGTTATTTGCAATTGGGATCGCCTTAAATTGATGATAGTTTGCTTTAAAAATTTGTTTGAAAAATGTTTTACTTTCTAACTTAGCTGCAATTGAAGTTAGTTAAATACCAGTTCGATCCTTATTGTAAAGGTTTTGTTCCCAATTTGCATCAATATCTCGTGTTGCAATCAATCTTGCAGAATTTTTTGCTCAACTATTTTCCGTATCCCAGCAATTACCATTTTGTACTATTTATCCATGGGCAGGCTTCGGTTTCGTTTTCATTTTTTTGGCGTTATTCTGTGGAATTCCTTTTTTGCTTTTTGCTTTATTTATTGATGTCAGTCCCCTTGTTGAGGAACCTGACAGCGATTCTTTTTGGCTTGCATAAAACATCAAAAGCTGTGTGAAAACAGAATCCCCCTGCCAAGGCTTTAACACGCCCCTCCCTTCGCCCCTCTTTTTACATGCTAAACAAATAAGGACCACCGAGCGGAGAAATATGCAAAAAAAAAAATGGCGAGAGAAAAACCAGAACTGCGTCGACTGATGGCGGCAGCCCCTAAAGCTGTGCTATGATTTTATTTTTTTTTTTTCGAAATGTTGCTTGTTGTTTTTTCTGTAGTGTAGTACATGTTGTACTTGTTTGTTTTTCGTGCTCTATTTGAGTGGGGGAGAGCGAGGGGGACAGGCAGGAAGAAAAAATAAAATCGCATAAACAAAAGGCGCCCTTAAGTTGATTTCCGGTTTCCGCTCAAATGGCTGCCAGTGCCCTGCCACCACACCCACCGTCGAATTTTCGTGTGAGAATTCCGTGCGAGATTGAGTGCAGCTGCAGGGTAATTGTTGCTATGTGTGCGTGCGGGCGTGTGGGCGTGTCTATTGGGGTGTATAAATTTCATATTTTATGATTGACTCTCCCCCCCGGCCCCCACTGCCAGTTCGAAAACTGAAAACCAAACAAAACCAACGATTCAACCAAAAAGCATGAAAACAAAACTTAAAGTTTTCAAAGCACATCAAGCGAGAACACAGTTGGTGGTCAAAGTCTAACAGATTTGTTAAATAAATTTGCTTTAAATAAATGCATTTAATATATTTTAAAAAATTTCATATTCTAAAACTTGTTAAAGTATTGAAGAAACTCAAACATTGAGTCGGGCTAAACTGGAAATCAATTGGTCATTGATTATTTTATTCAGTTCAATAACTAAATAAAATTGAATTAAAGCTGTTCTTATTGACTAGTGAATTTTACTATTTACTTCCACTGAATGTATTTTTTTTTTTTTTCATTCCTGATTGGATGATTTCGTTGGTGGTCTAACCCTCAATAAATTCGTAAAAAAAAGCTGGAAATAAAATATCAATGTAAGCAGAATGTCTGCATGAGTGCAAAAGGTTACAGCGAAGTGGGAGGGAAAACACATGTTCCTAGCTGCGGCCTAATTATGATGGACGGCAAACACTTCTGGTGTTCTGTGCCCACTAATGAAGGCCTCCCAAGTGCGACAGATCAAACACACAGCACGCGCCGTCCAAGAATTATTTCGACTCTCCGAGGAGCTCAGGCGGAAACAAAGCAAATAGTCACACGGAGAAGACGCACAACTCGTGTGTCGTGTGGCATGTGGCATTGTCATTTGTCTTTCGTCTGTAGTGGATGTTGATCCTGCCCCTCAGTCCTACGAAAGCTTCCTGATTGCGTGTTGTCAGCACATTACCGCCAACATGTCCAACACATTAACGTTGTTGGGGTTGCAAGGAAGAGGTTACAGAGAGAGAGAGAGAGAGCACTGCCTAAGAAGCGGCAGCTATAGGTTCCTCTATTTATTTAGTGCCCCACCACTTGCCACTGGCCTCAACAATTCCCGGTCACTTTGGTGGGTCATTTGCAATTTGAGTGAAAACAAATAAAAGTACTTTGTCCCTCGTCAGCAATCTGAAAAGTGGGATTGAAAAAATAGATGGCGATGCGATGGATGTGGCATGTTATCTAGAACAACATTTTGCTGCCAATTACGCCCTCTTTGTGGTTAATTATTTTTGTATTTTATTTTAAGCTAAGCATGTGGGGCCTATAGAAATCCTTATATTAATGAAACCAATTTTAGAGGCATTAAAACGAATTGTGCAGGCTATTAATAGAATACCCCAAAGGTTAATTCATTTCATTTAGATTAATTTAATTGAAAAAGAAAAATGACTTAAGTTTCCTTTGAGTAGTTCTTACTTCTAAATCTCTCACAATTATTCTTTCCTTATTTTAATATTTTTTTGTTCTCTTAATAAAAAGCACATGAGGTTTTTTAGTTGAACAATGAAAACCCTTTCTATCTTGAGCTCTTCATTTCTAAGTGCGACCCAAATTCCACCGCAGTGTGTAAATTAAATTTTCCGCAGGCAGAGCCGTAAGGTTACTTATAAATTTTCAATTGATGCGAATACACTCTTCCCGCTTTCCCCCACCCCAAACTTTACCCAACTCTATCAATATTTAATTAAGCTTAACCTTTTTTTTCGCTCATTCGGCGTTGTCCGCAGTAACTTCAACTTCGACTTGCCAACAGTTTGTCCACCCCCCGAAAAGAACAACAACAAGGGACAACTCAAATGAAACTTCAATTATTCCACGTAAAAAATAAAATAAAAAAGGGTGGGGAGTGGTCAAGGCAGGTGTAAAGGGGGTGGTGGCCATAAACTCTAACTAAAACGAGAAAAACCTTAAGGAGAAACCGAAGCTTGGAATACCCTAAGAAGATAATTTTGTATTGATATACTAAATATAATTTTTATTAAATATTGAAATCGAATGGAATTTACATTAAGAGAGCTTTAGAAACTATAAAGGTCAAGGTAATTCAGTCAAGCTCGTTTCTATCTTTAGAAAAGCCATAGGAAATTGTAATATTATTTTCTATCATTTCGGAGAATTTCTTCTCTGACCTTGTTTATATAAATATCCATAAAATTCTACGAAAATTCGAGGGAGCCCATTTATGGTTCCTTTTTAGATACATCAGTCCGAGTTCAGGGTTAAATTCGAATATCCTCTGAGAGGGAATGAAAGAAAACAAGAAAGGTGGGCGATTTTTTCCTGCTGTACTTTGTTGTTTTGGCCTCGTCACGATTTTGTGTTTACATGGAAAATGGGGATGGGACTTGGAATGGGAATGGAAATGGGAATGAGGATGGGACATCCCCTCCACCAGTTGCTGTTGTTGGGTAGAATCTTTTCATTTACCTTTACCGCTGCCGTTACCTTTGTGCCGGCCATCCCCAAAATGGCCGTTTGCACTTATTTGTTTGGTGATTTGTTTGACTTGCGTGTCGATGATGACACAACACAAAACAGCAACAGTGGCAGCCGCAGCAACAACAATAAACAACAAAGGGAGCAACAAAAACGCTAAGTGAAATTTTTACCACCCAATGGCAGGACCACCCACAGGACACGAAACGACAGAGAAAAAAGGAAAACCCTGGCAAAAACTTATAATAATCATAAAAAAGGCAGCAGACGGCAGATGTCGCATTGCATACAAAAAAAAAGGAGTGAGAGAGCGGGACTTGGGAAATGGGAAATGAGTGGGAAAACGTGCAAAGTGAGGAAACAGCAAGCTGACCGAAACCGGAAATTGTTGCAAATGTCAGCAGCATTTTTTGTATATGCGTGTTTGCAGCCAACCTTATTTATTGATGGCCAAAAAGGGGGTAGAGAATAGGTCAAAAAGTGTTTGCCAGTAATGGCAAATTTTATACGAATTTTCACACAAAAGTTCGTGCCAGACGCCGGAGAAAAGAACAGACGGAAGAAGAACATTTTTTATTAAATTTTATTTTACAAAATGGTTCCTGATATTGAAGACTGAATTATAAAAGGATTTAAAACTTTTTAGGACTTTACTTAAGTTGTATTTAAGATTAAATAGAAACTAGTTTTCTCTTATAATTATCTACATCAAATTGCTCTTTTATTTTGAAGGAAACATCAGCGAAATATAATCTTCATTAGTCCAACATATACCATTCCTCAAAGTGCAAAAGCATAATCTCCAAGCAAGAATCACCCACAACAATTAAGTCCTTATTCCCTTGAAAGAAGAATGAACCCACTCTCCGCCAGAAATGAAATCCATTTTTATTATGGTTTAATTACTTGTTTTTGCTCCATTTTTTTTTTCTCCATCCTTTGGCCGATGTTTGCTGATGGGGAATTCTCGTTTATGAGGCGTTTGCATGTTGTGTCGATTTGATGGCAACGCATAAACAAGAACAAGAACACAAGACCGAGAGGGACCCAGCGGAGGGATAGACAGAGACAAAGCACTGTATTTAGAGAGAGACAAAGCAGCGACTAATGAGTTTTAAGGGGGTCAGGCGATGGGGCTCCCGGGTGCCATATCCCGGATGTAATGAGCAGGGAAAACAAAATGCTAAAAAGCAACCGCAAAATGGCCAAATCCAAAATGAGCAGCAGCACCAAAGCTCCGAGAAAAGGCGATTCCAGGACCAGTTGAAGGAATATTAATGATGAGAAAGGATGGGGGAAATAAGCGATGAAAATAGGGCTCCGTATGGGAAAAATCCCAGTGGGAAGGCTGAACACAAACGTGGGCAAGCAAACTTCACCGACCTGCAATGTTTGCCAGGGTTTATGGCTGCACTTCCTCCTCCTTCTCCTCTCCTCCAGCCTCGCTTTCTTTCCTCAGTCTTCCCTTTCGGCCCACGCATATAGGTAATTAAGAATTATGGGGAAAAGGGAGTCGAGGCCGAACAGAACTTATTAATTTCTGCATTATTTAAGCGTGTAATTTATGTGTTCAGCTGGCATTTTTAATTGCATTACACGGCGGTAGGTTAATGCATGTTAAATGCATAATGAGTAGAGTTTGGGGAGCGGCCAACGGAGAAGTGTCATGCGAGGCGACATTCCGTGGCGTTTGTTTTATTAATTGAAGTTTAATCAGCGACAGCTGCCACAAGTCACGTGCCATTTCCCATTTCCCCAATGGCCAGAAAAGGTCAAATCCACTGATGGGTTCGATAGGAAAGCCACTTTAACTATGCAGTTCAGTTGCAACTGCCCGGCAGATCTCAGATCTCTTCTTAGCCACTTTCTCTGGTAATGCAGCTCCTTTTCGATTCGGTTTAGCCTTTAGTTTTTCACAAATTATTTCCGATAACATCTTGCAGAACTTTTGCGCTCCTTTCTTTTCTATCCCTTGGCGCCCTTTGGACCTTTTAATAATTTCATTTAGTGGAAAATTGTCTTAAGCCAAATTGAATTAACCCACCTTCCCACCATTCACTGGTAGCTAGAAAGGCATCTTCTTCGTTTTAGCCTCTTTCGCAATTTCATAAAGTTTGCAGATACACTGAGAGGAACAGGGACTATTGTGACCTTTTGGAATTATATGTGCTCCTTTGTAGATACCTCATTTAAGAATTAATGCAGCTGTTGTTATTTTCCAACCTTGCTCAAGTTATTTTTAGTGTATTTGGGTCAACTTTTCCAAAACCCAAGGCTTGGCACTTGACTTGGCCTAATGGCGTTCAAGATGCTTCAAGAACTTGGCCGCAAAGTGGACATTGTTAAGGGGCGGGTCTGCCTGATTGGAAATGGAATTTAAAAGTGGCACCGACGGGCCAAAACATTTGGCCACGTAAAGCAATTTGCCAACTGCACCGATGTCGACTTAAAAGCCTTGTCAAATAAAAGAAAAATCCTTAATAAAAAAAAAATCTGAAAACCAAACTCTTTGGCATTTTCATGGGGTTAAGGGAGAACGGAAAAGAGCAAGGACAAACAAAATGCAAATGTAGATAAGTAAATAAAATACAACACAGTTGACATTTTGTTTTCAGGGGGGGCGTGAATTGTTTAGCCAAATTCATTGGGCCAAAAGCATTTGTTTTCCCTTTCTACATAGTATTTTCTCTCTCTTTTTCTGTCTTTCCCCTTTGCTCGTTTTTATTTTTAGCAAGAGCATTCACATATATAATACTACATATATGTGAGCAACAGTTGCAAAAACTTTTCTCTGTGCTCTCGTGCTCTCTGACAGTCTGACGCGTGCCACCTAGTGGCCAAAACTCACAACTTTTGATATTCTTTTGGCCATTATTCTATTTGCAATTTTGCGCACAAACAACGGAAAATAAATAAGCAAATTGAAAAAAATGCAAAAGCAAAATAATGCAAACAAAATGGAAACCTGCAAGCTGGAAGCTTCAGGCACCAAGGAAAGCGGAGGCTTCTGCCATTTTGCCACATGGCAGTTTCCGTCGAGTGCACATGACAAAAATGTGGAATGTGCAGGAAAATCGAGAGCAGAGGGGCACTTGAGGGGCAAAAGAATTCCTTCGGCAAACTGGCAAAAAGTTAAAAGTTTAATTGTGCGCAACTTTGGCCAGGATGTGATGTCAGCCCAGGCGACCGGGCGAAAGGACTTCTGTGACAACTTCTATTAAGTTTATTTTATATATGTGATATTCTCGCATTTTGCATTTAAACAAAGCAGAACGTGCTGCCACAAACTTGTTGGCGGCACCAGGACACCAATGGGGTGGCATTTTGGGGGGTAACTGGACGTCAGGGTCACTCGATTGCAATGCACACACATTTTTATATGGCAGGTTGCGCACACTTGACTGCTCGATGGCCCCAGCAGTCTGCCACTTTGCATCAGTTTCAGGGCTCTTGGGCAGCATCCAGGTTTCTCGGGTCCCCACCTCTTAAGTAGGTCCTTCTTCCCCCAAGGGAACTAGTATGGTCACTTGAGCACGGCAGGATATATCACATATACCTTGAAAATGAAATACAATCCTTGAAAGGTAGCTTCATGCTTAAAACTACCCTTTTAATTATTATTTTTTACATAGGAAATTATAATTTTTTTAATTAATTGTCTCTGTGTAGCTCTCCCAGTTGAACCTTAAGGGAATTGACTCCTTGGCTTTCACATAAAACGTTTAAATGAGAGAAAAGCAATATGTTGCCGCCTGCAGATGACAAGCAAACACACGGGGCCAGGATGCAGACCAGGTTCGGGCTTTAGTAACGGCTTGAGGTCTGTGTAAAATATTTACCAACCATCAGCCGCTGTCATACTTTTTTAATTGACTTATCAATAATTCATGCACCTGGCACATACACAAACACACACAGGACACACATCGAGAGTGGGAGGCAGAGCCGAGAACGAATACTCATAAATACAAATGAAGTCAGATTGCAGTGTGAATGAATAGCAGGGATGGAAAATGGAGAGTGAGTGGGAAAATGTAAGGGGAACACGGGGGCTGGGAAGAAGGTGAATTGCATTTCCAACTCTTTTCCCCTCCTGCCATGCACAGGTCAACGACTCAACTCGCATTTTCCTCCCTTTCTTTCGCACTGCCGCTGGGAGATAGCCTTCGTTTACTTTTCGGCTTGATATTTATTTTGATTAATTTAAGTCTCCTAGTCGGTAATATTTTCCATTTTCATGTGCAACTTTATCTTCTCTCCTCTCTATTTTTTGTTTTTTTGGGCAATGACTGCAGAGCAGGAGCGAAAAATGCAAGTGGAGCCAAGTGATTGATGCATTTTTAATGCGCATTTCCGTAGGAGAATGCCAGCACTAGCAGTAAGGTTCTTAACACTTAAAGGAATGTCCCAGCATATTTCTGAAATATTTGGAGACTCAAAAAGGCTCGTTATTGGACTTTGGTAAAGATTTAGGACTTTGGGATAAGGTTTATATAAATCCTTAAAAGTTTATCCTTGAATTTAAAACAAACTTTAAATATTCAGGCAAAGATTATTCAAACTAAATTATTATTTGTTAGAATATTAAACACAAAATGAAGTGTAGTTCCTATAAAAACTGGCAATAAAAGTGTTAGTGGCAAACTTTTAACTACCAAATCGTATTTCTCCGCGTTAAAGGCCTTCAATAAGTTGGCCAAAATCACGCGCGCATAAAAATCCATAATCGCGTTGGAAATGAGGAAAGTAAAACAAAAGTAAGAACATTTTTTTCTGTTTTTATCAAGGATGAAATCAAATTTAACGCATCGCTTGGAAAGGGTAGAGGTAGCCCCCAGGCCCCCCAGCTCTCTCGTCTTTTAGCCCAGAGCCCGCCCAGCTGCCTTTGTGTGAGTCTAAGGCCACGTACCCACTTGACATGAAGGCAGTGCAGCGAGGCAAACGGTGGTGGGTGGTGGCTAAGTCGGGGGGTAAAAGGCGGTGGGTGGCCCGGTGGCCGGGCACGTGCCGCGCGGATTACGCGTGGCATGCTGCTGCGAAGAAATATGAAAGGGAAGCAGCGTGAAATATGTGTAGCATAAGACAAGGCGCATAATCAAAATGTTAGCAGCAGCAGCAGCACCACCACCACCACCATTGGATGCACATGCCACTTACACAACTGCACAGGACCTGCCCCACCGTTCTCCCCTTATTTTTCGGCTTTATAAAGCAGCAGGATTCTCTCCTCTACTCTGTTGAAAAACAAAGGGCGCCAAGCAAAAATTGCACGCCCGAGCTGCCAGTTGATGTAGCGCTCCATTACGTTAGGGGAGGCTGAAGGGGCTGTTGCAACAGCACTCGACATATCGATCATCATTGCAGCCATTGCAGGCGAAAGTCTTTAAATACATTGAATGAAAGCGAGTGATTGAAAGCGAGTAGTTTTCACACATATGCACATTTGTATTTATATTTATATAAAGCACTTCCGGATGGGGATAGTTGTGGTTTTAATACAGTGTGGAATATGTGGAATATGTTATTATTCAATAGGGCCCCTTGAAAAAATATATAAAAAAGAGATAGAGATGTAGAGAAAAACTCAATAAATTTACCCGAAGCAACTTGGCTTTTTAATCGAAACACATTCAATAAATAAACCTTTTAAATCATTAAAGCTTTTAAACTCTTTCAAATTTCCTTGAAATATTCCTGCAAAATCGCTTCAAATGGCTGCACAGACTTTAGTGAAAAATGTATATATTCCCATACTTTCTCCATCCTTATTCTGGCAATTCTTTAAATAAATATAAACCCCTCAGCATAATCCCCAGAATGATTTGCATGGACTCGGCTTTTGTACATAAATGTAAATTTTAGCCCAATATTCTAGTACTCTACTTAGACTTTGGAGCCGCCAAAAAGAAACTTTTCGCGACTTTCCACAAGCTCATGCAATAATTCAGTATGCAGGACTCCGGCTTTCGGGTTCCGTATTCCCCAAGCTGTCACTTTTGCCGCATTTCGCTGCTGGGCCCATCTCTTTCGTATTTTTCCGCCTCACTTTCTATATGTTATTTTTTGTGGAATGAAAACTGTCACTCACCTCTTCCTCATTGCTGGCCGTATTCACGGAGTCCATGCTCTGGGAGAGTCCCAAAGGGGCCAGGGCCATCTGGTTCTCCATTATGGCGTTGCTGCTGCTGCTGTCCCTGCTGCTGTTGCTGGTGTTCAGATTGTTGTTGCTGTCGCTAACGGCGGATGTTGCTGCAGTTGCTCCTGCTGACGATGCCGACGGTGCTGCTCCTGTTGCTGTGGGGGCGGCGCTAGTGGCGCTGCCTGCCGGCGAGGGCGTGGTTGGCGCGGAGGCGGTCGCGGAGTTGGACTCGTGGGAGTGCGATTCGTGGGCGGGACTGTCCGGCAAGCTGCCGCCGCTCGTCGGCACAGCTGCAACGGATGTTGCTGCTGGCACAGTCGCAGCTGTTGCTGCCGGGCTGGCGCTGGTGTTGCTGCCGCTGTGCTTGCTGCTATTAGTACTGTTGCTGTTGCTGCTGCTGCTGCTGCTCAGCAGGATGTGCTGTTGCTGCGGCTGCGCTGCGTATCTGTAGTAATGGGCCAGAGATTGCTGCTGGGCCTGCTGTTGCTGCTGCGCCTGCACCTGCTGTTGCTGCTGCTGCAAGTGTTGATTGAGCAGAGCTGCTGCTGCCGCCTGATTGAACTGGGCCAGTCGCTGCTGCTGCTGCTGTTGTTGCTGCTGCTGCTGCTGCTGTTGCTGCAACTGGGGGGCAGTGGCGACCGCGTACGCAACCTGTTGCTGCTGCACCTGCGCTTGCTGCGCCTGCTGCTGTTGGTGGTGGGCGGCAACGGCGGCCGCGAACTGCGTGGGATGGGCGAAGCTCAGCTGGTGGTGGTGCGGATGCGAGATCGAATGCTGATGCGAGATCGGATGCTGATGCGAGATCGGATGCTGATGCTGGTGCTGGTGAGCAATGGGGTGGCCCTTAACGGAGACGGAGACGGGCACGGGTACGGTGACGGGCAGCGGTACAGACACGGGCACCGGCACGGGAACGGTCACCGGCAGCACAGAGACGGCGGCGGCACACTGGCGCTTGGGCGACGGCGACAACACCTGTGGGGCACTTGCTGGCGTCTGCGGCAGCGTCGGCCTGCGTTTTATCGCAATCGACGAAATGGTGATGGCTTTTTCAAACACCGCCTGCTGGTTGTTGTTGTTGCTGTTGTTGCTGCTGCTCTGGTTGCTGATCCGACTGATCGAACTGATCGAATTAACGGCCGGGTGGTGGATGGGGCTGATCGGATGGCTAATGGCTGCTGGAGTCGTCGGCGCTACTGGCACCAAGTGCTGCAGTTGCAGTTGCGGTTCGGCGGCTGCTGCAGCGGCGGCTGCGGTGGCGATGAGCAGTTGATGATGGCTGCCCAACAGGTCCTGATAGTTGGCTATTTTGACGAATCACTTTAACTGCAAAAGAATAGAGAATGTTTATTTAATAATATATAATTTTAGTGAATTATAACACGGTATTTTGTTAATAATTAAAGTTATGTTAACGAATTTTCAAGTGTCAGTGCTAACATAATGTATGCCATGAAGTGGTAAAACTTTCTTTTTGACTTATGCCGATTTATTTTTAAATAATGACATTAAATTACATTTTATTATTTAAATATTTCCTATAATTTATTAATCCAGAAATACACTTTGAAATATCTGTTGCTACAGTAAGAATATAAATCATAATCCTGCAGAAAACAGAGTAATGAAGGTTTCAAATTTTGACTCTGAGTAGAAAACAAATATTTGGCCAGCGTGTGAGTTATTGTTTTTTGGCATATGCAAATAGCATTCAGATACTGCTGAAATACTTTTAGCTTATTTAACATAATGCAAATGTTTACACAACGCAACAAGAGATGAGGAGATGGATGGGAGGTCTGGAGCAACGCTGCATAAATCAAAAACAAATATGACGACAAAAATGTGTTCGATGGATGGGGAAGGCAGAACAGTGAAACCCAGAATTGACTGAACTATGAATATGACTTTTTATTTGTCTTTCCGATTGTAAAGCAATCGAAAAGTAAATGTTTTTCTTTAAATTCGCATGACTCGAGTGGAAAGAAGAACAATTTATCAATATCAATTAATCGAATTTCACTTATTAAAGCAATCAATTAGTTTGATATGAAAAACAGCAATAAATGTCACATTGTTAATATGAAAAGTTCCATCTCTTGATGTTTGTCATTGCTGATATTTATAAAGCAAGCTGCATTTTGGACTTTAATCGTTGGTAAATATGCAAGGAATTCCACTTTAGTGGGTCAGATTGGCAACACAGACAGTCCCTTTTATTTCTTGCAGTGTCTATTTGCGTAGTTGGGTAAAAAAAAAATTTAAATACACCGAGGCAACGGCAGCGGAAAGAGAATAACAGCAACCGCAAGGCAAGCAAACAAACTAAACAAAACACACAGATACACTCCGGAATTCACAGGGGAACAGGGGTCATAAGGGTATCTGAAACAACTTGAAAATTGAGCTGACAACAAACCAAAATTGTATTACAAACGCACGCTCCAGCTGGCAGAAATATGCACATAACTAAAGCCCAGATCTTGAAGATATGTTTGGGGATCTCTATATATGCATATGGATGTGCGATGTGTTTATGTGCAAATATATGCAAGGTAGAACCACAGGCAGGGCTTTGAATGCGGATTATACATAGTAGAGTGGAGCAAGGACAAAATCGAACCCAGAATCGAACCGCCAGCATCCCCGAAAAGCACTTTGACGCCTGGTGACACAAGATACTTTGCATATCTCGAGTTATGCAAGCGATAAACGAAGCTGAGATTTCAAAAGTTTCGAGTAACTAAAACCTTATCAGGTTTGAGGAAGAAGAAGTTTAGCAGAGACCTAATACGAATTTAATATGACCCCAGCAAATCAACGGACAAATGACGATTCGGGGATGACAGCAGCTATAATCCCGTATGATTAATAATTGACAAACAGACCGCACTATGCATATATAATAGACAATGAAACATGTATAGTTATGTGCGGGGGCTTCTTCTTTGCATTTATATCAATAAATTTATCGAGTGGTGTGAGATTTATGGCCAAAAATTGCGGACACTTTGCGATTAATGAGCGGACAACCAGGCGTATACGCAATGTCCGAAGAACATGAGAAATATATCATAGTTAGAGCGCATCAAACAAAACACTAATATCAACCATTTATGGATAAAGCCATGAACTTGATTATTGTGTTGCGCAAAATGATATAAATGAAATTGATTTCCGTGTGGGCAATTAATTAATTTTCGGAGCTGTTCGAACAACAACTTGTTGCCATAATATGCCGATGCGATGTGGTGGTGATGATAATAATAGAATAGAAAATTCTCCCCCTGAGAAATTATCCCTTTGATATTGTATTCTCTTTCTCCCTCGGAAATTCTCAATGCACTTTTGCAGCAATAAGTAAGTGACTAACACTAACAAAGTATTGTTTGCATAAGCAGCAACAGCGACACAATGGAAAAGGTGGACAAAAGGGGGTCTCAATAGAACCCAGAGAGTAAAAATAATGACGCTTTGCTATCTACCACATTTTGTTGTTTTCTGTCTATCCCATTGCCATGGAAATTAGTCAGTACAAAAGTACGAAAAAAAACTGTATGTGTATAGAGAAAAAAAATTGTAGAAAAAGCGAGTCATAAATATTGCTAATGAATTTCCCGCACGCTTTGCTGAGCTCAACAACAATAACAACGAAAACAGAACCAAAACCGAACCGAATCGAGTCTCTCTGCTAACTATATAGTATGCTGGAACGGAAGTTGGGAGCGGGAGCATTTGTTGTTTTTTGTTTTTTGGTTTTGGCATAAAATAAATATAATTAAATGTAATTTTTATAATGACAAATGCTTTGTTGTCGGCGGCGCGCCCTCTGAGCAATTATGGCAGCGCGCTCTCGACACAGAAAACAGGGAAAAAAGCAGCCATAAGGTTGATGCGAAATCAAAATGTTTTGTATCCCGAAAGCCGCAGCTCGAACTAGAGCAGCTGAAAGTTAAATTTCGTTGATCATCGATTTTGGTGGCTGGAATAAAAGGCCCAAAATTGAGTTTTGCCTCGACTGAAGCTTGTTCCATGGCTTTGAGCCCGCTGGCAATGTCGATTTGCCTGCTGCTCGCTCGATTAGCTGGCAATTGGACGGATGGGAATGGCTATGGGGCTATGGGGCGATGGGGCGATGGGGCCCTCAGCTCAATCAGTCGAGATTCGTTGTAAAAGATAGAGATACACACACACGCGAGAGCTAATAGATGCACGCCCACGATCCTCGGGGGCATTATGATGATCAGAGCTCGGTCGCAAACGGGTTTCGCCATAAAAATAAAGATGATTTTGGCCAGATCACTTGTCAGCAACTGAAATCGCAATTAGCATTGCTAATGCGTGAGGATAGACGACGGCCCAAAGTACTCGGTATCTGTGAGTACGCCGCAAGTATCTGCGGCTCCCACGTGATCTGCTTTTTCGTAGATTGCTGCACATTCCGCACTTGAGATACGAATTGTTAAAGATACTCGTTCAGCTCACGGGAGATGCAAATGTATCTCGTTTCGTGTCAAATGCCCAAATTTGTCAACAACTCGTCGCAATCATGAAGATGACGATGACGATGATGATGATGATAATAGGAATAATAACAATAACGACAACTATTATTAAAGACGGACCCCAGAAAGACACTTGGATGAGCTGACACGCCTAGTGGCACTAGAATAATAACTTGTCTCCAAAACCCAAGTGGTTTTAGCCATAAAAATGGGAAAAATATCTACCGTGTCATTGTTATTGCCACCCATACTCGAGGCAGTCGCATAATTAATATTTAATAAGCCAAGTCAAGAGCGTTGCCAAAAGTTTTCTCTAGTGAAATATTCTGTTTCCGAGCAACTCCTTTACCCCCTTTTTTTCACTTCTTCATGCATGTGTTTTCATACACTTGTTTGGGGCTTAGTTACATTTTATATGACGTATTTTCTATATTAAATATTTACCCTAAAATCTATACATTATATACTTAAAGCCTTTATGAGTTATTTCGAATATGAAATCTAATAACTGGTAAGAATCGTTTGAATCATCTAAAGATGGCTTAAAGCTTTCATCTCTGCCTTTAATTTTGTACATATTTCGGTACTTCAAAATTTAATATAATTTTTGCAGTGCATGAAATATTCGGTTTGTGTTTGAAGCTCACCTACCAAAATGTTTGTTTTCGTTTTCAACTTATTCCCTTACTGAAGAGAGGGAGAGCAGGATGTCTTGGTTTTGGCTCGTTGCGATGCCTTATGTGCCGCATATATTATGATGCTCGAGCAACATTTTTTATAACTTGGCATGCTCCAATTCTTTGGTGCAAGAGCTCGGCTCATGCCTCACGGCAGCCCGTCTCTATTTGCCATCGGAAGGGGGATTTAATGGAGGGAATGGGAACGGGGACTGGGACTGTGACTTGGACTGGGCGGGAGCAACTTGAGGATGAACCATTCGGAATGTGTGCGCAAGTATCTGCAAGATAGTTTGTTCTGGGCAACTTTTCTTCCCTGCCTGCCTGCCTGCCCTGCCTTTGGCTTCGAATCTTTATGTACACTCGGCAATGTATAGAGAGTCGAACACAGAAAAAAAGTAGAGTGTACCTCCTTCGTTTTTGAGAAAATTACAAAATCCATTAAGTTGCTTGCACGCAACTTAAACATAAATCCATCATACGCCATGTGGCACACATACAGAGCAAGGAGACAAGGACAAGTCGCAAGTGGGGGTGGCACCACTAGCACTAGCATGCAGCTCCAGATCCAGATCCAGCTCCTCTTCTCCGCCTCTGCTGATTCGGCTGCTTTTATTATCCACGCCATATTTAATGCACAAACATTCAGACACTCGAGTAGGTAAGTAGGTTGGGCTAAGTCTACATCGACGTCTATATAGAGAGATATATATACATAGTAGGTAGGTAACCGCCCCCGTTCCCCCTTCGAAGACATTTTCCTCTCGGCCTGCAAGGCTTTCAATTTAATTTCCTAGCCATCCAACTGACGAACTTTGTACTTTGTTCGTTGCTTTCGAAACTGCTTTCAATGCAGCAGCAGCAGCCTTTGATGGGGGATGTGTGTATCTTTTGGCTGATGGCTGGCGATACCATAAATCATAGAACCGATTACGCCAAATTGCAAACGTTAATGTAATAAAACCTCGGACCCAAAATTGCCCGTGGGGATAGAGGGAGAGATCTGGGAGAAAAGTAAAACTCACGTCTCTTGGGGGAGAATTGAGGCGAAGCGAGACAATAGACAGCTCTGTGTGTCTGCAGAATCTAGTTCAAAAGTTCAAGCAAAAAAGCGAAAAAGCGGAGATTGAAAGGCAACAGAAGACACGATCGCGGAGAAAGGGAGTCGCAATGAGACTGCACGTTTTGGAGCTTCTGTTTTGGACCACAATCGGAGACCCACTTTGGAGGCTTTACTTTATAACAACAAGGTCCAGCAATGAGTCTTTGTGGTTTTTCACTTTGAGTATGCTTTCATCCGCATCAAAGTGTAATGCCAGCTTGGCCAAAAGACCGCAAATCAAATGCCAGCAATGTGCAGCAATGAGTTTCGTGTGGGTGACAAGTACTCATCGTATTGGTTTTGTGTTTGCACCGAGAGAAATATGAAATTCCTGTGCTGCAAGGTTATTATTCAAAAACTCAACTTGATTTGCCTTTTCTCGCAGTGCAGTTCGAAGGAAGCAATATCGACCGATTAAGGTGAGAGAACTGCCCCTGGTCGAAGGCAATTTGCAACCGCAATGTACGAACTTAGGTACCGATGACAAATGCCATGACGCCTGACAAATGCCATTGCTGTCTCCATCATCATCAATGTCAAGATGCCACCCATTTTGCACCCACTGTCCCTTTGTTTTCAGCCATCTCCGGATCTCCGGGGCCTGTGTTCCATTAGTATTCGCAATTAATTTCCATCTGTGCTGAATTTTTTTCAAATTTCTAAGCTCACCGCCCAGGGAAACGAAAAGCAGCAAAAGGCGATGGAACAAAAAAAAAAAAAAAACAAAATCCTATACAAATCGCTGGGGAAAAATCTCTAAGCTTGGATATATAACTTTATATGTCTCTTACTCTCTATATATATACAATTTTTTGTTATTCCGACAATGGAGGTTAATTAACATTAATTTTGCATAATTAAAGCAGAGGCAGAAGTCAAAAACAATAGTACGAGCCACTGAAATGTAGTGGGGCGGCCGGGAAAATCTCCACGAGCAGTCACCAGATTATCTGTCAGTGGGTCAGTGTCAAGGGTTTTCCCTCGAGGAGTGAACAAGGAAAAGCTTTTCGGCCCCTCGAACTCGATTTATATTAATTTCCATTGCCAGAGATGAGGAGATAAAGCCGCACTTGATTACTCAATTATTTTGCATAAATTAAGAGTATTGTCTTTGACATTTAACTGTTGGCTTTTCGCAAATCCTTGGCCAACCACAAATGTCTGTGTGAGAGACGCCAAGACAATTTGTGGTCAAAGTTTAATTGTCAAGAAAGAAAGTTCAAGATTTCTGGTTGTGAAGTTGTGGTTAAGATAAAAATTAGTATTGTCATACGAGAAAAATGAAAATTGTATGGAAATTTAAATGACAAATATTTGATGTATTTGAAAATTAAATTATTACACATAAAGCGTATTAAACATATAACAAAATGTGACTGTTTTTTCTACTAGCTTGACCACAACTGTATGAGCTTGGAGCCTACATATTTCTACTTCCGCTTGGCCATTGAACAAAGTGCTCTCCTCTTTCTGTGCATTTCTGAAATTGCCTCAAATCAAGCTCAAAGTGCGTGTGCGTCTTCTGCCTTCATCCGTTTGTTGCTCTTTTTCTTTTTTCTTTTTTTCATAAATTGCGCTTTGTTTATTATGCCTCCGTTGCCGCTCAACGCTGACCCGGCTTGAGAATGATGTCATTAATTAATGTGAATGAGTTCAGTATGATGTCAATTAGCTGCGGAAAGCGCACTTGGCGGCAGAAGGCAGAAGCAGCGACTCAGCAAAATTCAATGGATAATTTGTTGCTGGTCAGAAAGCCACCCACACTTTGGCAAAAATAAGCACACTTGGCTCAAAAAGGGGACGGTGGAGTATAGAATTTTAAATAAATGTATACAATAATATTAATAACTTAAGGAAAATTGTTGGAATATTGTACCCTTCCAGGGTATTGCAACTTTAGTTAGAAGCTAGAAACTAAGTGAAAGAAGTCATTTCCGGCCCTATAAATCATATATATTCTTGATCATCATCAACAGGCAAACCTATTTAGACATCTCAGAAAGAAACAAAAAATTTACAAATTTCTTCAAAATTTTATAAGGGGTTACATCGTAAAAATTGTCGAAAATTTGCAAAAATTTTAAATTTTAATAAAAGTCAAATAGAGTTAATAGATTTATTAACCTAATGCAAACTAACATAGTAAAACTTGACGAAATGAAATTAATGCTTTTTTGGCTACGGTATGAGTTCATTAAGTTTTGATATTTTATCATAAAAAATTCAAAAATTTTAAGCTGAGTTTTGATCGATTTCCGATTCTATAATTCATTTCAGATTCCCAAAATTAGTTGACTTTCTTGTTTGGGAATAATCTTCACATTAATTTGCAATTCCTGTTGGAAAATGATAGTTTTTTTATTTATTAAAACGTGTATTTATTACTTTTCCATGAATTTTATATCAGAACCTAGCAGATTTGATTTTCAAGTGTAAGTACATCTACTGCACTTGGATAAAAACGCAGACAGACCCACTGGCGGCTTAAACAATTGCGGAAGCTCTTGAGATTCCTTCTTCTCATTTTTTTGTTGCTTATAAAGAACATCTCTCTCGATTACCATAAGCAGCTGCGCTGTGCTTAGGCAAAAGTTGAGGACTTTATCTTCGGCAGGCAGGAAACTTTGGCCCAAAGTACTTAACAATAGTTAAGACCTACTCCCAGATGCGGCGAAGAAAGAAGGCTGGCTGGCGCAATCATTAAAACTCAACTCCCAATGGAAGCGGTATACCCGAAATATAATAACACTAAGTAAATGCAATAAAATGAAAATCCAACTGGGGAAATTTCGCAATGATTTATTGTTGTTGCCGAACAAAAAGAACTACGGCGAAAAACAAAAGCGAAGAAGAAAAAGTAAAAGGCATTATGCTGATCAAACTCGGATGGAAAACTTTTGGTAGCTCTGCTTACTTACGAAAAGATTTTTGTGTTTTTCTTTTGGAGCACTGAGAACTGACTTCGATTTCAACTCACCTGCAAAAGATAAAAGAGAAAGAGCCATTAATTTATTATTTATTACGATTTCTTCTTAATTCATAAAGTAAACTTAAAGTTTTCGTTTCCCATGCAGCATCTCTAAGCTTTGCCCGCTACTTGTAGGGTTAATTAATAACGCTAAACGAATATTATTTTGATTTATGGTCTTTTAAATAAACTATACTTAAATAGCATATATATAAAAATATTTTAAAAATACCTATTATCACTTACAGACTCGCAAAATAACAATTAAAATTCAGTAGGAGGAGCCGGAAGATGTGTAAAAGAAAACAAAAGAGACGTAAATGTAGACAGAAGCTCCATAAATTTCTCCTTTTTCAATATTCGAAAGTTCCCCAGGCCTTGGATGGATTTTCTTCCCTTGCAAACCCAAATTGCATGTTCCAAACAACCGGACAAACGATTGTTTAGAGCCTGGTCAGTGATTTTTTGGTCTTTGTTTTTGCAGGCCAATTGTTGCTACAATTTGTTAATGCAAAAGGCGAAAGGCAAAATTCGGACCGAGTTCAGTTCCTATTCCAGTCTCAGTCTCAGTCTCGGACTCAGTTTAGTTTAGTGATTTTGTGGTATGTGTTTCTGCAACGAAGGCGAAACAATTTCTGTGGTCAAGAGCCTTTCACCAAACAAGAGCAGTTGAGAGGGAAAGAATAACATAGAGTAGAGCACCGAGTTCATAGCTCACGAACTCCCATCCCCGAGATTGAGTCGGCCCTCTTTTTTTGGGGGGGCTGGTCATGTTATCGCCCCTCTTTTTGGCCTGGCTAAATCTGCCATTGAGCCCCCTCTCAGTTGTGGCCATTACTCTGGGCCATCCCCTTGGTCTGGGGAATTTGTTTAGACCCAACCGAGTCTGAGCCCCGTTTAAACAATGTGGCTTTTTGTTTATTCCTCTTCACTCCTGGCCGACTTTTTGGGGTTTCCCCCCACAGGCATTGGCTGAGGATGAGGAAAAGTGGTAAGTGAGACTTGCAATCAGCTTGCATTCTTATCTGTCAATGGGAAATCAGTCGGAATTACCTCTCCAAATCAAGAGTATATCAAAGTACCCGCCTGTCTTTACTAATGATGAGCAAATAATGAGAAAAAAAAATATTGCAACTAGAGAGCGAGAGGTGACAGATAAGAAAAAGCCGAGCGAATTCTTTAGTCTCTGGGCTCTTTGCCAGCAGCTATATACATATATTCCTCAATTAGCTTCTGGCGGGTTAGACAGAGAGATATATACATATAGAGACAGAGAGAGAGAGCATCCCACACATAATAAACTAAGTGCCAACCCTTGAACAACAAATAAAGCGATATTTACTTATGAGCAACTCAAACTTACTCTCCGAATCCTTTTTATCCTTAGAGACAGGTTTTGTATTATATTTACACATGCCATTTAGTGCAGAGACAGAAATTAGGGTAACTTTTCTAATAAAAAGCTTATAATAACATAAAACATTACAGTATCTTTAATTATGTGATTTCTTCAGTCTTTAATACTACAAAATTATGCTTAAGAACCCTGTATAATGTCGCGGTATTATCGATTATCTAAACCCTGTATAAACATAGACTTTCTGTGACTTTAATTACCTCAATTGTTCAGTGTTTAATAATATAAAATTTAGCTAAACAAACCTGCTTAATATCATATATAAAATTTGTATAACTATATTTCAGATTATCTTTAGTAAGTTCCCAGAAAACCCCCTGATTTTTCGTTCTCTGTAGCTACCTGTTTCCCAGTTCGCATGGGGTGGCAGATATTTTGCCTGATTGGGGGTGTCTGGGCTCACACACAGAGTGTACAGGTCTCAGATTACATGCTGGCAGCCCTTTTTTACCATTCCTCCTTCGTTTTTTTGATGGATGGATGGATGGTTTCCCTTTTTCCTTTTGCTTATTTACTTAAGCAAGAACACAGAAAACTGGTTGTCGCCGCCAGAGTGAAGAATCATGTGAGTTGAGCAGGAAAAGTGACAGCGGAAGGGGAAGTCGGTTGTGAAAGGGGTTTGGGGGGGATGGGGATGGAGATGGGCAAGTGACAGTTGGCACCACGGAAGTGGTTTTGATTTAAAACCGCTTCGCGCCGAATGACGCAAGATAAACAGATGCTTGCCGACGGAGAACAGGTGCCGACAGGTGTGAGAGAAGAGCGAGAAATATAAGCCAAAGAGAAGGCTAAAACAAAAGTCAATTAGGATATGGGAATCTTAGCCGAAGTCGAACTGGTTTTCGATTTATTTGATTTACTTTCCTGAGCTTCCAGCAGGTAACCAATTTAAGGAGCTTCATAGGAATACTATCTAAATATTCTGGCATCTACATGACTTTATTTTTAAAATTTCTATCAATTTTGTAAGCAATTTGAAAGAGGAAAATACTACTATCAGACAACTATCAGACTTCTAAACCATTCTTAAACATTTCTTGCTGCAAAGACTTTATTTAAAGTCAAAATGTTGTTGAAATTTGTATCGTTATTTTTCCCCATCATCAATTTAATCATTGTTCCTTCGTTTTCTACCAAATTGTTCACGCAATTTTGATTGTTCTGATGCGGTTTATCTAATTTGTAATTACTGCTGAAAATGAAATTCGAAAACAAAGACAGACAGAGGGAGAAGCGAAACCACAAAACACAATCACAGTGAATGCAAAGGGAGAGGGCTTATGGAGGATGAACGGGGAAGTACCAGTTCCAGACTGGCTAAATCCCCCCACTGGGCATACTGGCGGCTTATTGGCAATCAAATTTGGAGCAGAGCTCGTGTCTTAGTCTGGGAATATCGTGGGAACGAGATGAACAAGGGTGGCTCAGACCTCGTGGAGTGTGGAGTTTCAGCTGATTAGCATAATTGACTTTGTGTTAAATTTAGCATTTAATTAATGTGAGTGTGTGTGTGTGTGTGTACAGAGCAGGCGAGGTGGTAACAAACATTTGGTGGAATTTGGTGTTTCCCCGGAGCCAATATACCTAAGCACCGGATCGATTTGAGGAGTAACCCAGAATTACGGAAACACCACGCACACTTACGACCAATTGTTGTGCCTCCTTTGGCGCTCAGTTTGGCAAACACATGTGCTCCCAATTCCAAGCCGAAAACTCTCCCAGCGCCGGCACTTGAACAAAGCCCGGCCATAATTGACTTTTCCAGCGGAGCAGCAGAAGCCGGCAGGCAGGCAGGCAGGCGGGCAGGCATACCACAACCACTTAACACCTCCCAAACCACCCACAAACAAAAGGAGAAGGCAACGGCAGAGCCGGCAGAGCAGAAGGCCGCAGAAGGAAAGGCGCTCTAGAAAAACTTTGGGCCAACCCCTCGGCAAAGCACTTAACATGTTCATCAATTGCGCTCTCGCCACTCGCTTCCCAGACACACAATCCCGGTCCCGGGCCCACAGACACCAAGACAAAGTGTCCCGGCTCACAGGGCAGCCGGGAAATGGAACGGAATGGGCTGAAATTCCTCTGGGTAGTGAGTGGTGGGGGATGGGAGAAAATCTGGGCAAGCCAAAACAATGCAACGCTCCAAGCCACGAAGAAGCCAGAGCCCCAAAGAGAGTGCCGTGAAATCGTTTGGCGACAGGAAAGACGGCCAAGAAAGTAGAACACATTTTGACAGTGAAAGAAATTTGATTGGAAAAGAATGAATTTGAAATGCAAAGTCAAGTCAAGTATAAAGTTTATCAGTACAACTTTACCTCTAATTGAACAACAGAAGTTTATGATTTTTGAAACAACATATCATATATATGAAGCCTTATAATTTGTTGTACCATTTTCTCTCTGTGCACTGTCGGGGGAGTAGGTTACACGCCTACGCTAGAGCCACTGTAATTTGTTAGATGCTCCACGCCAAAAAGCCCAAGCCAAGTCAAGGCCTCAAGATGTTTCGGGCTGTAATTCAAGCTGAGCTTTAGCCGCAAGGGGAACCGAAATGAAGAGGAGTCCGCGATGTAGGCGATCATAAAATCTTGGCTAGCTAACTTTGGTCAATGTCTAGACTCTAGACAAGAATCTAAGGCTAATGAATGTCATCGCGAAGAACTAGTTAAACCAGTTTAAGGAGCATATGGCAACTGGGGGAAATGGAAGAAAAGAAAAGATGCGAATGCCCTTTGGGCACAAGAATTTTCCCCCAGGCACTTTAATCTTCATACTCTAGATGACAGGTGATGGCCTTTATTTTGGGTTAGTTAACTAACTTTAAATAATTATAAATATTAAAGAGAAGTAAGCTTAGCATGAAGGAGAATTATACTATAATCTTTAACTAAAAAAACTTAACATAACTCTTAAAAGGTGTAACTAAAACTTGTCACTATTTAGTTACAACCCTTTTTTATATTTTGCTGAATTTATATGGAGTATTGGGTATCTCATGGTCGGTTTTTTTTCTATTTCAGTCTCAGAGACATCTCGGCGGATGATTAATTTGCGCTTTTGACCGCACACGCTGAGTGGCTGAATGGACTGACAGAAAGGCTGGAAGGTTTCTTCACTCAGCGCGATGTCAAACTCAAATGGGACAGAGCTCAGGCTGATGAACACTTTGTGGAGGTTTATGCAAATGAACAGTGATTGGGGGGGCAATGGAGTTGTCCGGAGAGTAGCTGCATAAGTATCCGCATAATTACCCATAATGAGTAGAAAATGGAAAGTATCCGCCGACTGGGTTAAGCAAATTGTGGTTGAGTGACCGAGGAGCGAGAGGAGAGGGGAATTGAAGGTAAACAAAGATTTTCCCATTGCCTTCGGTCTTCGATTTGCACATAGCACACAGCAAATAATGTGAACATAATGAACAGAAGCACATAGATCCAGAGATTTCAATTCAATTAAAGGACTATGCTTGAAGGATTAAAACCTCTTTGTTAATGCGCACTTTTAGTGATTGTTTTTAATGGAAATTTTGCCGCTCTGTTGTTTTCTCTCTGTGTAGATACACCAGTACACATCATCAAGTTTAGGTGTAAACAGATACAGAACCCGGGGAGCCGGAGGTGTTAGCAGTTGCGCAAATTTGCATGGCGTCAACAGGTGGCACCGCTGGCAATGCCAAAGCGCGAAATCTATTTATTTAGTTACACATTTCGCTGGGGCTTCGTCTTGCTTTCAACTTCAGCCAACTCGAGTGTGTTTCAATTTTTCAACTTCAACTACTTCGGCAACAGTTTAGCCTGCCACAACACACTCTCCTCCTCCTCCTTCTGCGGCTGCGGGCAATGTCAGTCTGTCCACTCTGCTGCACTTCATTCCAGTTGCTCCTCCATGGAATCCACACCGCCGACGAAATGCAAATGTGGCAGCCAGGCAGCGACTCTGGCGAAATGATGCAACAGTCAAGCTCAGCGGAAAAGTCGAGGCAAAAAGCCTCGAGTCAACGTTTTTCTCGTTCGATCTTCGATGCCTTCGAGGTCTCGACTCCAGTTGAAGGCAAACAAAGACAAGCCCCGCGGCATCGGATACTTTGTAATAATCCCCAACTAACAGTTGGAAACACTCGCAGTACAGCGCTAAAATATCTCCATATGATGTGGCTCTGGGGGGAACGAATGGCTTTCTGCTGCTGCTGATGATGATGATGATGATGATGACGATGTTGAAGGCAGTCTGTCAGTGCAGTTTTGCCGAACAGAGATGACTTCGTGAGAGGAAGTGCTTGAAATGTGTTTAAATATAGTTGTGGGTTCATAAATAAGATATATAGTTGCAAAATTAATGACAAATAATCGATGATTCTCTTCAGGAGATCTTTTTCTAGTTTCTAATCTAAGTGGTTATTCTTGTTTCTCTGATGATTCTCATTTAAATACTCAGTATATTTATTGCACAAGACACTCATGACTTTCCCGGGCATTTTCCTTTTTCACGCCACCATCTCCGGGGGCCACCACCACATCACGTTTCCCTCCGAGTTGGCCTCGCTTATTGGCATTCACCATTTCCCGCTGATTTCTGTTGTTTTTTCGTCGAAGATATTGTCTCTTGAGCTTGGCTTCGGCTTCGGATTCGTATTCGTATTCGTTTTGCTTTATTTTACTTTTATTTATTTATATATGTACATATATATATCTCTTCTTTTTTCACTGCGGCGCGTCAGAAACTCGTGCATGGGGATCAATCTCTCCATTAGAGTCGTCATCGTCATCGTAGCTGGGTTTCTCTGGTTATTGCATTGTAAAGACAGAAGGCAATGTAATGATGTTTGCGTCATGAGCGGCATTTCTAGCTCAAGAGTGTGGATTGTCTCAGGCCATGGATGTATCTGTATCCAAGTAGCTGAGTATCCGAGTATCTGAGTATCTCTGTATCTGTTGTCGTGGTGCACTTGTAGAGCTCCGTCGCCCGTCACTCACTCGTCTCGCATTTCGCATTTGCGGGCGAATATTGTGTAATATGCATTGTTGTTGGCTCTGCCAGGAATTGGGTAATCCATATGGCCAATATCAAATATGAACCACCTCAACTGAAAACGAAACTCAACAAATGAGAGCTGTATATAAATACATATATTTGTGTTTGTTTAGATATTTATAAAACTTCCATCTCTGCACATTGAGATGGATTGACGCGAAACATTTGCATCTTTTGCATAGTTTATCAATTTAAGGTGGCATCGGGGCTAAAGCCTTTTGATAAATTGCCCGACACGAAAGCAGCATTCAACATTTGTATCTGTATCTGTATCAGCGCGTATCTGTATCTGTATCTCAGAGATATGAAAATATAAAACGGGACAAATTCAACAATCAATCAGATGGAGACGACACTTAATGCAAACGGCAAATTTTTTATAAATAAATATTTAACATTTTCTGAACAATCCACAGGGGGAAAATCGGAGAACTTTAGCATTTACTGAGAGCTCAGTCGTAGTACATATAAATGAAATAAATAAAAATAATTCTGAGGAAGGCTTGAAATCATTAAAACTATATAGATATTTAATCAGAATCTAATCTAACCATTATGAAAAGGATTTATATTATAAAGAAAATACTTGTAACTTTTCAATTGGCTTTCTAATTAATCAGAAAAGGATTCATGTCTTAAAAGTTAGTAACCTAAAATATATTCCTGATATATAAACAACAATCAATCAACAAATATTAGTTTTGTTGTACTCTAACTATAATGTTTTATAAAAACTGATCTTTATAGTAAGAATTGTTTTACGATAATTTAATTTCAGTGCATTTCCCTCTTAACTAAGCACGTGCGCCTACAATAAAATTTGAAAATTTATTGCCTGGTTACAGCAAAACGCAGGATACCTTTTCGGCCACTTCAACCCCTCGATTGTCCTCCCTCCTGAGCCCTCATCCCTCAGCTCTCGGCTCCTTGACCCCGCACCTCCTGCCACCGTATGTATGTGTGTGTGTCTGTGTGTGTGTATTAATGTTGCATGTTCATTTGGTTTGCGTGCAGGTCTTCCTTCTCCTTGCCTTGGCTCCACAGCTCATGCTGGTTGTAAATTACAGTGGCGGAGCCATAGAACGAGCACTGTGAGCAAAAACGAACCCCTAACCCTGGTTGCAACCCTCGCGTACCAAAGTAGCCAGCATTTGGACTGGTTTCCAGGACACAGGACCTGATCCTTTTGCGCCCCGCCTCTAACGAGCCGCGCGACAGCTGATGGCCATGGTTTGCTCTTGGCCGTTGGCAGTTGCCAGTTGCCAGTTGCCAGTTGGTTTTATGGCCACCCAAAGGCCACTGAACCGCACCTTAAAAAACAAAAAAAAAAAAAAAGGCGCTAAAGCAAACTGTGGCCAAGTCGCAGTTTGATTAAAACTATACACAGACAGATACACACATGGCTACAGTAATAAATGGCCAAACATGGACACATGGGAGCAGCCAGCCGCCTTAGGTCTTCAAACTCGTTGCTGTCGTCTTTTTATTGTATACCCTTACATAGGGCTTTATAATTATGCCCCGGAAGTTTGGCTCTAAAGACTTTGTAAAGATGAAGAAGAGTCTGGAGCATTTTTATTAGTTGTCCAGATTTGGGCATGTTTCTAAGCTAAGACATGCTAAAGTCAGTGATTTGTGAAGCATATCTTAATACTGAATTTATTTTAATAATTTTCTTTTAAAAATAGACCGTCCCCTTAATGATTTTCTTCCCTAACTTATTCCCTGAATAGTTCATTTCGAAAGGGAGTTAAGAATATTCGGTTTAAAAAGTAAACTTTCCTGTTCTCGTATTTTGTAATGTATTTTATTTTTGTTTTAATAGTCTTAGCTTGACCTCGTCACCGGTCCGCGTTTTGGCCCAGCGGCGCTCCCTTCCTGACCCGCTGTCTTTCCTCTTCCTGTCGCCCATCTGTTGTCCCGCCCGCCCCTCGCTCACCTGAGTACACAGGGTGTGTGTGTGTATGTGTGTGTGTGTGTTTGTCGTGTTTCATGTCGGAAGTGGAAATTATCCGCAGTGCACTTTGCCATTGCCATTGCCCTGGTGACTGACTGGTTACCCACTCCCCGTGCCCCTGACTGCCCCTCTCTCCCTTTGGACCTCCCTTCGGCTTTAGCATTTTGGTTTCGTTTCGTTTTCATTACCCGCTATCGCAATCCCCAGGCAAGTCATTGACACACCTGTGGTGAGCATTATCAGGGAGAGGTGACGCCAGGTGAGGTAAGGTTAGGTATATCTTTCGCTGTTACCACTCTCTTTTTTTTGTCCCTTTTAGGCACATTCTCTGGAGAGTTTTGAGCATTTGCAGGCGTTTTTCCTTAGTGAATTGCATTGTTGATGGGCGGATTGTAGAAATATACCCAAAAAATGTTTATATACAGACCCTTAGATTGTTAAATAGCAATCCAGGTGAAGGTATATCATATAAGAACACATTTTAGAACTTTCTTTCTGCGATTTGCATAGATATTTACAGTAGTTCATGATTATATGTTTAGATTTCATGCCTTTTAATTCTTTTTGTACATCTGGAACTCACAATATTAATGGTTTTCTATAATATCCTAATTTCCCACAGAGTTATTATTAATTATGTCACATTTTAAGGATTACTTTCAGCTTAGTTACTAATTTAAAAAATAACCTAATAACCAAAACAAACTTGCTAAGTAAACTTGGTTTAAATGTCAGCTGGCAAAGAGTTCAAGGTGATTATCAGAATTTTCTTTGCTCTTATCATTTCCCCCTAATGCCTTTCCCTGATAGAAAACAATTTCAGGAAAGGTAATTTCCCAGAACAGAAATTCCCCCAAAACCGAAAATAGGAAATGGGAAACACAAAAGTTCAAATAACACTTCCGAAAACCATTTGCGATGTTGGCGATAATTGTTTGTAACTAGTTACAAACCAGACCCGCACACTCTGCAGAGCAAATGACCCTTATAAGTCGAAGTGGTGAACCTCATTACGACATTTGGGCATTCGCCACGCATTCCGATCTCTAAAACTATAAAACTCAATGATCATTCGATTCATTCATTCAGCATGTATGGCGGGTCGAGAGAGTATTCCCAACTTAAATTCAATTAGATTTTATTGATGATTGATTTCTATTGAGGCGGAGAAAAGAGAGCGGGGTCAGAGGTTGGTTCCCTCGATCGGAGGAGAACGGTGGGGGATCTTTCTCTCTTTCTCTGTGGGAAATCGTGCACTAATTGTCTTTAATTCAATTAGCACACACTCCCCACACACACACACACACACATGCGGACACTTTACTTAAATTGCGGTGACCTAACAAGCCACCCATCAGATACTCGAATTTATCTCTCAGATTGCAGGGCCTAGATGATATCGACCATTTCCCATATGTAATATCTATATATACTTTATGGATCGTTATATTATTTCCGCTGCCAAACACAAATAAGCACGCACACATTCAGCCAAACAATCCAAGTTTATTGATACAGTTTCCTATACCGTTCTGACTGAATATATGAGTAAAAACACACACAATTTCATGCAATTGCCGAGGCTCATGTTATCAGCTGAAGCCACATACAGAGATACCTTGATAAACGTATTCATATTTGTGTTCGATTCGGTCCTTACTTTTATCGATATTGTAAACAGACACCGTTTGGCCATCACCACCGATAGATACATTGATAAGTCGGAGTTGGGCTTAGCTCTCTGTGCTGCTCCCCCTCACATTTCTGGAGACAGCTGACAACACTCTACCCCAAAAAGTAATCACTCCTCCCCTCGGCCATCGATCAGTGGGACTTATTGCGCGGCTCGTTAGGCGGCGACCCATGACGGATATTGTGTAGTATGTACATATGGATGTACGTACATACATATATCGGGAGGTCTGGGTCGCAGCTCTGGCATTCCGGGTGAGAACGGGACGCAGATATGGCATACGCGGCTGCAAGCTCTATGCACAGTGAGAAAATGTCACGAAATTATGCTCAATTTAAAGATTTTTAAAGAACTCTTCTAGACTAAATACTAACAAGGTCTTAACGTCTGCTATATAAATATTTAAAAAGGTTTAGAAAGTATGCTTAAAACACCTTCAATCATCCTCTAAACTAACAAATTACCTTATATTAATTTCAAACCCAAAAATCGAATAATTTTTATGTTTTCTGTTCGCCATAACAAACACACAGTAAAAACATACTTTAAAAATAAGGATAATGAGCTTGAAAAAGTTAAAAAGTTTAAGGAAGTATGCTTAAAACACCTTCAATCATCCTTTAAACTAACCAATGACCTTAAATTAATTTCAAACCCAAAAATCGAATAATTTTTATGTTTTCAGTTCGCCATAACAAACATACATTAAAAGCAGAAGTTTAAAATTAAGAAAATAAACTCGAAAAGGTAAAAATACTTTCAATTAAATAATGATATTCATCTTGTTCACCCAAGAACAATCTTTTCTTGACCCTCCAGAGAAGTACATTTCATGAATAATAATTTTTAATATGAAATTAAAACCATAACCATCCCCCCATCGCTAAGAAGCCAACTAAAACTTGAAAACAAAGTTTCAGAACAACAACTTCTGGTCATAGAAACCTTACCATATATTTTTTTCGCTGTACAACACAATGACTTGCCTAAAGTTCGCTTTTCTCTCCAAACAAGCTATGTATCTTACTCTCCCATTGCTTTGGGTTTATTGTTTTAGTCGCCTTGCTCCGCTTCGTGCTATTGCTATTGTTGTCGTCGTCTGTCTATATAGACAGACCGGGAATTATATAAAGTCAACAGCAACAGCGACAGAAAAAAGCAAAAGCAAAAGCAGCGGCAACGACAACCACAATCTACATACAGTTCACTTTAATTGACATCGATAATTAAAATACTATTTTGTATTTGACATTTTCTCCAGAGGTTTTCCCCCCCATCGCTCTGCTGAGCTAAACAGTTTTCTCTCCCTTATATTTTCGTGAGCTTGCATATGTTGCTCCATGATCTATAACCTCATTGCTTTTGTCTGACAGATACTTGATCCACTTTCCCAACTCTTTGTTGTTTTTAGCCACAGCCACACAAAGGTCGAGGTGCTGCTGGCTACTTGAGACCGAAAGCCAAGTCAAGTGGCGAGATACAAAGTTTTGCCCTTACCCCCCACCCAACTGTAGTAAATGCTCTATCTGTTTGCCGTGATAATTACCCAACAATTAATAAAGTTAACCACTTTCGTTGCTTGATATCTACCTCATGCCCCCAGTCAAGTGCGAGGTTCTGATTACGAATCACGGAAACTATCGCGTTCATAAAAATAAAGAAGGCTATAAAGGGAACGAGGAAGGGGACAGTAGGCCGTATGCCTCTGACACACATAATGTAATCGCTTCTTATTGGTATATTGATAAAACGAAATGAAGGAAATAAGTACCTTTTATGAGTTGGTAGGCGACACCAAGAAGTTGGCTTTAGATAAGAATTTATACTTAAAACAGTAGCAGCCGGCGCTTGGTAATTGAATTTAAAGGTAGTTGCTTCGTTCTATATAGAGATACTGCATTGAAAACTATGAGATACTTGGGGAAAACCTTTGAGATACTTTTTGTTACGTTTGGGATACTTGCTTGAAACCTGAAATTGGTTATATTTAAAGATATAAGCCTAGAGAAAAAACAATTATAGATTATGGGGAATTCTACAATTCGGAAATGGTTTAAATACAATGACTCATAGCTAGTAAAATAAAGCCTTTCCTTTACTATTTATGAATATTCTCAAATGACTCAATTTCATACCCATTTGAAAGCAAACTGAGTACTCATTTCCAGCATTTCGACTCACACTGAAGTCAGAAATGTTATTGCAAAACTATTTCGCAAGTCGACCCCCAAGACAGAATTCCAGGGAAGTTGTCGCCAGCTCCCAAGCCCAACTCAGACATAGATAAGCCCCCATTATCGTAGGTACTGTTTGCGAATAAACTCAGCCTATGCATATAGTTTTTATCGTCACGTCGCAACTATAAAACATTATATAATGTTCCCGGCTTGGTGTGGCTATCCGCGGCTCTAGTTAAAGTTCCCATTTCGAAGTTCTCCCCCACAGGGCAGACCCAGCGATAAGAGTTCTGTTTCCCTAAGCATAATTAGTGGGTCAAGTACAGAGAGTGGTGGCAGTGGGGCAAGAGTGGTTCGAAAATCTCACTCTCTGAACTCTTTTTTATTTTATACTATTTCAGAGGTTTTATTGATTTCCTATACACGTATATGGGATTTTTAATAAAGGCTTTATTGATATTTATAAATATTGAATGGCTTTCGTATAGTTTGATTTCTCTTATAATTTCTTTAAAGGCAAACTCAATGGCTATTGAAATATTTTACCTTTTTGTAATTATTATTTATTTATTTTCCTCTCGTTTCCTTCTGCTGCTGCTGCTGTTGCCTGTCACTTTTAACTGGTTTTAGTGCCGTGCTGTTGGTGGTGTTGCTATTACCAACGTTGTCGGAGTTTTACTTTTCAGCTGCACTGTAATTGAAATTTTTGTAACCGTTGTTGCTGTAGAGCATTTCAAATTGTTTTGCACCGCCCACTTGGAATTATTTTTTCGCGTTTGATATAGGTTTATATATATATATAACTATATATATATATATGCACTGGGGAGCTCCGATGTTTTGTAGATTTATGGTTTTGGTTCTCTGGTTCAGTTAGGGTTTTGTAAATCGAAAATTTCGTATCACAATTTTTTGGTTTGTTTCTTTATTTTTTCTTAGTTTTGCTTTGGAAATATTCTCACTTTGATGCCTCTGGGGGAATAATTATTAGTGGTAGTAACAAGGTGTTTAAGTCGTCGGTTATTAGCACATTTTATTGTCTTTCATGCAACATTTAATACAACAAATACTCGTATCCAGTTGAAAGTTCTTGCAATTGCGGCGAACTAACTATAAACAAATAAACCTGTTAGCCCGGCCAAGAACGCAGCAGCAGCAGCTGATTTATGTTGCCGTGCTGGTAGATATATGTTATGCACGAATATGTATATTTATAGAGGTAACGCTAGTGAACCGGTTTGTATCTGGTATTCTTGGCCCGCAAAAGCCGAAAGTCTTGGACTCGGCCAACAATTGATACAATTTGCGGGATCATTTTCTGCTGGCTGGCTCTCTGGGCCCTGTCTGTTCTCTCCAACCGATTTTCATGGCCGTTAGCGGGTGTCTGTGTGTGGGAAAGCCCCAGCAAACGGACCCCAGGCACTCGGACCAATTGCATAATGAATGCAGCGGTAAGAACGCTCGAAGTCAACGACTTTCACACGCCCAAAACCAAAGCCAAATGCCGAAGGGAAGCGGGCCTAATGAGGGGAAAGGCAGAGAACAGTGCGCGAGTTGAAAAGGTCAGCGGCACTGGCAGATGGAGTAAGGGGGAAGAGCGGCACAGATTGAGCTAAAAACACGGCAAGAAATAATCATTTAAGATCCTAAACATATTTCAATTTCATTCTTGACTTTTTTCTTACCAAAATCTATGAAATCTAGCAGAAATAATATGTATACCTTAAGCTAGTTATATTTATCTTTAGCTTTTTGCAAGTCGTTTTTAAACTGATAATTAAGATTAATTGAAGGAAATAGAAAAAAAAAATCATCAGCTCAAAGACACAATAACTCAGTTTAAAAAGGTCTAAAATAAACCCAATTGTCAAGCACATCAGTCTTAAGAATCATATTACTGACAGCTTAAAATAGTTAATTTTTAATATTTTAATGCAGTTCTTTTTGCCAGTGTATTTGCTGACCAAGTCCAAGTCGAGCCCGATCCCATGTCCGCATTGCTTCAGCGGAAATAATCGTAAAGTAAGGTACCACCGAGGGCACCAACAGACACATAAAGACAAAAGCCAGGTTCAGATGGCCAAGAAGCAGGCGAATGAGGCAGGAGAGGCAGAGGCATGGACAGATGGAGTTGGCCAAGAAGCAGCAGCAGCAGCAGCGGCAGCGGGACAAGCTGGAGGAGAATGAAAGAAGCAGTAGGCAATGGGCATAAAATAAAAGTTTAGCGCAAAGCGGAATTGAAATGGATGGCTGGCCAAGAACTAGACTCTCGACTCGACTCGCCTCCGAGCCAGCTCGCCCGACTGTTGACTGTTTGTCGACTGCTGTTTGAACTTGGCTAAAATAAATAAAGCCATACAACCGACCAACTGGGAACAACTCCCCCCCGATCCGCGCTCTCTCCGGTCGGTTGGGTGTCAGAAAAGTTTTGTCGCTGGCAAAGTTAACATTTCGCACCCCAAATGAAAATGAAATAGTTTTCCTTTCGGCCCTCCTCCTACAAATACAAATACAGATCCCGAATACTGCAGGGAGTTTGTATTTTTTTTTTTTTGCAATTTTTTGTTTTTCGCATTTTCCTCCTCTTTCGGGGTGATGTATTGGATTCATAATTAAATCTTCTGCTAATTGTGCGGCGTTCGTAATGAAGACATAGAAGAATGCGTCGAAACTTCTGAAGGTTCCAATTAAATGGATTTTCGACCAGCCAAACCGAACCGAACAAATGGGGGAAATTCCTGATGCCCTGAAAATTATTTTGCCACATTGCAATCGCATCACGCAATTGCAATGCGAACTGAGAACTGAGAGGCTAGAGAGCTAGAGAGTCTCGTCTAGCCCGTTGCCAAGGGCTTTGGATTTCAATTTGCGGTTGCAGCTGCTTTCCTTGGCCCCCGACCCCCCTGTCCCCTGTCCCCTGGCCAAATGAGGAAAATATTTTGCGGTTCACTTGCAAGATTATGCCCGGAGATTGGCAATCCCTTACTAACTAACAGGCTAACTAGCCAACACTATGGAAAGCCCGCGGCTGGAAAATTTCCATAACTGAAAACGGATCTGCGGCAGCGCATTGAAGGTGACTTGAGGTGAACAAAACATGAGAGAGGCTTCTGATCTATGGGAGTGAATTGCAGAATATATTTCATTATTAATTCGAACTCACACTCTTTGGGAAATATTTACATATTATATATAATGTATATAAAATAATAGCAACATTCAAAGCGGCATTCTAAGAAAATTGAGATCAATTGGGAAATTAATAGTTAGTTTAAGAGTAGTAGATATAAATAATTTCTATCATGTGATCATAGAAGGTTACTGTTTTAAAAGAAAACATAGAACAACTTTCCATTTAATGCAAAGAATTTTCAACATTAGGAACCTGTTTCTGTAAGAATGCTTTATTTTTACTACTTTTTTGAAATAAGACATTATGAAAACACTATTAATTAACAACCCAAAAAAAGGTAAACGACTTCAATGGGTTTTCAAAATGAATGTTCGAATCAATTAATTAAAATCGAGATGGATATTGCCTTTCATTTCTTCGATCTTCACTCAAGATGTTCACTTCTTCACCATCCATCCACTAATTCTACAGATTCGTTCGTTTAGAGAAATTTGCATAGCTAAATATGTGTTTAAATATTTATTTTTCATTATTTTTTGTGGTGTTTTTTTGTGTTTTTGGTTCTTAATGAATTTTTCGGTTTTTGTTTTATATATTTTGCTTTTTATTTATTATCTTATTTGCATTTAACCCAAATAAATGGGCGAGCAAAAAGTTCTTTTGCGGATTGTATTTCACCAATCGCGATTTGTGTGTGCGTTTTCAGAACGTGACTCATTTTCCAGTTGTTGTTGTCTATTAGTTGCACACACCGAGTAATTAGTTAATAAACAATTACTGCTCTCCGTGCTCGCGTGCAATTAAATGTTGAATTAAGTTAAAGCCGCGCTTGTGAAACGGAGCCAGACTTTGAACGGTTTTTCTATTTTTTAGTTCGAAATTCACGAATTACACACTCACACTAATTCACGAATAATTGCTCGGTGTTTCCGCCTTTTGGGTTTCGCGATTTATTTGTTTGATTTATGCGAATTGTTTCTAGTTTCGAGATAGGACAACTTTCCGTTAGTGCATGTATTTGTATTTGTTTTTGGCTTTATCGCTCGACTGGCGCATTATTTACTTTGATTTACAATTAGTATTTCGAATTTCGACCGCTGGGCTGGGGTAATCGTAATCGAAGGGAGGTGGAGGGGCAGGGGGATACCGCTTTAGCTAGTTAGTTACAGTTATTGCAATTGTGGTGCTTGTTGTTCTATTTGTTGTTGCCTGCTGTTGTGTCTTTTATTCGGCCAGTTGAGAGTTCCACACGAGACGAAGCAGTTAACTGCGATTCAAAAATTAGACTGACTCGGCAGCGCCAGCCGAAACCGAATATCCAAAACTTATAACTCTGCCGCTGCTTCGGCTGCCGCTCGGCGGCCATTCGGCTCTCGTTCGGCAATGGCGTCGACGTCGACGCCGGCAGCGCCGCCATCGACTGGTTGCTTGGAAAATCGTCCTCTCATTTTCCCCTCCTCGCACTCGGGCTCACTCTCTTCCTAGCCCACCCTTGCGGCATTTTCCTGACATTTGTTTTGCTTTTGCGGTTCGCTGAGAGAGTGAGAGAGAGCGAGTGAAAGAGTCAGCGTAATGGTGGGGCTTTTGGCGGCATGTGGAGCTTAAGAGAGCCGCAAGTGTGGATCCCATCTAGCTAAGAGAGCGCTCAAGTAAGCTTATGTTTTCTCAGGTACTGCTACCCAGTGATATCATTTCCGCTATTTTTTTTTAAGTTTTCCCTTTATACTGAAATGTAACTGCTAATACATTTTAGACTTTTTAACAAATTTAAGCATATTGTTCTTAACTTATTACCCCTGGTATTTGTTAATCTTCTATATATTGTTGATCCTGCTATTTTAGCTTAGAGAAGAAATGACATCACTGCTGCTTGCTGGCAATTGTGTTCCCATCTAAGAGAGGGACTGGGAAAATGGGGCTGTTGGCGGTGGGAAAAGCGTCTGGGCACTTGAAACATGAAAGCGAAATGTTCTGAGACCCTCAAAAAACTGGAAATATGCAGTTGCATAGGGAGAAAAGCGTTGTGACAAGAAGAAAATATTAATATTTGATATATTTTCAAATGAAATATTCTCATTTTAATGAAATGCAGTCTTCCTATATAAAAACAAATCAAGAAAGGTTTATATATCTATGATAAAACTAGCTTTAATTATAATTTCAACAAGATTATAAATAATAATCTTGATAAAGTTAAATTACAAACAGTTTTTGTAATGAAAATTTAAAGTATTATGTTTATGTGCGAACAATTCTTGAATAACCCTTTTATCTTTATATACACATTTTTGGTAATGTAAACATTTTTAGAATATATTAAAAATTGATTTAAACAATATTGAGATAGACTCAAAATTGGGCATTTATAGTGCTAATTTTCTGGTAAAAAAAGAGCATTTCTTTAAGTCTCTCCCATTTTTCTGCGGTGCAGAACAAAAGCTTGGTGAAAAATCGGCACACTGACAATAAATCACGTGCGGCTTCCCCTCAGGTGAAAATGTACATGTGTATGAGTGAGTGTGTGTAGGGCAGTAGTGTGTGTGTCAGCTACTTTTCCAATCAAAAAGCAAAAGTCTCGTCGTTAGGGTTGCTGTTAGGGGAGTTGGCAGTGTGTCATAGAAATGGTTAACAAATCATTTGCCATTTTTAGAAATCTACTTGACTCGCACACACACTACACACACCGGCACACATACCCGACACCCATTATGTAACAGGCAAGAAAACTCAGTCGCTAACTAACTAGCTACCGCTTCTCCGCCCATCCCCCCGGATGTGTGGAAAACTGGATCGCCACCGCAGGAGAGGTGGAAAAGCCGGGCAAGTCTCTGGGAGTGTCGCCTAGACAGGCTTGCGGTTCAAATTGCCCGACCAGAGCCATGAACAACACTTAAAACTTCATTCGCCATATGCCCCCGCTTCTTTTCCTCCCACTCCCACTTCCATACCCTCTTTTTTCCTAGGATTTTTCCTCGTTTTTATCTCTTTTCGCCTGCTATAGTTTTCCTCCTTTTTTTCCACGACGATGTGAAGCTCTGAAACTTGCACTTTTTCGGGTTACCCCCATTTAAGGAGTGGGGGATCGGTAGTGGAGAGTGGTTATAGTTGGTATAGTGGAAGCATCCATCCATCCATGGCCTGGGAGTGCTCTCCATGTCGGTGTTCATTAATTGAACAGGTCGAAAGAGCTCACTGAACGTTTGACCAAAAAGGATTTCCTTTTGGGCCACCAATGATGCTCTCTAATAGTTTTACACAACTTAGGTAGGAAAATTTACTCAAATCGAGCATTTAAAATGAATGTATTTAAATAAGAGTTGTTAAAACTATTGGGTTTTCCGGTTGGATTAACTAACTATATACTATATACCTTGAATAAATCAAGTTTCTGTACAGGATAGGCAGTATCATAGAAAAGGTTCATATTAAGGCATATAATTTATCAATAAATCATTCATACCTCCACCAGGTATCCAGGAAATACGTATTGAATCTAGAATAACCATTTCGTATATGAATAGTTAATAACTAGCCATTAAATCCTACAACTTGGGCAAAGGAAATTGGAGCTACTTCCACGAAACCCAAACCCATATATGTATATATGAACAACCCCTCAACCACAGGCCATCGTTTACACATTTTTTTTTGTTTTTCCTCGATAATTTGTCATAAAAATTGATCAAACAACCCGGAATAATGACAAAATGCAATTTGCATGTCATGAGTCGCCGCCCCGTGCCCCCGGATCCTTCCTCCTTTCTCAGTCAACCTCCATATCATTTATCCTTGAAGGCATTGCATGTGTGCCGTGGATAAAAACAGAGGGGAATTCGTTGTACACAACGACAGGCAGTCACGATAAACCATTTACAATATTTATTTATTCATAACTCAGCAAGTGGAATTAACTTTACATACAAGATGGCTCGGTTCAGTTTAGTTTTGGTAATAGTTGGCCGGATTTAGTTTCTTTTTTTGTTATTCCTGCTCGGCATTAGCTTGTGTGTTTCATGTCAGGCCACGATTTCCTTACGATTTGCGTACACAAATTGAAAATTGAAGGAGGGATCTCCAGGACTCTACTCTGACGTGATTCGCAGTCATAACTTGGTCATATTTATTGACTCTGCCGGGCCTAATCAGAGAAGGGCAGCGGAGGAGGGCGCCGGCAAATTCCTATTACCAATTCTTGTTTATGCATCGAAAACAAATTCTAAAATTCAATTTTCCTCCTGCTTCTCTCTAGCTCTCTCTTTTGGGAATCCAAGCAGTCCAAGTCCAACTTTATCCCTATCCTGGCCTGTTCAAATAACGTCCACATTGCCATTGCTATACACTCCATGGCCCGATGGTCTTAATGTTTGGCCAATTGTCCCAGGTAGACGGCAGACAGCAGACGGCCAAAACACAGACGACAGACGACAGTCGGCAGCCGGCCTGTGAGCTGCCTTTTCCTCTGGCCAAAGATGGGACAGGTGCTCAATACACTTGGAAAAACAGTGCACTAAATACTTGGCAGAGAAAAGAAGAAAACCTATAGGAACTATGGTATACAAATTAACTAAAGAAAGTTCGTTGAATCTATTGGATTTAAAATATTGAAAACTTAGGAGATTCCTTGTGAACTCATTTCTCTGTTCAATTTCTTAATCTCTTCTTAAAACTAAGTAATCTTGATCACTTCTTTCAGTGTCCGATTCGTACTTTGTTTTGCTTGTAATAAATTCAGGAAAAAAGGGAAGTACACAGAATGAGAGAGACACACAACACGCGGCACAAAAGTCAGGTGTTTCTATCAAGGCATATGCTTTATGTATTTCCCTGCTGCCTTCATTCGAGGGTTACTTTTTTTCGGGCAAGGTGAATGGACCTGGGGTGAGGTGGTGTTGTGTTGTTCGGAAACCAGTCCATTGCAACTGCAGTCGCAAGTACGGGGAGCTGCAATTGCAATTGCGATTGCCAGAAGACAATGACAGTGACTAAAGCTGGTGCTGGGGGTCTGTGGGTCCCAGACAGTGGAATTCCGTCCAGTCAGGCCAGTCACTGCGGCACTTACTCGCCATGAGTTGACCACTTCTTTTTTTTTGGGAGGGGAAGTTCCATTCGATTCTGCAGACGACCCAGACTTGGACAATGGCAATGACCACGACCAGGCGGGCTCATAATGCAGTAAACAATCATAGAAATGCATAATGCATGTCAGATTAAGAAATTATTAGCCACATGCGAGGCGAGAGATGGAGTTGGAGTTGGAGCTGCAGGAGGAGATGGAGATGGAGTTGCCGTTGCAGTTAGGGGTTTTCCTCCGGGTTCTGCCCTTTCATGAGGGAAAACTTCTTAGATGAAAGGCAATTACACTCATGGGGCTAAGCAGTTATAGAACGGAAAAGTATTTGCTTAGAAAATGTTTTACAGAATATTGATTCGAGAATTTGTAGGATCATTAGGTAAACAGAAGGACCCAAAATTCTATTTTCTTTTATAATTAAATAATGTAAATGTATTGTTATAAAGATAATACTATGCATTTTTAATTAATTCTGTAAACTCAACGGTTTCTGCTTTAAGAAATAAATAATTGACTGGTTTCTTGGTTTCTAGATGATTTCCTTTTACAACATCTCCTTTGCTTCTTCAATTTCAACTGAAAAACACCAAGTATGATGTGGACAGCACTTCTTATGATCTTACCATCTGGTCTCTACTTTCAAGCGAAACAATTACGAGATGCACTAAGAGCTCCCCTGCATAATAGAAGAAAAGTCTGTCATTTGGGAACTGCTTAGTTATGCAAGTTCCACCTAGAGCATCCCCCATTGAACAAAACTGAGCACACATAATGCCAAAAGAGCAATAATAGTGGGTGAATGGGAGTCAGAGGAGATATGGTATAGGATCAGGAGGGTCCAAGTCCGGGTCCGAGTCCGGTCCGATGGGGAGGGACAAATGTTGACGGCCATGCTTCAATGCGTGCGCAGCGGCGAATGCTTCCGTTTCCGTTCTTAATAGCTTTATTGTGATTTACTCAACAACAAACAGTAGGGGCAGCCAATAATAGCGGCCACTGCAGCAGCAATGAGCGAAAGCAATCAACGGAATTACAATAGCGTTAAAAAAACAAGAACAACAACAACGAGACAACCAACGATAACTGATAAAAACAGCATTCAATGATTGAGAACAATCGAGGAGGGAAAAAGGAAAAAAGTTAAGCCCCCAAATAAAGCGGGGGAAATTTAAATGCTGGAAATTACTTTAATGGGGACAGGTGAGAACTGGGCGTGTCTCACAAAAGATCGGAAAATATGGCAACTTATGCCAAAGATACATGACCCACCTGCATGTATGTAGGTACGGTATGATGGCTGACATTTCAAGGCTAACAAAAAACCAGCTAACAAAAACAGCTCGACAATCGGCCAACAAAGCGGCGACCAGCCGCTTTTTGAGGCCACTGGGTGAGTTACAACCCCATTTTGCATAACTCTTGGTCTAAGGGTGCAAGGCCCTGTGTTCAGAGCCTGTCAATCAAGCCAACTAAAACAACCACCACCCCGGTTGAGCCAACTCCTGACTCTATGGCACTTGAAAACAAGAAAGGGAACTAAATTTGGAAAGATTTAGTTTATAGTCTTAGGTGCAGCTTGGGAATGACTTATAGGATCGAATAGGAAATCAATCAAAACTATCCTTAAACTATCCTTCTTTGAATAGATATCTCTATATGGAAAATCAATGTTTAAAAATCTCACAACTAAGCCAAAAAAGCAATAGAATTGGATTTGGGAATCTTTTTAATGTTAGTTTTTAATTGGGCAACAAATCTGCGAACTCTATTGAAAATTTACAAAAACAAAAGAAACATCTTATACTTATTAAACATTTTAACAATGTAACGTTATAATATTTTCATAAAATCTGTGAAAATTTGTTTTCTTCCAGACATGATCTAAATTAACTCGGCTGTTGATGCTGATCAAGAAAATATATGATTTATAGAGCCGCAAATAACTCCTTTATAAGGTTAAATGCTTTCAATATCTTTGCAAGGGTATAAAATATTAACATTTAAAAAGTCTATAAATTCTTATTTCATACACCCAAATCATACACTTTATGTACATTTTTTATTAATTTCTTAATAAAATATTAATAATATACTCTTTTTTTGCCCTGAATATATTTTAATTATGGTATTTCTGATACTCAAGTATATTACAGAGCCTGAAATCGTGCTCAAATTAGTTATTTCATTATTATATGATTGCTTCACAACTATGTACTTTTAATTTGAATAGCATACAAAAAATGTATGAAATTATTAGTATAATTATAGATAAAGGTTTCAGTTTTAAAATATATGAATGGCTTTTATTTTATATAGTTTTATATCTCACTGAGGCCCATCCAGACATAAGGATCAAAGTCAAAACTCATCGATTTGTTCCATATTTTTTAAAGTATTATTTTTTTTCCAGTGTTCTGAACTTCCCCACTGAATGGTCAACGTTCTCCAGCTTAAGTCACACGCAGTACAAAAAAGCAAAAAATAAAAATGTAAAGAAATGAACAAAAAAACGGAAACATCACCCAAAGCCAAAACTTTAATGTTTTGCTTTGGCGTTGTCTCACTTTATGCCAAATGATACAAGTATATGGTACAAATGGCGTACATAAAGCGGGGCAGGAAGCCCGGGATATAGTCAGGCTATGCTATAGAGCTCCCTTACTATATACACATACTATATAGATATAGATATGTCTGTTGGTAGTGGTATATGGCATTTGGAAAAGTGGTTGCTTGGCCCGAGCTGCTTTGTTGCTTGGTTGCGTTTCAAATGCTCAGCCAGGTGAGACGCGTTTTTTTTTCTGCTCACCTCCCTGCTGCTTTTTGTTGTTGTCTGGCCCCGCCAACTCAGGTGTGACAAATAATTATACATACCTGTCTGTGTACAGAAGGTATAAGCACATACATAAATATATATTCAGTAATTTTAAAAGAAGCGTCGTCGGCAGCAAAAGTTCATTAAGAGGCGCACAATTTCCTCAAAAAAAAGAAGAGCACACGCTGAACACAACACAAAACGCCTTTCAGTCAAAACAGAGTTGGGTTCAGCCAGTTGTCAACCTTTTTTGCCGACACTTTTCTGACTCATTAATGCCGTCGAGTCTAAGGCAAAGATTTTCAATTAAAAAGGCGAGCTCTCCCAATTGAGTTGCTTTCCACGCAACGCCTGCAGTTCCGATTAGATTGTCGGCTTTTCAGACGAAGGCCAAAAATAGCGGAAAATGCTGGTAAAACTGGACCAACAGTCGCCAGCGGGAAGCTGCGAGAATGTACACCACGTGTGAGTTCTGGCCTTCTCAACTCGGCCAATTGTGCAACAATTTGTGGCACTCACGCCGCAGGGAAGCCGCTCTAGAGTGCATTGGGCCAAGGGAATTGGGTTTTCGAATTGGCACTGGGTTTTGCTGGACTGAAGAGAAGATAGTTTGGATGGATAGAGATGGCTAAGAACAAAGATAGTGGCCAAGGGACTGGTGAAAACTAAACGACAATCAAGCTAATCGGTTTTCAGTTAAGATCAGAGGAAGAAAGTTAATGATCTAGTTTTGGAACACTCTTTTCCTTTAGGGAGGAACTTGATATAACTTCCTTAGAATCAAGTATCAAATACTTACAACAATAAGTCAGGGAGATTAAATCTAAAAACCATGAACTTAAATATTCCTTCATATTTGGGATTATTGTGTGACAAAATCCATCATTATGATTAATAATGTCTTGCGGTTGGGGCTTCAAATTAACTTGACTCTGCTTATTCCGTATTGCGGTTTTCTAACTTTCATCTATACAATTATCTGTTACGTAATTTATGACTTCCTGCACATTTGCATTCGAGATTAAGCTATCAAATGAGCAAAAGCTGCCTCTAATTACAGCACATTCAATGCAAATGAATTTCCAATTGTTTTGATGGAGCTCAAAATGCGCTTCAATTAATTGATTGCCTTCGGTCTTTGCATGCATAATGGTATAATATGACTTGGGAGATCAAAACACTAAACACTCTAAACACTCGATGGCTAAGTGCCCGAAACTACAGATCAATTTTGCTACCAATTAATCGTGTACTCACCTTGGCAAACAAAATTTATACAAATTGCTTGGCGCTTCCGTTTATATTTATTTTTTTGCCCAATTAAAGTCTGCAAAGATAGAGAGGTGTACATAAAGATTAGATTTTACATTTCCAGTTTTTAGTCAATGATTAAGGTGGAATTTGTGTGGCATATGATAGCAGCTACCGGAATTTAAATGTTACACGCAGAGAAATAGGGAAATGTTGAATTACTAGGCAAGTTATTATTTTGAATTGCTCTTAAGCTTTTATATATATTTTAATATACTTTTTTCGATAAAAACCTAAAAAAAGGGGCAAGTTTGTTAAAAAATATTACTTAATTGCTCTCAAAATTAAAGCTGCACGACATTAATGAAGCTTCAGCATACTCATTACCATGCATTCACCTTCTGCATCAATTTCTGAGATTACTTTTGTTGCCGGTCTGACTGCATTGATATATATTTTCCAATCTCTGGCATCACTCCCACCATGTCCTTTTTACCTTTCCAACCCACTGCTGCTGCTCCCCTTTTCCATTGGCCTTTAGTTTTATTGCAATGCAATTGGAAAATACTCACTCTTTCGGAGTTCAATTCAATTTATCTTTGATTTTCACGGCACTCCGCGAGAATCCATTCCACTTCACTGCCACCTCTCTCTCTCTCTTTGGCCTTGTCAGTTTGATTAATTTTGTATATTTTTTCGAGTTGAACGTGCAGCATCTTTTCCTGAGTCTTTGCTACGACTACCTTACGATAAAAACGGATCCGGACTAATTACAGTCCGCCTTTGGTTCCCTTTTAGTAAATTACATTTGCAATTAGCGACCACCGGAATCAATTTGCGTTCCTGCCTCTGTTGCCTGGGTGTCCTGTTGTAAATTTACTCATACCTTCTCGTAAATTCCTTTGGCGCTGCCAACTGCATTTATACAGCAGGCCCCAAGCCTTCGCCGGAGTGGTTCACCCGAAAATTGCAGCTGACAAAGGACCCCGCACGGTGGAACTCACCAAAAATTACAAACCTGCAGAAGAACAACAAGGCCAGCAACTAACGATAAAAAAAATGGGAAGAAAAAAATGTATAGCCTGTGCTACCAAACTAATTTTATTACAGCACCATCGCCAAAGAGCCCCCACAGGAGTGTCCTTGCCGCTCTGCCATCCCCATATTCCCTTTACTATGTGAAAACAATGTCATTTTTACACTTGGTCATTTTGCTTTTTAGCCATGTCCCCTCTCTCCCTCTCTCCCCTCTCCCCCTTCTTTTGCCTACAATTTTTTTTTGGTTTTCGTTTTTGGCTCTCGGTGGAAATTTAGCATATGTTGTTTAAATGTTTAATGAAATCCGCCGTAGTGCCAAACACAGAGTTGCATTTTAAAGTTGTCCAAGGCATCCCTATTTTTTTTTTTGCTGTGTTGTGTTGTGTTGGTCTCTGGGCGGTGAAGGCTCAATTTTCTAAGCCAATTTTGTCGCACAACAGTGCCGACCAACAAGTAAACAAAAGCAACACACAGAATGGGCACTAAAAATCGAGTGCGAAGGGGGGGCTTTTCCGGGCTTTTCCGGCCTTTCTGGGTTATATAGCTAGCTGCTGCTGCACTGCATGCAAAGTGAATCTAATAGAATAGTCAAAAAGTTGTTGGCAAAGTGCTGCGAGCCGAGGAGCCTGTCAATGGCAATAGATGGTTATGGTTATCGCAGAGGAGAGCTATTCTTCCAATGGAGATAATTCCAAAGTATCTGTCAGATAAGGTGTGGGAATGCCGAGGCTTCACTTTGTTTGTAAACTTTGGCTTATTTAGAAAATTATTGGTTCTGTAGATATCTTGAAAATCATTAAATTAATTGGTGAAATACTATATTCATCTGTATATTCCTCTAAGACTACAGCTTGCTTTCAGTATATATTTAAGCTTAAAATGTATCGTTCGAATGCATCTTATATCCTGCAAGAATAATACGCTTTGGATATTCCCCAAGATGCTTCCTAATCGAAGTAGAATCTTCTATCCTCCTACAGTCCATCCACTCGAAAGACTTTAAGCATTTCTTGAACTATTTTTTCGGCCATAATTTGCCATCGAAATGGATGTCTGTGAGTCTGGAGAGCGGCAAGGAACTCAACGAGTTTTGGGGAAAGAACTTAACGGGCTTTCCTCTCAAATGCTTTTTTTTCTTTTTTTTTTGAAGCCCGGTTCAAAGCCAGCCATCGACAGGCTGTCAATTAAAATGGAAATGTTTAAGTTTCGTTGGCAATAAAAAGGCTGCCTGGCTGGCTGGCTGGCACGGCTCTTGGCCCAGTCCCGAGCAAGTAAGGTTTGGCTCGGTTTAGTTGAGCTCGGTTTCGGATGGCTTTGGTTGTTGGTTCATTCATCTAGAAAGAAAGGCAGGTTCTTCCTGCTGCCTTCGCTTTTTTTCCCCCCCGCTGTATATCGCATTTGAACTTTGACCCAATTTTGGCCTCTGCAAGGCGTCCTCCAGGATTGCCTCAGAGCCTGCAACTCCATATCCTCCATCACCCATCTTCCATCGCCAAAGTCGAAGGCAACTCCTTATGCACCGCCACTCACACTCACATCCACATTCACAGGAAGATATGGCACAGAGTGTGCTACAAATTGAAGTCTTCAGCAACGAGTCACGAAATCTAGAGTAGTAGTCTCCAGCACTGAATATGTGGAGCGCCCCGTTGCACGTTGCACGTGTATTATATTTTCGTATTTCGCATTTCGTACTTCGTTTTCCCTTTGCTGCCGTTGAAAGCAAATTGTGTGATGTGCCTAGCTCTAGTCCTGCCATCTGCCTACTCTCTGTGGCGCCATGCACTGAGAGAAATGCCAATGGAACAGTCATATGGAAACTTGGAAAAAATCGAGATGAGGGAGCACATCCTGTGGGCTCATCTAGATATTTTTCTCTAAGACTTTCCCACCATTGTTTAAGTAAATATAAGCTGCAAGGATTTTAGATAAAGCCTAATTGCACGTTTAGCCAAGTCAAGTGCTTTCTTTCAGTGTATTCACACTGCTAATAGCCGGCAGCTTGTTTAAGCTAGCTTTTCCTTCTTTTTCCAGGCAGACAGAGAGACAGAGCAAAGTAGGGGGAAAAGCGGGGAAAAACGAGAGGAAGGAGCTGCTGGAGGAATAGTAAAGTGCGGAGACTTGTCCCTGCTGCAGAGTCGATTTTTATATGCAACTCTATAACAATTTCACAGACATATACGTAGACGGCTACGTGCAATTTCGCTTGGGAACACGCTCCTGTAAGCCCCGGTTTAAATACAAAGATCTCAGCCTTTGGCTGGGGTGTTAAGTCACGAGGAGCGAGGAGCCTCCTGGCCACCCTTTTGCATTTCGTTTACTTTTATGAAAATGGCTTCCATGTGTTCGGCACGAGTATTTTTAAGGATTGCGCCAATGTGTAATGAACTGCACGGCAACTGAAGTGCAGGAGGGTCTTCTGCCTTCACCTCGGGTTTTCCTCGAGTTTTCCTCAGCTTTCTGCCAGAGTCCAGTTTCAGTCCAGTCGCCTGGTTTATTTGAGTGAATTCAAGAGCTTCGTCATTCTTGAAAACTAATTTTATTATTTATTATTTATTTATTTTTTACAGGTAGAGAGCGCTGCAATTCGCTCTTAGAGGAGGCCCCTCTTCCTGTTGGACGACAGGCACTCGATTTATATTGAATAAATGCAAAAGGCGTGTTAATTGACAGACCATGAAGAAGGAAAATATATTTTTCCAGGGGAGAGGTGGAGCAGTCGAAGCTCTCAAGCCTCTGCCTTCGTGTACTGTACTGCAAAACGACCAACTAAATGAATGGAATAAAAGTAAAGTGGGGGAAAGGGTGTTGGTTTGGGGTGGCATAAAAAGCAGTAAGCATTGCTCAGTTTTTTACCCTTTTCCGGTATTATTAAATGGGCTTAATGCTTTGGCTATTCAAATTGTTAAATAATCAAGACAAAGGTTAAAGAAAGTTGGAGCTCCTAAGGTCCTTTACTGCCTTAATGATATATTTAAAATGGAATAAATTAAGCAAGCTAAAGATATAGTCATTATTTATTTTATAATTATTATTATCCCCCCTGCTTTAAATCAATGATTTACCGATGTTATAAACTCTATAATTATCTCATCATTTTCATTAACATTATTTTCGTAAATCACGATTAGAGCATTCAAACTTCGATTTGGATTTATGCTAACCACCTTTTGGCTGAAAAGTTATTAAAGTTGTGTATAATGCAAAAGTTTTTGGTAAGTACGGTTAAGTCCGCTGCTTTTGGCGCATTGAGTACTGGCTGAATGAGAATGATGCAAGGCAATTATGGTAATTTGTTGCTGCTTCTACTTAGCCAGTTCTTTTATTTATATTATTAATAGCCGGACTAACAATCAGAGGAACAGAGGTGGAGGAGAAGAGCCCTGGATGGCGCCTATAAATCTGACGGCTTGAGGCGTATATACTTTATGACGCTCCGCTGGCTGCGAGTCTCCTCAGCATTTTTACCACTTTTCCGCCCCATTTTCCCACTTTTTCAGGCATTTTTTCGTCGCTCTCTTGGTCAGTTTAAGTTGCGTGCGGCATTAAATCGTTCATATTTATCTATAATAAAGGCAATTTTGAGCCATTTCCCTCCATGCCAGCCACCCCCTCCCGAAGACTCGTGCCATCCCTTCCACAACCATTTCACATTTTCTCGGGCTTGAGGTACTGGCAGAAAAATCGATTAAACAAATCGAGTAAAGTGTTGCCAGTGCCTGCCAGGCACGCCATACAACAGTACATGGCACACATATACATAAACACAAAAAGATACACATTAAGAAAATAATTCATTTTATGGAAAAGTCTTCTTTTTGGCCTTAAGAAAAGGATGAATGGAGTTTATATAAATATTTAATTGTATAGGGTACAATCAGTAACTATTGCTGTATGTAAAATGTATCACATAAAAGTAAATCATTTATATTTATAAAACAAAATCAATGATTAATTAAATACTTCTAAAGGTAGCTATTAAGTTAGGATAAGATTTTTATTTTTGTTCTAATAACAAACAATAAATTACAGAAATGGAAGCCTTATTTTCAATATTTAATATATTTATTACACCTTTAATATTACAAATTTAGAGAAATCTATTTCAGTGTATGTATATGGCATGTGGGTGGTGGGTTGGGGGTTACTGTTGGTCTATAATTATATGCCTGGCCCCCATTTCGCCGCCTCTGTTTGTTGGGGCCAACGCGGGTTGCCTTGGCTACGCGTCGTCAATAAGCCATGCACACACACACACTCGCACAGCACTTACAGCAAGGATACACACTTGCCACACACACACTCATAGACAGGACACTCACTGAGCAGGAAATGCAAATAATATTTATTTATTTTCCCTGTGCCCTCGGGCTTGAGGGAATAATTTAATACTGAATATGAACCGTCACTTGTTTGTAATTGAGTTCACTGTCGCTGGTTATGATTAATTATTTACAGAGCTCGCCAGTAAGTAAATTTAAAAAATTCTTAACTGGCATATTCTCACATAATAATAATGTCTTTGTTTTAGTTTACATAAAACCCTAAGAAAACTTTCTTCACTTTCATTGTTCTTAGTTTTTGTTAATAATTTCCGAGGTGGTCTTAAAGTCTTTTCCTTTCCTACTTTTTCTATTCGTTTTTTCTGTCTTTTATATTTTTCATTCTCACCTCGCGTGTCCTCGCGGCGAGTCCTTGCGCAGCTTGACCGCAAAGTTCTGGCAAAATCTCTGCGTATAAGTTTTTATTTTGTAGATCTTCTGACCCAGCGACATCGTCCCACTCTCTCTTGATCTTATGTCACCATTTTCGAGTACCTTCGACTCTCGTTCGGTTCATTATCGGGTATTTTTGATGTGTATTTCTCTCGTTATTAGGATACGTTATTGGTATTTTCACTAGTTAGCTGCTGTTGCGACTGCTGCCTTTTGCCACTGAGTCCAACTGCCAACTGGCGTGCCAGGACAATGCGTGTTTTGTTTTGGCCTCCCCCAGTTCGCGTTGGTATCCTAGCAATATGCTTTTGGAGCTTTGGAATTTCGTTTTTTTGCGTGCCACTACTTCTACTACTACTACTGCTAGCCAGAGGAGGTCCTTCTTGGCTCGATAGGCTAAGCTGGCTAAGCCGCAGGGCTAGCACTTCCACTTCCACTTCTACATTCACATTTACATTCACATCCCCATGCCGTGGACGTCCTTCGTGGCTAGCCCTCGTTTTTAGCCAGAGAAACGTGAAAAATGCGCAGGAGAGATACACTAAAAGAAAAGGATTCTTTGTGGCAAAGTTGGAAGACAGTTTAAATTGAAAATTGTCAAGACAATCAGGGGTTTTCTGCGAGGAGTTCTACCCCTCAATTTGTATTTCTATTTATATACCAATAATAAATGAATTATTCCATATAACTTCAAGGAACTTTTGCCTTTACCTCCCCTTATTTCTGTCTGTGTAGTGAACGTGTTACTCGTTGTTTGGGCAGCACCAATAAGGAATCGTTGTTAGGACGTTGCCAGGGCAGCCAACACCCACACCTTCTAGCTGGGGTGGAAAAGCAGGCTTACTTAATTTGTATAAAAATTTCCCACTTCTCCAGCCTGAAGATTTCAATTAAAGCAGACGCTTCAAGTGCCCGCAATTGCGGTAATTAGAAGAGCAATCACAGTGACAGGACCTACGCATATCGATCTAATTGTGGGGCGTTGGGTGTGAGGCCAGGCTTAGTTTTCAGTAAAGTGGTACCTGGGTGGTGGGTGAGTGGGTTGATGGGTGGTTGGGTGGTTGGGGATGATGGCTTCATTGTTTCAGTGGTTCAGTTGGTTCAGGTCAGACTATGCAAATTTACTTGGCATACATCGCTTTGTCCCTGTCTATTTCTGCTTCGTCCTTGCAACTTCTCCTCTTTCCCTTCTCTTACCTTCCGCCCCCTTGCTCTCATCGCTTGGCATAAATAACAAGAGAAACCTGTTAATCGAGCTAATTGCATAAATTATAATGGATAATGGGCACGCACACCGAGACAGCAAGGACATTGCAGCCAGGATGGCATCTAAAAACAAAACCGAAACAACATTAAAGGAAACAATCTAGCAAAACCTGAAAGTTAAACTACAAATTTAAATCTGCACAATATTTAAAGAAATTAATTATTCTGATACACAATAAAAATGTTTACAAATCAATATAAAAAATAAGTAAATAAGAGGAACTTTTGTACACATAAAAACATATTTATAATATTTTTTCGTTATTATTTTTATATTAAAAGTTTAATTATGTGTATTTTGCAGAACAAATAAAGCCAGATTCTTTCGCTGTGCTGAATTTTCCTCGCTCAGTTTATGGGCTTTTCGCGTTGTCAGCGGCAGACTTCTCCGCAGTTGGTGGGCCAACTTCAAAGTGAAAATCAATTTCTCCTTAAACCATTTTCCAATTGAATCGAATTTTCATTAGACAACAGCACACACAGCACAGCAGGAAGAGCTGCGAAATGGGGGAGGAATTGGCTTGGTTTCCGGGAAACGGCAAAACTGGCGATTGAATTTCCATAAATTCAGCGCTGCGACCCCTTAACCCGTTTACTGACACTTTAAGGCTCCGCCAGGCTCTCAAGTTGAACTCTTGTTTTTTGCGTGGAGTTTTGGCAATGAAAGTAAAAATTGCTTGGCAACGGAGAAAGAGAAGAAAGGGCAAAAAGTTGGAGCTTGATTGACGTCTGAGCCGCTTGTCATTTGCCAGGACCTGCCGCTGCCAGTGACAGTTTTTCGCCTATAATAAAACCCATTCTACTGAATAAATAACAATTTTGGAAATTGACAAATCGTAGAGGGTAGATTTTAAACAGGATATATACTTTCACAAATAATTTTAATTATTTAACAGCAAACTCAACAGCAGAGACAACTATCCATCCTTTTGCATTGTCCTGACTCCTCCTGGTGTCCCTTGGAGTGCCTTTCTCTGAACAAATTCAGGCTAAGCTAACGAAATATATTTTATGCCACTCAAAAACTTTCTCTCAGGACTCTCGGCTCATCACAATAAATCAAATCAAAAGCTTTCCAGAGCAAACGGGGGAATTATGGCAAAGGGGCGACATTGTTGTGTTTGGTCTGCCCTGTCTGCCACTCATCAATTTTTGAAAGATATTAAAAATTTAAATGGAATACCAAAATACTTGAAATGCACTCCACACACCCAGGGACACACACACTCGGATAGCTGGCCATAACGAGGATATGCTCTATATCCTTCCACCGGCGGATGAGTTGCTGTCTTTATTTGTGTGTCAGGCATGTCAAACATTTTCCCAGCCCCTCCGATGCGTATGAAATTTTAATATTAATTGTTCACCAAATGCGCCGGACAAAATATGTTCACAGGCCCTTCGAACACACTCACAAATACATCGAAGTCCACACAGAGTGCCCAAAGGATCCTCATTTTTCGAGTGTACATTCAATATATATTTACTGCCACTGAGAGGAAGAGCATGTGTTTTTATATACGAGCGGCGTTTTAATGGTTGAAAAGAAAAGCCTTTAACCCATGCCAAGCATATTTCCACAGATTTTCCGCAATAAAAAAAATTACCCAGATAAGAATTGAAGAACAATTGTGGGCGGCCTCTGCAATGTAAAGCTCTCTCTTTTAATGACTTCCACTTTATTGACTTTCTTGCCGCAGTCCAAGGAGCCGCAAGGGCAAGGACCCGAAGTGTCCGTCATTAGCCGACAATCCGGCCGCAAAAAACAAAAAAATCCATAATTATAATGCACCTTACATAACGCTTCATTAAGATAATGATAATGAATACGTGACCGCAGAGAGAGAGGGCAAGCGCAAGCGGGAGAGTGAGAGGGTGCGACACTTCCTGCTAGGTAATGGCACGCATGAGGATTCGTGTGTGCAAGTGTATGTGTGTGCGAGCAAACTCTGCATATCCTTCTGGTGTAAATGTAACCAGGCCCGAGGCCAGCCCAGAAATGGCCAGCGGGCAAGTGGCATTAACCACTTACCGCCCCAAAGGCAGCGGTGCTGCGTGAGAGAGCCACACTGCGAGAAAATAGCATGCTATTTGTCGAATCCTCTTTTATAATTTTGCTGACTATTCTCACTTTATTCAGACGTTTCAAACTCCGCAAGAAGTTCTAATAAAGGGTGGTATGTACTGGTTTTCTAACTTCAGCTTCCTGAACTTCCTTTCTTGTTTTCATTTTTAGTATATTTAGCTTAAAAGTACTGTTTATTTCAAAAATTAGCACTTGAATTTATTAAATTTCTAAAGAGTTTATAATATTGGTTTATTACGTATTGGAAACCTTTCACTAGATATATTTTTTCCTATGTAGCCGGAATATAACAGGCGAGTTTACCAAGCCAGAGCCGGCCTCGTGCCGAGCAATAAGGCCTTCGTCCTGCAGACGAGCGTCGTATGAAATGCGGTCGATAATTTACATAAAAAAAACGGACAAACACAGACAACACAACGTGAATGAAAATGAAATAATACTTTATCAGGTAAGCCACCATGTATACCCTCAAGAAATTATCGACCACTGAGGGTACATAAGCAATGATAATCAAAAGGAAATTGATAAAATTTTCAAGATAATACTAGCTTTTAAGGGACTAATCAAATCCATTAAAACTTAATGAACTCTTTTTAGTATTTACCTATAGTTCCTAGATACTTCACCCCCTTCTTTAATGGAAGAATTCTATTAGAGATACAGATAATAAAGCCCAATAATCATTAAATGCCTAGAAAAACAAATCGATGGCAAGCATAGGCATAATTGGGCGTGGTCAGGACATACAACCTTACCAGAAAATATGTAGGTTTTGTGGTAAAACTTTAACCTATTCCGTCACTCAACTCGACCCAAAAGACAGTCATCAATAAAAACAGAAAATAATGGACGAGGTCTACCAGAAATGCAAAGGAGGGTTGGTAAGCAAACAGTTTCCTGCAGGAGAAAGGGAGATTTAAAAGAAAGATGGCCCCCATAATTAATTCACTTGCATGATAATCAAAATATCATTTGATTAATGTTATGCCAAGGATTACACACACACACCGTTGGATTTTGGCCTAACAAAATATTGTTTTCGTATTTAAATAATACGCCAAAAAAGGGGTTGCATTTGGGGTTGCTGGACTGGGTTTACTGGGAGAAATGTGGTCCAAACCCCTGGAAAATGAGTTTTATGTTAAGAGCTAATTTGGGTTAATGCCGTAAAATGTGGCGCAGTTAAACAAATGCCAAACGAGTGTGGATGTGAGAGGGCTGCAGAGGGGGATGTAGGGGGTTCTTAGGGATGCTGCTGGGGGTCGGTGTGAAGAGCAAACTTTCATCTCGCTCTTGTGCGAAGGCAGCTTTTTAACATGCCCCTCAAAGTATGCTACATAAAATTGCACAATATGCGCATAAGCCACAAGAAATGTGGGCGAGTGTGTGTGTGTGCTCGGTGTGCCTGTGTGTGTTCATTAGTGTGCGTCTGAGTGTGTCTGCAAGAACCGTAGCATACTTTTGTACGTTTGCCTTTCCAAAAGATTTCATAATATATGGACGCGTGTATGCATGTATGCTCTCCACTCTTCATTCTCCATTCTGCACTCTCCTTTCTCCCAGCCGCTTTTCTTTCCGCTGCTCCTCACTCTCCTTCATCTGATTTCCCTCTGCCTGTGCCTTGGCCACCCCGAGGCTTTCATTTTAAATTAGTCAAAATGTTAACTTGACACAGATTTTTGGGGCCCCGGCAGCAATGAAAAGCGGTTTGCGGCTAAGACGGAAAATGAGGGAAACCTGCCCAAGCGGATGCCTTTAAGTTCGCATCTTTGAGTCTTCCAATTAACTTCTCGCCCATGAATCGCTGTCGGGCGAAATACGACCACTTGTCTGGGGTACACAGCGGTGAAAGTGATGGCCAAGTCAAAGAAATGTATTCATTAATTAAATTAAAGAATGCATTTCATTTCCTATGAGGTTCCCTGTCTTCTGTGTCCTTTTCTAATCAAATAAATGTTCAATAATGTTCATAATTTTCAATAACAAAGGGCAAGAAAATAAAGCACAAAATATTTAGAAAAGATTATAAAAAAAACGTAATAGTGTTTGGTTTTATTAAAAATTTTTAATTCGTTTTATGATCCAGGTAATTAAGTCCAGCAATCAGGATTCTCAAGCTTGAAATAAAAACTAAAGCTAAACTATATTCCAGATCAGTTCAAGACAGATCTCAAGTCTTTGAGCCTTCAACCTTGTTAATTCCAATGCAAACTCCCTGAACTATTTGAGTGTTTAAAGCATTCCCAAAACACTCACCTGAGTGCGCCTTCAGCTTCTCAAGATAAATATTGACAAAACATTTGCCTTGCTTCTGCAGTTTCCTGTGCCGATGCCAAATCTAATGCTGATGCTGATGCTGATTCTGATTCCGATTCCCGATTCCCTTAGCAGCTCCAGCTGCATTTGCTTATCTTAAATTACAAATCAGTCAATATCGAATCAAAAGCAAACACAGAGACAGACGAAAGGCGAAAGAAGAACGAAACTGCAGCTGGGGAGCAATTGGCATGCACTTGAGCTGGAAAATCAGTTTCGAGTTTGGATCTCGTCCTGTCTTTCCTTTGAGTTTGTCCCCAGCGCTCTTGGAATGTGAATTTCCGTTTGCGTTCGAAAAAATATGAGCAACTCTTGAGGGGGCGCACCTGAGAAACGATGGTAAGGAAGTGGGAGTGGAGGCTGCTTGGGGACTCAAAGGGGGAGGGACACATCCGTCATTTGCATGTCTAGAGAATTAGTTCAATTTAAAACGCCTCACGGAAACCTGACAGCTGTCCATTTAATTACGACTGGTCAACGCTGCGGGGTTCTCACAGAACCTGCCGTCTACTCTTTTGCTCTCTCCCCACCATTAAACCCCAAGTAAAACCCTCAGAACATCTGTTCATATGTGAAGTACTCTAAACTTTCCCACTGACACATTAAAAATTAAGGCAAATGGGACAATTAAGAAGGAAACTCTGGGAAAGTCGGCACAAGTCTGAGTCCCCCCCACGGCCCACAGCCAACTGCCAATCAGCCGTCAAGCAGTCAGTCAGTCAATCAATTTCCCATGTATACATACGCATACGAAGATAACTTTTTGTATATATATATTTGCTGGGCCCTTAATTTCATAAATATTTAATGCCAACTCGGGCCTGGGCTAAAGTATATAAGATATGAGACAAATACATATAGACAGGACCTCAGCCGTAAGTGACAATTATCCATGTGCCCGGTCTTGGGCTTCGGGCTTTGTATTTTCCTTGCCTTTTCAGTGGCTTGGAAAATTTACTTGGACTTTTTCCACCAGCTCGCCTGGCCCCACCTCCTTGGCCAGGTTAACATTAAGTGTAATTTTTTGTTAGTGGCAAACATTTCATGAATTAAAAATGAGGCATCGTGGTGGTGGTTGGGAAAAGTGCGTGGCGCCGTTGGCAGTTAGTCATCTGAACTTTTTTTCCTGCCGCCGAAAAAATGAAATGTTCTACTACGTCATTGTCACACGTCTGCATGGTGGCTGAAGGACGAAGGACGTTGGAGGCGTGTCATCTAATGTAATGAAGCGTGGAAAATGCCGGGGTTTAGGGGTTTCGGCGGGACGAAAAGAGGGTCAAAGGTTGCTCGGCTTTTCCGCTTATTACCAAGGCAGCAGAAAATTTCGTATGCCAGGCATATATATTTTTTCCAAGCTCGCATATGATATATTTGTGCGGATGTCAGGCGACGGTTGAGGTGGCGGCCAAAACGTAAGCTATTTAAATGATTGCTCTGGGCCACACACACACACTCCACACACACCTTTGGCTGGGAAACAGCTCAGCCTAATTGCATTTGTTGTAAGTCTGCCTGGCAGTCCTGGGAGCTATGCTACATGAATTTTGATTAATTTGTGGAGCCAGCGATTAAGCTAGATTGTCCACCTGTAGAAGCTACACCTACGAGGATCCTTCCTCTGCTTCAGTTTCCCTCCTGGCAGTCCTGCAACCTCCCTCAACTGACTTTTTCACAGCCCTGTTGTTGATGACATCATCATCTGCCCTGCGTGAGCCCTCAGAAATGCCATAAAATATGCACTCAAGTTTTGAGTTTAATAGAATGTAGACGACTACATGAATACCGCTTAAAAGCGTTCTCCTTCTGTACAAACTTTAATTTTAACTAAGTAACGAACAAGAAACGCAAAAAAACGCTCACGCAACACAAGCTGGTGGAATCTGCACAAAAAATAAAGGAAAATGGAATTTTGCATGAAATGTCGACACGACTACGTGGAAAATTACCTTCACCCACTTTGGTGGGAAAAAGTTCCGCTGTCGTTTCTTTGGCCATATAACCTTCAGCTTCAGGTACACTTTAACGTTGGCCAAAAGATGGCAACGCGTAACGAAACGGAAGGACTGGATTACTTTAAATCGGTTACATTTTTTTCATTTGGATCTGCACAGAAAGCTGGGCATTCTTTTCTGTCTGAGATGAAGTCGAAGGACTTTTTAATGGTGCTTAATTGTTAAGTTTTTGCATTGAAAATGCAATCTATTATGTTCAGAATTTCAACTACTTAATGAACTTTGATTTTTAATCAAGGTAAAACTATAGTTTAAGAAGTCTCAAAAGACTTGAAAGTAACTAATTAACTAATGAGAATATATCTTATTCATTAAGACATCAATCATTGACTATACATGGGTTAATTAATTAATTAATTCAGTTATTTTTCATTTGCTGTATATATTTATATTTGTTTAATTCAAAAACAAGGCAATTTATATTAATTGATACAACTTTATATTAAAGTTCAATGTTCAATTATGAAATTATAAGTTTGTTGTTCAATCACCTATCTCCTCTCAACCCAACCTGTTTAAAGATTTAATTTATAGCCGTGTTGCCCAAGGAGTTAAGTGTAATTATGATCTCCAAGGGAATTTTCCGACTTTTCTTTCACATTGCCGCTGATACATTGTTGTTGCTGCTCGCTGGCTTTCTGCATTCCCCGAAGCTCATTTTTGCACTCATTAGGGGATGACGCCTGAAAGTATGCAGTGCAAAGTGGGCAGCCCAAACTGGCCCGCAGAAAAGGCCAAGCAAAAAAAATAAAGATGGGGGAAATTCCAGGTAAGAAGGGTAAAAATAGCGAAAAGCCAGCAGCTGCTGCTACTGGCCGCTGGCTGATGGAGATGAATTTTTGATGCTGCAAAAGTGAGCCAGCTGCAACGGTAGCGGCCTTAAAGTGGCCAACGCTCTAATGGCCGAAAGGTAAGTCGCTGTGGCAGCAAAGATTGCGGGGAAGTTGGGGGAAAGATGGGCCACCTGGATAGGTGGAAACTTTTTTTATAATCACTCTTTTATTCGGCCGGGGGGTGCAGTTTCGGCCAGGCCAAAAGCAAACGATTGCCAACCGCAGTAATTGAAAATTAAATTTAATTTTATGGCCAAAGTTAAACATTTGCTCAGTCACACACACACACCACAAACACATACAAACACGCACTCGCACTCTCAGTTGCACTCCTTTCCTCGTCATCGTAGGTGTCCTTAGTCCTTTGCTCGATCCTGTCGCACCCCCTGCCCCTTGGCATCGTGTGAACCCGCACAATTGTTGCGGATTTTCGCAAGCGATAATCATAAAAATGAAAATTTTAATAGCGCGCGTGGCGACGATGCCGAGGAAAACTCCCCAACCTCCCCACCTGCGTGTGTGTTGGTTGATTTTTCTAGCTGTTTACACGCACAAACACACACACACATACCCGCCTATTGATTTTGTTGTGTGTTTCGCTGTGCTTGCCATGTGTGTATGTGAGTGTTTCCGGCACGCTCTTAAGCGCTGCAGCAACAAATTTCACTTCGACAGGCTCATTACGGTTTAGCGAGGGGGAGGCGGCATTTTGCGGAAAGGGGGCGGGGCAATATGGCGGCAGGGGAATCCCCTCCAGAGCCATTGGCGCATAAAATGTTTGCCTCGGCTCCGGGTTTTATTTTAGGCTGTTTTATGGATTACCTATGCTTCCATGCCTTAACCGAAAAGTTTATGATTGGTTTTTAGGGTAGGCGGGTGTTTTCAGCGATATTTCGGGAAAGCGACTACATAGAGTCTATATTTTCCAAATTGGAATATTATATCAAGGCAGAATAGAATGTTGAATCATTTCATTTGAGTTATCTTGACATATATACACTCTAATAGATGTGTATATATTTGTGATTATTTTGAAATTAAAAAAAAAGAATGCTCTTGCAGATATTGAAAAAAGATACTTATTTAATATCTTTATGTTTATAAGTTTAGTAAGACATTGAAAACTTTTTATTTGATGTGTGCTAAGAATTTTTTAACGACCCTACATTTTTCTGCTCTATAAATTCCCATCTAAAAGTACTCTCTAACACTTATAGTAATAGTTTTATTTTTATGTTTACGACAAACACATTTTTACGAGTTTTTAAACACAGAAGGTAGTATCCAAATATAAAATGTTAGTTTTGCAACAGTTTTTACCAGAGTTTATTTTCATTTTCTAATAAAAAATTTCGCTGTGCTTTTTATACTCTTGACGGGTATTATAATTTTAGTCACGAGCTTAAAACGTTGGGAAATATAAATTTCCGACCCTATAAACCATATATATTCTTGATCAGCGTTAAAAGGGTAATCGTTCTAGCCATTTTTGGCAGATAAAAAATTTTATAATTTTTCAACACTTTGTAAGGGGTTAAATCGTTAAAATTTTCAACCATTTAAAACATTGTACATTTTTTTAGATTTTAAATTGAGTAAGAAGATTTAATAGCCTAATAACTAATCGAGGGAGGATCTTTCCGAATTAAAACGAATGCTTTTTTGGCTTAGCTATGAGATTTTTAAACTTTGATTTGTTGAAAAAAATTGTCATATTAAAATAAGGATTAATATCAATTCAAAGATTGCTAATATTTTAAGTTTAATTACAATCCTTTTCCGATGCAATTCTATAAGTCAATTGTAAACTGCAAAGGCTTATAAACTTTGACTTCCCAGGGTTAGTTTACTTTTTAGTTGTTTATCAAATTTGAGGTATATATATATATATTTATATATAAATATTTCAAAAAAACTCACCTTTCAACAATATTATATGTCCTGCTCCGTTGTCTGGAATCTAAGTAAGTCTTCTCGTCATTCGAAATTGGTCCTCTTAATAAAGTAAATAACTTTAGATACGTATTCTCTATGTATATAATTTATATGTTTTTCTAGCTGTTATTATATTTCACTTTTGCTGAGGTTTCCCCAATGATATGTGGCGATATTTATGTATATATTTCTTTATATATTCTTATTATTTTATTATATTGGTATATATTTGGTAACTGATGTAAAACTTCTAACAAAAATTGCTGCTTGGCGATATCCTTTCTACGCAGTTTAATTATATTAATATCTTATAGTTGTAAGTTCTAAGATTTATGCTAGTGGTAAAGACTCTTTGCAAGAGCTTTGATATGTATGCGATATGTTGCACGATTTTTCCTAGACTAGTTCATTTGGTTTTAGATTTTCTTTCTGGTTAAATAGAATAGCTTGGTTTTTATGGTTTCAGCTTGCTTTTTGGGCGATTTACATGATATGTTTTCGTTTCCTTTTGCTGAATTATCCTTGATCCTTCATTAATTATTTTTTTAATCCTTTTGTATATTCTTCCTTTTGTCTCAGATGCTTTTTCACATGATATGTATGGCTATCGCATTTGGTTTTTAATATTTATTCCTTTAATATCTGGCTTTCCTTTGGGTATTTCTGGTTTTACTTTGCCTTAATTATTATTTCGCTAATTCTTAACGATTGATATGTATTGATTTAAGTGTTTAGCTTTATGTTTAACTCATATTTTTATTTCATATTTCTTTCCGGCTGGGAAATTTTCAAGACGAATTGCTTCCACCTCTTTGTGGACTTTGAGTTTTGTTTATAAATTTTGGCATCCACAAAATGGCGCAGGTCTCTTTGGCCTTTACTCTCTCTCTCTCTCTCTTACGCAGTAATGGCGGTTCTCTTGCTTGCTCCAACTCCACGACCGCCTCCGCTCTCTCTCTCTCTCTCTTCGGTTTGCTTCCTGCTCCTTCCGCCCACTCCCGGCTCTCGTCCTTCGTCCTTCTGCCTCGGCTCCCCCGCTCCTTCACCTTTTGCTTTTACAGGCGGCAACGACAGCGGCAGCGGCAAAGTTCTCTATGTATTCCCTTTTTTTTATATCCTTTTTTGGATTTTCTTTACTGCCTTCCTGGCTGTGTTTCAGTAACTTTTTCCGATTCCGCTTTGGACCCGCATTCGCTTTCACCGAAAAAACCGTTGGCGCACACAAACACACAAACTAGAATAACAACAACAATGGCGACGAGGAATCGCAGTCGAAATTATTTATTAAAGTCAATTAAGTTTTCATGCCGCAGAGCCTGCGCTCGGGGGAAATGGAATTTTCCAAACTTGACAGAGACTTGGGAACTGGATAATCCAGGGATATATGGAATATCCTTTAAACCGCTGCCGCTGGGCCTCCACACACCCGTAAAAAGCACTGCAAATTATACAATCACTCCTCGCAGACGCGTCGCAAATGGGTTTAATCTATGTATTTTCACTGGCACTCGCGTGGCGATTTCCCAACCTGGGCTGGGGAAAAACTCGCTGGCTGGCTGCTGCGCCCAATTTATTTATTGCACAATTCGATTGATCTAATGGTTCCTCCTTTTGGGGTTTTGAACTAATCTCTCTGGGCTGGGTGCCTGTATTTTCGCTGCGTGCGGCTGGGTCGAAGTGTTTTCGTTTACTCAGGAGCCAGCGCAGGCTGATGCTGCTGCCAGGACATGAATTTTTCATCATCGGGCATCCTTATTAGAGATTTTAGCCCCCATCTCGTTGAAATTGCTGCGCACAGAGCCGCGAAAAGCATCCCAAAGAGAGCCGGCAGAGAGGCACAGAGAGAGTGAGAGAGAAAGCGTAAAATTCAGAGCGGAAATGTTCCAAGGGATGTTCAAAGGAATGGCTAAGGTGGTGCATCTTCTGCGAAAATTCCCCCCCAAAGGCAGTCAACTTTCTTTCTTGGCACTTGCATTGCCCTAAGAGCTCATAGCTGGTATTCAGGTATTTTCTTTGAATTTTTTCTCTGCCCTTTCAGGGGTTGTTTTCTCCGCGGGGAGACGCACTTTGGGGGCGGCTTTTTTGGGGGTGGCTTTATCTGTTTGTTTTTCGCTCTTCTCGCGCACACAGCTTTTCTATTGTCAGCCTTAGCATGTCACTTTTGACATTTCCCGCTTAGAGAGAAATGGAGAAAAGCTGAGAAACAAGTTTGTAATTTTGGCGCAAGCGTTTTGAGTGCTAATATCCGGGTTAAAAAACTGGCTAAAGTATAAGACTATTTGGGTTGCCATCTTGGCTTGGGTAGCTTGCGGCGAATTCAATAAATTCTTATATATGATATAGTATGTAAAATCGGTACTTTCATAAGCAAACCACCAGGTGACGCTTAGAAGATATGTTTATAAGTGCTACCCATTTCTAACAGTCCTTACAGTCGTTTTGCAGGACTCGGAGTACAAAAGGACATTATTTTGAAAATGGTATTTATTCTTGTCTATTTTTAAACCCTTATAAAATTGACCACCAGCTAATAGCCCATTGCAGGGGAGGACAGGAAACACTATTCCATGTCTTAATTAATTTTAAAACATATAAATATATTATTTTGTTATATTCAAATGCCTAATATCTTTTTTAATTCAATTTATTTTTTTTGCATACACAAATTAGATTAACTTGCAAAAAATAAAGCATCAGGAAACAAACTTCATTCATTAAAGCAAACAACAAATCATTGTACCTCATTATTATTAATATTACAAAAATACAGTAGTAGGATATTTTCTATTAATATATAATAAATACCCCTTACAAAATGAAATGTTAATTTATAAAACTGAAACACAAAGAATATTAAATACCCTTTTATTAAACAACAATCATTGTTCTGTCTTCCCTTTAAACTACAATTTCCTTCTCCCCCTTTGCTGTCTTATTTTTCATTTCCAATATAACTAGTGATAATAATAATTTGCCTCTATTTAAATATTTACACTGCCACAACCAACTCTTTCGTAATTTCCTATGCAAATAATCCTAATTTCCGATAGCTGCCATAAGGGGAGACCGACCGAATAACGAAATCAGCCATAACGATTGTTTGCCAAACAATAATAGAAAAATCAAAATACATCGGTCTATATATGTATATATCTATGTGTTCAACTTCTGTTGAATAAACATCCTTATTACGCAGCCGAGCCAAGTGCAAACAATAAATTAAATTACACGATTATACATTGACTTGTGTCTGATGGGGTTTTTATTTACGTTGAAGTTTCACTCTTGCCAACTCATATCATTTACTGACAAGTCGAAGTTTGCCCTCCCAATCTTTCTCTCTTTAATTGCGCTTCTCGTCGCTTCTTGGCTGACATCTGTTGGCCTTCCTGCCCTTCGTCCTAGCCCAAGTATATTCCTGCTTCTTTTTTCGGTTAAAATGAAAATCAATATAAAGCTCAATGACGTCAGCCGTCCCCCGAATCACACAAACTCACACACACACACAATCTAAGCGGCAACATCGCAAAAATGCTGGAGGCAAAGAAAAACAGCTCCCGGCTCTCCCAGACTCCGCCAGCCGCTTCACCCGCCTACGGAGAGTTCTCTCATCTCCGCCGGAAATCCAATAGCTCCCCTTTGTGTGTGTGTGTGTGTTTTGGGAATGTGTGGGTGTTTTGGCAAGTGTGTGTATGTGTGTGTGTCTGTGGCAAGTCGTTGCACGTGAGCAGGCTATCAGCAATGGACTAAAAGTTTCGACAGCCAGAGACCCGTTTATTCCTTTGTACTCCACTGCCTTACACAGAAAAGAATGATTGGTAAGAATATATAAAGAAATTATAGGTGGACAATTTCATAATATATAAAATCACACCAAAACATAAATCAAAACACTCTTGCGTCTTTGATAAATCGCAATATTACTAAATTTTAATTCTCTAATTAAATTAACTATTATAGGCATTTATTTTAATTGGGTAGAAAATATGCATTTCATATATTATGAATACATATTTTTCATAGATATATGCATAATATTTTACTTAACCTTTCCTTCTTTCTAATTTTCAGCTGCGAATAATCTCTGCTATCCTTCCTTTGCTTATATTGCCTTACAATACTCCTAAAAATTATGGATTTTATTATAAACCTTACTTTTTCACTAAATGAATTATTATATTATTTTACTCCACGTTTTAATTACCAATTTAATTAAAATCATTGGCTTTATATTCAACTAGTTTATATTTAATTAAAGTTATACATTTCAAGTGTTTTTTTACAAAATTTTTTTCTCTCTGTTGTTTTTCAGCAGCATAAAGGAAATGCATGGCAGCTGAAAATGGTGGGGGAGGAATGGAATGGAATGGAAAGCCGGTTTGGAGTGGCTCTGACAATTTACGCCAAAATCTCATGATGGCTGCGATAAGCTGACAGATAAACCCAAAAGCAGCAAACGACAACTCAAGTCAAATATGCAACAGGAGAGAAGGAATTGCGGCAGGCTTTGTGTCTTGGATATTTTTTGACAAGCACGTGATGCGTTAAGGTCGAGCGTTGAGTATCTAAATATAAATTTGATTTATACGGATTTAAAAAGCCACATAACTTTTGAGAAAGAGAAGTAATAAAGAAGGGCAAGTATTTCAAGGCAAGTGTGGAAGAAAGGCGCAGATTAAGTTTATGATGAATATGTGAATGTTTATATAAACTTTAACTAAGAACTAAGTACTTTTAAAACCAAATTTATGGATATTTAAATCATTTTATTAAGACATAACAAATGGGATTAAATAAATACTTTTAATATATGTACATATTATATGCACACATGCAACAAAAGCAAAAAGTTATTTAAGGAAATGATTATGCTAATGATGAATGTCTTGTTTTTCAACTCAAACGAGATCTATAAAAAATAAAAACCAAAAAGATATATATAAGATAAAATTCATATTTTAAATTTCACCCACATTAAGTAAATTTTTCATTTTTTAAGACCCATTAAGCTCGTCTTATTTTCAATCAAGCAATATCACTTTTCCCTCCGCATCACGTGCCCGACCCGCAAAAGTATGCAATAAAAAGTGATTCGTTCCAATTTGGCTTGACTGCATCCCCTCCCTTTTTCATCCTTCCGTTTTGGGAAAATGCATTGAAAAATTGTTTTCTTTTTTTTTTGGCAACGAAAGCGACGGGGCACCAACACACATCTCTGTGAATACAAACGAGCGCCAAGAGTTGAGTTTTATGAATATGCAACACGATGTTGCTGCTTAATGTTTGCCCAAAACAACTATATGAGCATGTTATGCCCCCATGGGGCGGTTTTTGGGGTAGTCAAAGGGTGGAGCTAAAGTCACACACGCTCGTACACACACACACACACACATTTATTAGAGCAGTTAGTTTGTAGTAGGTGTTAAAATTGCACATGAAATATGAAAAGCCACTCATAACACTGAGAGAAACATGTGCCATGCTCCCCCAAGCCTGCTTAACAACTCCCCTAACAATTCACCACGAATTGTGGGGGGAGGGGGGCTATATAGCCCCATAGAGAAAGAGAGAGAGGGAGAGAGAGTGAGCGCTAATGAGAGAGCATGAAAAAGGGGATAGCGAGAGAGAAATTCCTGAACTGCTGACGACAATCGAAGCGAATTCCTGATGTAGGTGGGCTCTATATCAGCTCTCGGTTTTACTCAGCTTTTCTCAGCTTTTTCCAGCTCCAGCTGCGGGTCCAGTTTTCAGTCGTTGTCGTGTCGTCGTGATGTCGTTGCCGTCGTCGCATCCGTCGTCGTCGTCGTCGTTGTCGTTGTGGTTGTCGTTGTTGTTGTCGTCGTTGTCGCCGCTTTCCCTTTAGCTGTTGTTGTTTTGCAGTAGCAGCAGCAGCAGCAACACCAACATTAACAACACCAACAACAACATACATCGGGCTCTATACGCCAGCAACAACAACAGCAACAATTTTTGACAAAAACAAATGAAAATGAGTTCGCTAAACGGAAAATTATTTTGCGCATATGGAATGCTGCATACTTAGAGATATATATACTATATATACACACACACATATATATATATATATATATATTTGCCTATGTTATACACACACAAATCTACATAAAATCTAAGTGCAAACCAATTGTGATTTAATGCTAATGACCACAACAAAATCCGCTGCAAAACCAATCCAAAATCGAAACCAACAAAATCTAAAGAAAAGTGTATAAAGTGTAAGAAATTCGTGTATTTTCCCTGGGCTTTTCCAAGATAAAAAATTCTACGGTCTTCAGTTTTCCTTCATCAGTTTTTTTTCTCCTCGCTGTTCGTGCGCTGCTGCTTGCTGCTTTTTTCTGTACACACAACGCCACGCAATCCCACCCAAAAAATAAAAAAAAAACTCTCCTCGCTCTCTGCTCTCTTCGCTCCGAGCCCCCTCGCCCCCTCACCACCCCCTGTGCCTTGTGCTCGCTCCTTTGTTGTGCTGTTGGCCGTGATCTCGCGCTGCCCTCTCGCTCGCACTCCCCGCCCCGCTTTAGCCACGACACTCGGTGCGGATGAACGCATTAAATATGCAGAAAAATAAAGCAACACACACAGACACACACGCACACAGAGAGAGAGAGCTGTTAACTGGTGTCCTTTATCCTTGAGCTGCAGGAAAATTTCATTAAGCAAATGCCTGGCTCAGATTTTTCACAAGCTCCAAAACAAAAAACAGTAGATTCAACAAAGATTAATTAATTGCATGTTTATTTTTTAACACAAACACGGAAAAATGGGAAAGGAAAGTCTTCATTTTAAATACAAATTTAATAGAAAACTGTCAGTAGTTAAAGCTTACTCATAGAATACAAAAGAAACACAAAAAAATAACAACAAAAAAGCCAAGAATTTCAAGTCAATAAATAATCAAGAGAAAAGTTTTTAGTTGGTTTCAGGTACACCACGGCGTATGATTAATATGGAATTATTTATGCGCTGAAGCTACTAAGAAATGTTTAGGTAAAGCCTTGACAGACATTTTTATTTTTCATGTATATACATTCATAATAAATTAATAAATTTAAATTTGATTAACTAGAAATACCAAAGAACTTGAGCAAGAGAGCTAGGGAGAGTTGGAGTAAAAAGAGACCAAAGTTCACCATTAACAATCAAGAAAAGAAATGCAACAAAATAAATAACTAAAAAACTAATGAGAAAAAAAACCGATTAAAACAAAGCAAAGAGTAAACAGGAAAACCACAGAAAGCTTAAATAAAAGTTCAAGTACAACGGTGCGTATGCTTAATATGGCTAACCCTAGTTGGCCTTTGATTTCCGTTGAGTGAGTGAAAACCCAGTATTGGCGATAACATCCCAGTATTTACCGTCAGCTGCAGTGTCCTCTCTCAGTCAGTCTCCGCTCAGTCTCTCCCTCTCTCTTTGTGTGTGTGTGTGTGTGTGTGTTACAACAATGAAGGCAGCATGCAACATAATTACAACTCAACTTCAACTTTACACTTAGACGCCAAGCGAAGCTCGTTAGAGAAACAACAAAAAACCGAGAGAGACGCGCAAGTGTTAAACGCGAAATAATTAATACAGTGAGTTATAATAACTAAATCTCTCTTTTAAGCAGTTTTCAAGTTTATTAAAAGTATAATATTGTATGAAAATCAACCGAAAGCCTTGTATATAGCAAAATAAACACACAAATCCGACTAACTAAGGAAGAATACACTTAAACAACGTTTTCTATATGATTAATAATAATCGGAAACTTGAAGAAAATAAGCTAACAATCCTAACAACGAATCAACAAACAACGCCGTTTACACAATAACCATAAATTGATAGAGGAATGCATGTAAGTCAAGTCCTTAAATAAACAAAGAAATATGTATGTTCCTAGTTAAAACTACAAACTAATTTGCAACAACAGTTGCCCCAAACAATGGCCAAAGAAATTGCCATAATATAGAGAGCAAATTTCCCTGGTTTTTCTCCTTTCATTACTTTTATTTTTTGTTGTTCTTTTCTTCTCTCCTATTTTATTTGATTTCCTTTTGTTGCCACTGCTCTGTTTACTGGGCATAATGAATCGTGGGCGGCCGTGGGTGGTTGCGCCATCGATGGGCGTTAAATTTAATTAAAAGGTATGCTTGTTACAACACCAGCAACAATTACTGCGACAACGGCAGCAACAGGCAGCCAGTGGGAATCGATTTTCCTTTCGACTTGTCTCAGTTGGCAAATGGCAAATGGCAAACGTCACTAGGCAACGGAGGGGTATGTGGGTGGTGGTATTTGTCGGACCCTTGGCCACATAGACAATTGATAGTAATGACGACACAAGCACCCACATTCGAATAAACACTCGCCAAGCGAACCAAAATGGACGTCATAAATGTTTGACAATGCACACGAGGCGTATGAGTAATAGCAAGCAGTTGAACAGTTGGTAAACAACAGGGGGAACAATAATAGGAAAAGTCAAGGAAAATTTGTAATTTCTATTTTCATTAAACAAATAAGAATGTGTGAGAAATTTTATGAACTTATTTTAAGTCAATAAATATAATTATTTTATATATAAAGATGCATTGTTGATACAATTTTAATTTCCTGAAGTTTTAAGCCAGATATTTGTTGACATTCGACTCGTAATTGTATTTATTTTAACGAAAAATCATGATGTAGATATTTAAATCTTAGCAAAAAAAAGAACATTAATCATTCATTCATTTCGAAAACTTTTTCTGTGTTTGTTTTTAAATTAATTTTGGCACTATTTTGTTTTTGCATCCGAGGCCAAGCATTTTTAAACTTATAAATTATGGACTTATAATCCTTTTGAGTGCTATAATTAGGAAAGAAATTTCTTCAAATCTAGAAAGATTTATCATGGTTGTATGGATATTTATTTGATCGTAAAACAATGGAAATTTAAGGGTTATTTATCTTAAACTAATTAACTATGTACAATAATTAAGGAACTATTAATTGCAACTTCTGCATCACATACTCGACTCAGAGTTGGGCAGCAGCCGTCACTTCATTCTAGGAATGTTAGAACTATTTGGGAATTATACAAGCACAAGTGCAAAATTTGAGAAAATTTAGAAAAAAGAATATTAGAGATAATTTGCCATGTTGTAACTCCCAAAAAAAAGATAAAATGTAAAATTATTTGTAAAAGACAGCTGTAACAATTTAGTTTTTGCTTCTTTTTCGAAACTATGTGCTGCCATTTTGCCCATAGCTGTATTGCTTTGTTGCATGGCTATAAGGGGGCGTGTGTGTAGGCGGCTCGTTGGACATCATTGAAACAACTATCCATTGACACCGCCCCCCCTTTCCCACCCTCAACATCCTCTGGCTGGGGGTCAATGGGTGCATAAGATTGCTTTTTATGCTTCGATGTCATGGCTCGCCCTTTGGCCAGTTTCCTCTCGCCCCCTCACATATGCAGTCTCTGTGTTTTAGGGGACCAACTTTTAGACATTTCTCCACCATTGACAAGTTTTTGCCAGTGTTTTGTCGTTCGCATTTGTTTGCCGTTAATTGCATGGAAATTGTGCGCGCAATTGAAAACAAAAAAAGTTGAACAAGGCAAAACGGGGACAGTGGCATTGTTCCAGCTTCCCTTCGTTCAGGAAGGACCCACATCCCTGCCACTCGAGTCAATGGCCAACTACGACTAAAATGAATGAATGAATGAATGAATGAATAATTGTAATTACTGGCTGGGCAAAATAGCCATGAATCAACCACGCTGGCCAGGCAATGGCCAGCGAATGTAAAATGGTCATTAGTCAGGCCGGCGGGGAAGCCCGTTCTGATAGGCCGCCTTTTTGGCAGGCCAACGCAAAAAGTCACCAAGTCATTGCCTCGTTTATAGTTTTTTTTTTGGCTGCAACAACAAATGGCAACTTGGCCACGTTTTCTTTTATGGCTCCATTCGAGTCGAGTCGAGTCGAGTGTGTTTATGAGTGTCTGTGTGCTCAGAAGTATGGAAAGTCCATTGCACCCGTCATTGAAAATGGCTGACGCCGCGAAAATTCAGTTATCTGCATAAATTTCGAGCGATCTCAGCGGGGGGAGGGTGACGTCACGGGTCCAACATTATAAACCCCCCGTTGACAGGTGATGTCAGTTGATAAATGACCCAGTTCCCAACCGACGACCAGTTGAAACTTTTCCCTTTTGCTTAATAATATTAAGTGCAAGTCAACCAAACCGTAAAGGGTTTAAAATTTAAAGTGCAAGTGATAATATGTAGGAAAAAGGGAGGTAAAGAAGATGTTTCTGCGAATTGGGTAATTGGAATTCCACGGAAGAGAAAGATTGAAAAAGGATTCTTTATGGCACACAACTGAGCACAGGAGAATTTATGGGAACAAAAACTATTTACGCCATTTTCATACTCTTGTAGGATAAGCTCTTTTTTACCAGAACTGGTCTTTTCTGACCCTGTCAAAGAATAATAATATACACCTGATCCTGATGTGTGCAAACTAAGCTTTAAAGGTAAAAACATATAGTATAAAAATCAGGAAGGGATAAAGTGGTTTTGAATACAAGGTAAAGAGAGAAGAAATCGTCCGTTTTAAAGGAAAGTAAATATTTGACCAACTATCTTAAATGTATGATTAATAATTATAATATTATCTTTTTGCCTAAAAGGTCTCAAAGGAATACCTGCTGACCCTCTTTATCTCTTTGGTTTTGTTATGAATATATACTAACTAGTGTGCATTGTTTTTGCTCACCTTTCTTGGCCTAAATTTAGCAAGCCATACTCAACTCTGGTTACCTAGCCTTTAATTTACATTATTTTTGACTGTGGCCAAGCATTTAGCATTCTGACCTTTTGCTTTATGGCTTTCCTGTGTCGCTGTGCACCGACCTCTTTTTTTCGAGCATTTCAAATGCATTTCCGATGAGGTTTCCTTGCCGCTGGGCACATTGTTGTTGTTGTTGTTGATGCCGTCTCTCTGGCAGTGATTGCGATGGCTAATTGAAAGTGTCAATTATCAGCTGGGCAGGCGGCAATGGCAATGGTAACGGCCTGCATTTGACAGCTGGTAGGTAGCTGGCAGTGAACTTTCACATTTGTGAGCCAGAACCCACTGTTGGCCTGCGGGGCGTATGCGTAATGTGCAGTAACCTTGGCCAGTGGACAAGGAATGCAGAATTTCCCGCTCACCGCTCACCGCACCACCCCCCCTGGATTTTTCATTATTATAATTCATCCTTGTGCCTGATAAATTTTTCCTCTGCCATGCTTTGGGGTTTTCTATTTGCTGCTCTTTTTTCTTTGTTGTTTCAGTAATTGCTCTTATTGCTGTTGTTGTTGTTGTTCGCTGAGTTCGCGCGGTCAGCGCATGAAATTTCCATCTGCTCCGAGGCAGGCGGCAGGGAAATTATAGTGGGGAAATTTTAAGGAATTGCGCTCTCAAGGATTTAATGGCAAGCGCGCGCACCGAGAGGAGTTTCGTGGTGAATTGTTAGTCCTGCTCTCTTAATATGCTGATTTTTGGCCCTACTTTGGGAATTTTTCCGAAAAGTAAAGCAAACAAAAGTCATTAAATGACCAAAATAAAAACGAGCCATTGATTGAAGAGCTCAGAAGATTGATTTCCGGTCCGGCCAAGCCATGTCCCGCTCGCTCCCATTGCTTGCCATCCCATAAAGCAGCCACTTAAGCCCACCGCACACAACCCACCCAACGCAACCATCAATTTTGCATGGCATGTTGGCGCCGTAGTTGCAGGCCATGGCATCGCCTCCTGCTGCAACTGCTGCATTATCAATTCATGAGGAGAAGGAGCACAGGACACACCAGAAACAAGATACTATACACGATATACGCCATCGCCGGAGGACCTCTGTGGATGGCAGCATAAAGCAGGCCCATAAACACCATGGAAGCTGGATTTTATCTCGCTTGAACTACATAAGTTATAGGCCAAGAGGGGCTGGCCAAGGCACTGAACGAAAATGAGTTACACTATTGTGTTTCACATTAAGAATTTTTCAAAAATACAATTTATAAAAGTAATAATCAAGTTTTGACTTCAGACCTCACAAAAATCAGTAACCAATAATAATAAAAGATATATTTTGAAAGCGAACAGATTTCAAAAATAAGAATATTTTATATATTTTATATTAAATATATTTTAACTTCCACTTGTTCCAATTTCTACAGCTTTCAGTCCACCAATGTGGATCGCATTTTAGGATCTACATTTATATTACCCATGGGAGCAGCTTACGATCTACGCATTTTATGATCTACATAGTACCCATGAAAGTGCATAAAAGATTCATTTGTTAACATTCAATTTTCAATTGCTGTTATCATAAATATAAAACCTAATGGGAAAGTTCAGGCACTAGAAAGCCCATATCAAAGCATAGGTCAAGAAAAAAAGATGATCTTCTTACTCACTCTGTCGTTCGTCTCGGGTTCAAGCATGAAAGCTCTTCTTCGTCTTCTTCTTTGAGTTAATTCACAAAGCTTTACACTGAATACAGTCGAGGCCAGAGGAATTTCGCACATTGTTCCTGTTCCAAAACCTTTGCAGGGCTGGTATTTCACAACGGGCCACATATTACGCTAATATCACCAACGAAAACGATTTTCCGACCGTTTTCCCAACTTTTCACACTTTTATCGAACGCGCTGTAAAATTATCGACCGAACTAGGCGAAAGCAAATGCAAAATGCAAAGAAACTTGAAGTCATTATGGGAATATCAGAGATAAGCGAGATCTTAGAGATAAGAACTTAAGAAGAGCGTAAGCGGGGAGCGGCGCTATATAGAGAGAGGGGCACTCTCTCACTCTCCCTCTCTCCTCCCCACTCTCTTCCCGATATTGCAAAACAAAGCCAGCGTTTGCTTTGTTCTCCCAATTTTTGGCCTCTCACCTGGGAATAACGATTTATTTTACTAAAGTAAATGTGTAATGAAAACCCAAAAGCCTTCAAGCTCGCCCTTTAAGTTCCGATTGGAATAAGTCGCAAAATAAAATATTTCCTTTTTCTATAAATTTCTGGATCATTTATATGGCAGCTATATGATATAATTGTTCGATTTTCTTAAAATTTAAATTATTATTCTAAAATCATAAGTCTCAAAGTAGATGAAAATATGTTGAAAGCCAGCAAAGTTATAATTTGATTTTTCTACACAGCCTGTTCTAATTTACATGCTAAAAAGAATATATAGAAGAGTATCTGTTAAGTTTTATTCAGATTCAGCTTAAAAACTAGAAAGTTGGTTACATAGAAACAGAAAAAACAAATATATATAGATCGACTCGGCTTTTGATGCTGATCAAGATTATATGTTCCTACTTTATAGGGTCAGAAATAACTCCTTCACTGCATTGCAAAGTTATATATTATATATATACTTATTATATCAGTTTTTAATTATATTTCTCTCTCTGTAGAATGTGCGAACTTCTGTGTGTCCTTTGTGTGCGTGCTTGTGTGTATGCCCTAAGGATTCGACACAGACAGCAACGGCAGCAGCGCCATAAAGCAGCAATAAATTTACATTCATGAGAGAAATCAATCGCATTTAGCATGTAGTTGATGTTCCGACTTGGATTTTAATATCTCCCGAGTTCACACTGATTAAAAGTGTGACGCGAAATTCTTCTCAGTGATCCGAGGATACACCATCTCTGACCTGCCTTCGTTTGCTGCAATATTCATGCAATCACACAGCTCCTGCAATATGTTCTAAAAGGACCTCACTGCTTCTAATGCAGCAGTGAGCTCTTTGGTTCTTTAACTTCTAAATTGCAAAAGCCTTGGTTGCTGGTTCTACTTTTGAAATGGGATTAAAGGTCGATATCCTGGCCTATTAATATTTAAGGTCGATATCCTGGCTAAGTCGCCTATCTGTCGGGCATCTGGCTGGCTTTATTTTTTCGAAAGCAGCTTGATGGCTTTTAATTACGATGGCGTGGATTGCTTCCTGGGCCATTGAATGCTAATTTTGAACGCCTTTTCAGCCGGAGGAAATGAGGCGACTGAAAGCCTCTTGCGGAACCCCCTCGGGAAAGTGAAGTGTCGCCTTCCGGTTGCATCCTGCAGTCTTTTCTATATACATAAATGACAACCCCTCTCATTTTTCCGCAATTCCTGTACGCTCTTCCGTCTGAGTAGGCAATCTCCGCTTTGTGCGTGAACACTGAGAGATTTTTATAGAGAGTATTGATATTGATAGGTAATTTCTTATAAAGCAAAGACATTGTAAGACTTGAGGCAGCTGATTAAATACTTGGTTTTCTACACTTTTAAATTAAATTATAATTAAGAAAATGAATGCCTCCTTTGCCGTATCAAATGCTTGGATTTCTTATCTATATTTTTTCCGAGTGTGTGTGCCTGGCCTCGTATATATTTTCGCATTTTGTACGTGCGTCACCGTGTCAACCGCAATGCCCCCAAGCTCCTCCCCTTTGCATTACCCTTCTACCCTTCGTCCGTCGTCCTGTCCATCTCACTAAGGACCTGCCTGGTTTTTGCGGGCTGGTTGTTTGCCCTGGCACGTTGATGGCCATAAATACAGTTACATATGTTTGCATTGCGGCCAGATACTGGCCACCCCAGCAGGACTCTAAGGACCTCCCCATTCTATGCCTGCTTTTGCTCGTCCTGCTCATCTCGTTAAAATTCTCATTTCCTCCTGACATCGTTTTTTTTGTTGTTTTTATTTTTTAATTCCACATTGCATTTGGTTTACGAAGTTTAATTAAATTGTTCAGCTGTAATGGAAGTGAAGTGCCTTTAGTTAAGCTTAAATGAATTGATATGCAGCAAATTAAAAGTTAAAACTATATAAAACCTATTATAAAATTGATACAGAAAGTGTTATTTAAAAAAAAATGTTTGGACCGCTTACAAGTACAATGCATAAAAATAATATAAACAATTTCCTTGTTTTTTATATCCCCTTTGCAGTGTTAAGCTAGAGGAGATTAAAAAAAACTCCCTTTAAAACGAGTGGCCTGTAATTTGGAAAGGATCTCGACATACAAAAAAAATGGCGCCGCAACGCATGAGGCAGCTAAAACGTCGGCAACAAAGGACGAAACTATCTTGGCAAAGGCTGCAGCAGCAACAACAACAGCAGCAATTAGAAACAACAACAAAGACCCGACAACGATACAGAGCGGTGGAAAAATGAAACAAAAACCAGAAACGAATTTTCCACTCAAATTTGCATTCAGCCAAAGAAATACAAAAGTCTAAACAAAAGAAGGAAGGAAACGACACACACAGAGACCTCGTGCACAATAAGAAAGTCGCCGGCAAAAAGGGGTCAGAGGGCAGGCACACACACACACAACCACACACACACAGACATGAACCACAACAACACAACACACACACTCACTCTGTATAAAACAGCCGGCACATAAAACATATAAAACATTAAACCGACGGACACAGAGAACGACGAGGTGCATTGCGAACAATTTTCAACGAATTTCCCAAAAAAGTCTACAAAGAGAAAACCAACAAAAGAAGTTCATTACAAAAGTAACAAAAAACGGAAACCATAACACATTTTGAAATTTGCTCTGTGATTTTCTATCAGAATGGTTTAATATAATCCAAGTAATAATAAATAATAATATGTAATAACATAAAGTATTTATAAATATTGCTAAACAACTGCGCTCTACAAAAACTTATCGAATTCCCCCAAAAGAAAAGCTTTAAATCTAACCTAAAACGTAAAACAAACAAACAATTTCTATAAATATTACCAACCAAAGTTTACTAAAGACGAAAAATCACTAGATAGAGCGAGCGGCTTAAGCTAGCTGAAAGCCCCAAAAAAAAAACGTCAACGAACCTCGATCAGGACCACAAAGACTCCACCAAAGGAAGGACTCACCCAGACCAGAGCCATGGACGAGATGCCCGATCTGTCGCACCTAACGCCCCATGAGCGGATGCAAATCGAGAATGTCCTCATGCGGCAGAAGCAGGAGGAGGAGAAGCAAAATGAGATCATGCGGTAAGCAATCACTATTATTTAAATACGGATTAATCACAACCATAAAAATATTCATGCACTTGTTACTTGAATTTACAATAAACCCTTAATCCCTTTTGCAGGCGAAAACAGGACGAAGTGGTCACGCTGGAAATGCAAATCAGGCAACGTTCCGAGCAACAGAAGAAGGCCGGCGTTGAGCTGGATGCCACCTGTCACATATGCCTTAAGACCAAGTTTGCCGACGGTGTTGGCCACATTTGCCACTACTGCAACATACGCTGCTGCGCCCGTTGCGGTGGCAAGGTGACGCTTCGCAGCAACAAGGTGAGTGGATACGATCCACCTGACAGCACTCTAGCTAGGAGCTCTAGCTCTTGAGTGTGTGTGAGTCCTGGCATCAGGCTTAGGTCCGTGTTCGTGGCTCCGCGCGTGACAGCGGGAAAATGGTTTCTTTTTTTAAGGGTGATGCGCTCATTTTCCGCTCATTGACAAATAGAACAACGCTGGTGCCAAAGGCTGACGCCAATATTGCTGGCGGCACGGCACGACAGCCGCTTGACTAAGCAGCCATCACTCATACGCCCCATTGCCACATCGCCAATAGACATAGAAGCTTGTTGCCAACTGTCCCCAGTGACGCGTAAAGCATCGCGTAATAAATAAGTGCCATTGTCGCCTTGGTGTCCACCATTGAGAGTTGGATAATTGTGCGAGTGGGAGGAGGAGTATAATATATCGTATCTATCTTCCATTCTGGCGCCTCTCAAATTCACACTCATAACTTACAAATAATTTCTGGTTCCCAACCAATGTCTGGGGGTCAAGGATATATATAAAAAGCGAGCTTACGATTCAAAACCCTTTTTCTTATTCGTTGTGGGTAATATTTTAGTTCTCGTTCCGATTATTATGGCATTTCCTTAAAAGAACTAGGAGGAGGAAACACCATGCAACATATTTAAATATTCCCACAGTAACCAAGTGCAACACTGTGCAATTTTATTGGTTTAATCATCTATTAAATTCCTTTTCAAAGTCAATGTCAAACTCAAGATGACTAACACAGGCAGCGTAATTAAGTTTTAAATTAATAAGTCTGCTTTGGATAACTTTAACCAATAAAAAAGAAAAGAAAACGTCCTTCATCCACCTTACCATCTCATCCGGGGATACCTTAAGTAATAGCCTTGGTAACCGGATATTGATTGCTGGCATTGAAGGAAGCTACCTCCTTTGACTCCCCTGTACCCCCGCCTTCCCTTGCAGTGCATTGCATTTCAATTACACATTTGATTTTCCTCTTTTTTTCTGTTCTGTTCAATTTTTATTTAACCCAGTGAACCGTTTCGTTGTCTGTGTTCACTCGTTTTCTTTTTCTTTTGCGCTATTCGGGCTTATCATTTTCTGGTCGTGCTGCCAAACGTTTTTCCGTTGAACTTCTGCCAAAATGTCACACACACACACTCACAAGCTTGCAGAGAAAATGAAAACCATGGAATGGAATTCACTTCACGGCAAGGCATCATCTTCCCTAAAACGGTGTGGATCTGGATGCGCGGAATATTAGCGACATGGAGAGCCAGCGGTATCCAACCATCCTTCGGCCATCCCGTGCGGGAATCTCCAGCATATACGCATTGGAGAAGCCGGCAAAGTACTCGTTCCATCCACGCTCCACGTAGGTGGTCACACAGACGTTCCTCCCCAGCACCGCAAACAGTTGCATGAATAGATAGAGCAGCGTGGGTCTGACATGCCATGGAAATGTCGGTATTATTCGTCTAGCTTCCAATCTCCGTTCGGATTCTTCAATAACCGCCAAAAGGTCCTGTTCGACTTGGGCCATGCGATTCCTCAGTTCGATGTCCATGCTAACCTCTCTCTCTCGGTGAATTTGAAACCGTAGCAAATGTGTGTCGGTGTAAATTCCCAGAAGAGTGTCGGAACTATAATCTAGTGATTGACTCGGTACTCAATGGGATTCGTTTGACACACAGCTAAAGGGTGACTATCCAAAGTGACACATGACTCCCAGGTATCTTGATGCAGTTTGGATTTTGTTCGTGACACGTAAATCCCTAGAGAGATTTTATAGTTTTTACTTTCGATTCGATAGGGTTGCCGTTTTGATGGGGTTATTTCGCAAGGCGATAGGTGTTTCACAGGGTAGATACCTTCTGCTAAAGACTTCATTGATATAAGTCTGTATTCTAACTCTACAATTCCTATAATCTTTCAGGTTATTTGGGTATGCATTCTGTGTCGCAAGAAGCAGGAGCTGTTGTCAAAGACTGGTCAATGGATTAACAAGACGGCAGCCCAACAAGATGGTTTCATCCGACGCATCGAGCCGGATGGGAGTAGTGTAAGTACCAACTTATCGGATCTCCAGTCATCCAGCTTAATCTATATATATATTTCTTTTCGGCAGGACATCTCCCAGCAGGCCATTGTGGATCCACGGGACACCACGGACAAGCGACCCAAGTTGGAAAGAACTCGCAGTGCCGCCGAAAAGGAAAACCTGCCCATGCAAAGGGCGGGCAGTATGCTAAGGCGTCAGTACTCGCAACAGGAGCAGCCCACGAACCGCCGGATGTCGGCCTCGGACAGTGGCATGGATCCCATGATGAGTCCCGGCCAGCATCCGCATCAGCATCCGCACCAGCAGCAGCAGCAGCAACAGCAGATGCAGCATCACCAGCAGCAGATGCAGCAACAGCAGCGTGCACGCATGCAGCAGATGAATCCGCAGCAGGCACAGCAAGGATACGGAATGCAGCAGCAGGGGCAGCAGAGATCGGGGGGTGGTTATCCCGAGGAGGATCCAAGCTACTATCAGGTATATATTTTGCTTTAATACTATCTCTAACTTTAGTAAAGTTTTCTAATTCAATGAATTTATAAGTAATTATTAACTAATTCATGTTCATTCCATATTTTTAGGGCGAGCTGGACGGCCTGATGAGGCAGCATCCCCATCTGGCGCATCCCAGTCAGGTGCAGCAGCCGCATGCATCGCAGTCACAGATGCAACATCAACAACAGCAGCACCAGCAGCAAGTCGCAGCAACATCTCATGCAACAGCAGCAGCATCGCCAGTCGCCGCAGCAACATCCTCAACAGCACTCGCAGCAATTTGGAGGCAGGCAGCCGCCACAGCAGCAATCCTACCAGGCGCAGGTGCATCATCAGCCGCAGCAGCAGCATCATCAGATGCCCCAGCATCAGCATCAGCACCAGCATCAGCATCATGGCCAGCAGATGTCCCAGTCACAGTCCCCGATGGGGAGTTACCAGAAGCCGCCGCCGCTGACCCGCAACCTGACCATCAGCGGCGGTCATGCAATGGATACCGGTGCCTATAGCCAGCAGCAACAGCAGCAGCAACGTCGAGCGTTGGCAGGATCACAGTACGCCTCGACGCAGCAGAGATCCTTCAGCAGCTCCGAGGAGGAGTTCCAGCACCAGATGATGGCCGCTCAGGCTCAGGCGGCGGGAGCAGGAGCCACGGTTACCGCTGGATCGGACTATGATGGTGAGTTGAGACGTTTTGTCCAATTTGCATCCATCTTTCTCCCTCTGTCTCGCTCTCGCTCGATCTATCTATCTCTGCTCTATCCCGCTCAGACTACACCTGAGCGATCCTCTGTCTCTCCTCTCCGACTCACCTCTCTACCTACCGTCTATCTCTATCGCTTCCATCTCTTCCAATCTCAATGTCCCGCAAGGCAATGCCCCAATCCAAATCCAAATCCGAATTAAATTTTCCAACGATTAACTATCTCTCTATCTCGCTCTCTGTAAGCTCTCTCTTTGACTCGCTCGCTCGAAAATATTAAAAAAAAAAACCCAAGTCCTTAACAACAAAAAAAAGCAATGAATAATCCTCTCGAAAATGTAGCACTCTCTTGTCTCACATTGGTGCGTTGTCTTTTTCTTTGGCTCCCTCTTGAGATCCAATATTTGATGTTTTTTCCAAACCAAATCAAAAGTCTTTTAACTTTGTGTTTGCCTCACATTTCTGTGTTTCTTTTATCGGTGTAAATATTTAATTTTCAATTTCTATCAAACTCATCCATTAAGTTAACTTTAAGCTTACAATAAGGTCATAAGTTTGAATTAAGATTAATGGGGTATGTATCAACAGGAGAGATTGGATAAGACATATTTATAAAAGTATGAAAGGAAACTAAATTTGGGAAGCCCAAGTTTATCATTAAAGTTTTCAAATGCATTATAGAATCGAATTGGATATGCGTTGCATATTTTGAACCGATGTTTATTGCAATTTTTTGATGGCAATTTCGTCCACAAATCAAAAATTTTAAAAACTCTTAGCTAAGCCAAGAAAGCATTAATTTCAATTCGGAAGGTTTTCCTATGCTAGTTTTTAATAAGTTAATAAATCTACATATTCATTTTTTTAAATTTTTGACAATTTTGACGATGTATAACATTTTGAAAAAATTTGTACCATTTTTTTTTCTTTATAAGATGGCTAAATCGATGCCGCTTTAAATGCTGATCAAGAATATATATGATTTATTACTATTACTTTTATGCTTAGTTTTCTCAAAGTTTTTATATATACCTATTCCTATTCCTAAGCCAGATCTAAATCTCAGCAATGAAAAACATAAAATTGTGCCCCCAAAATGAAACTTCAGATGTCTAAACCGCAAAAGTTTTTCCAAATATTTTTCCTACAAAAGGAAAAATGCAACTTGCATGCCGGGGCTTACACAAAAATAGAAAAGGACCATATACACACCACTACACCTACACACACATAATTGCACACACACACACACACACACACACGTGCGGTGGCTAAAAATGGAGGCAATCGTACAAAGGAAACAAACTTGGGAAACCCGAAAATGTAATACCTTTGCTGTAAATATAGAACCCAGTAAAAATACTAGGAAACTGTAACTAAGTTTACCTTTGTGCACACAAAATTCTCTGCAATTAATTAATTCCGTCCAAGAATAGAGAACTTTTCCACAAATTTCTGCTTAATTATATCTGAGAATTTAAAGCATGAAAACCAGCTGAAAGCCAAGCATATTGTGTCCATTGAAAGGGTATAGAGAATGCGAAAGGCGAATGCTTTGTAGCGGAAACATTTCGATGCGCTTATCTCGGAGGCACTTGACTCGACGCTCGACAACAGCCAGCGAATGGTTGGGAAAATCTGAAGAGGGGCTTCGACGCAAAAGCGGTGTGGAAAACCCCGACGCGAAGGTGCCGAGGAAATGGCGGAAAATAAAAATAAATTGTTTACAGAAAGAGGGGGGCCCGAAAAGAGGCAACCGCGAAAAGTGCGCACTTCTGGACGCTGCATACTTCGTCGCTGGCCGTTAAATGCAATCAGCATAAATTATATGCCAGTGCAAGGCAGGAAGGTTGCACAGCTGACCCGAAAACACATTTTCCATCAGGAAAACGCAGCAGGGCAAAAAGAACAAGAAAATGCACATAAAGGAAGGAGGAAGGAGGCGGCAGGCCAAGCAGCTTTTCCCTTTTTGGCAGCCACCACAAAACATCAAGAAGTTGGCCAAGCAGCTGCACTTGCCTCATGAAAGAAGGACGGGTGTGGGTGGGATTTTTCAAATATATAGAGAGGAGAGGTAGGGTGGGAAGGGTTTCCTTCTGCTCTTCATGTTTTGAGAGATGCCCGGCGACGTTGTCAAGTGCGATGCTGGCAAATTTATTATCCTAATTAGAAAGTTTCTTGTTGGCACTTGCTGCTTTTCTGCCACAATTTTTTTTCTAGCATGCACCGGGGAAAATTAGCCCCAAATTGCATCGATCATTGATTGAGTATATATTCCAAGTCAGAGAAAGTGTCCTGAATTTACTTGAAGAATTTAAAGAATATTGTGTCATTCATATTTGAAAACTGAGATAAGGATTTTATGCTTCCAAAATAAAAGTTAATGGAACTTTCGGGACTTTTCTGTATTTCAGAAAATATTTTCGACTGGCTGTTAGAAGGCTTCAATAGTTACTCTTTAATTATATAATTAGCTATCTTTGCTGAAACTAATGTGTAGTTTGTATACTTTTGGAATTATGAAATCTTTAAAACAAAATGGATCTTTTAATTCTAAGAAATTCTACAAAAATCAAAAACAAAAACCTTTAATAACCTAAAATCTTTAGTTCTTTTCTGTTCGGCATTTAAAATACCAAAGTGAGTTCCAATTTCTCTCAGTGATTGCCTTGGTGGCAGTGCAACATGCGGCGCTTGGTGATTTAAATTTTTTATTGCTGCACATTAGCGCGCAAGTTTCTGGCAAGCATGTTGCACTTGCCCCGCAAAACTCCAACTGTCATTTTCAATTTCCCGACAAACTTGCATATAATAATTATTGATTTCAACTTTGACCCCCCGTCCTGTGTGTCAGTATCAGCTGCTGGCCACAGCGTGTGTGTGGGGTGATCTAGTGTGCCACAGGGTCACACTCTGCAGCATCTCATAAATTAAATGCTAAAATGCAACCTAGTGATAAAGGAAATCGAAAACGACTCCGAAACGGAAACGGAAACGGTGGCAAGTGAAAGTCTCGCGGGAAACAAAGAAAGTGCGGGAGATGGTGGACTGTGTGTGGACTGTGTGTGGACTGTGTGTGGATCCTGTTCAGGTGCAGCTGCACCTGCTACACACCACAGCCGCGCCAAACACCAAATTCACCACATTGTTTGCCAGTTCACAATGCTCACAGCGTTTCCCCCAGACGTCATGCGTTGGAATTTCTCATCCAAACGTATTGTGGCCTGGAAAATTCCCACACACCAGTGTGCCAGAGCAGCACGCATGCGCTGTAATTTCCCCCTGTCCTACTGCATCCTTCGTCCACCTTTTTAGGGTTTTCCATTGCTGTGGGTGGTGTTGGAGCTGGGCGGCGGATGGAAGAGCAGCTGACGCTGTCGAGAAGCGCGCGTAAACCCTCCAAAAATGGGAGCGTATCCGTGTTGTGTTTTGTGGAAAATTAACCTCTTAAAATTACTATTGTGTTCTTTTTTAAAGAACACTTTACTAACTGAGGAGGTTTTCTAAATAAAATTAAAGTCATGGAGTTAAATTTGGGGTTTTCTTAAATGTGTACTTTCTTTCAAAAGATTTACAAAATATAGTTTAGGTTTAAAACCATGAGATTTCTATTCTTGGGGTAAAGGCTTTAAATATTTTGAGTTCTAGAGAGTAATCTTAACATTCCAATATTATATATTTTCATGAAATACCAATTTAAATCAGAGGTAAAAGATATGTTAAAATATATCTGTCGTACTTTTTTGATTTTAACTTGTTTAAGTTAACCCTTAAAGCTTAAACCTTCAATCAGAACCCAAACTCTTAAACTCTTTTTAATAACCACCACAAAACGCTTCGATCTGCGTCACGTTAGCCACTTTTGAATCCTTTTTGCAATCGGACGCCACTTGGTTCTTCGGTTTGCCCTGCAGGCGACGTCACTTCATTCAGTGCATCGCATTTCGGTCTTGTGCAGCGTCATGGTCTTTACTACTCGTCCTGCCAGCAACTACAACTAATGCACTTGCACTTGCACTTGCAGCAGCAGCGACAGCAGTTGGTTGCCTTTCCGCATCCAGCACGCGCCGCACCACCCACTCACCGCACACCCCTCACCCTGGGACGCCCACTGACCACCACCCCGCCCCCTATTGGCTGGAAGGCAAAGACAAACACGTTGACTTTGCGGGAGATTCGCCTTGAAGGTGGCAAACACAAACACCAACACACACACCAACACACTCACATACACACCACACTTAACCCCTTGTAGGCCAGCATATATGATTTAAGTAAAATATTTACTTTCCTTGGGAATTAATGAAGGGAATTCTATGTTTTTCTTTGGATTCTTTGTTTTTAATCTATGCTTGAAAGTATTTTCAATGAAATGGTTTAGGGAAATTTTTAGTATTTAATTTTAAATAAGAATTGTTGGAGAAACCTGCTTAAGTTTATTTCCTAGATATTTAATTGAGCCTTAATTTATGATTATTAAAATCAATCCTTAAGCAAGTTAATTAACTTTCCCCAAAGACAAAGCACATCAATGAATAGTAATCAGTATTAAAAACCTTATTTTCCCAGCTTCTTTTATGTTAAAAAAAAGTACCACCTTTAATTTTAAAATATTATTTAAAGATTATAAAATAATTTAGGAAAAAGAAAGCATATCCTACACACAACATTTTTATTTAAAAATGTTCACCAATATGTAAATCAAAATGGCTGCCAATTTTGTAACCATGGCCAACCATAGGGTTAAGGGAAATGGATGCAACCCGCTGACCCCAAAGATGGCGTTGGGTGGCAAGGGGCGGGGGTGGAATGGTGGAATGTGGGCAACAGCAGCAGCAGAACCAGCAGAAGCAGCAGAAGCAGCAGCAGCTGTCAATGTTATCGCTGCTGGCTGCGACGCCGGCGTCTACGTTGGCAGCGGTGTTGGCCACGCGCTTAACTTTATTTTTAGTTCGGCACTGGAAGCGCCATGGGAAAGTGGCGGCAACAACAAGCCGCCGTGTAACATTGTTATTGGAAATGTTGTAGGCTCCAGCAACAACAGTGACAACAACGACAACAACAGGCGAGAGAGAGTAGGCGCAAGGGAAAGCGAATGGCAGCGTAAAGCGAAAATTCCATTGAGATTTTTTATGAAATCGAAACGAAATTAGTTTTCGATGAACTTTAAACGCGAGTAAACAGCCGCGGCGGTCGTTCTCGCGCCTTTCGCACGTGTCTCGCAAAAAAAAAAAAAACAAGAAAGCAAAAGGAATCAAAAATAAAATAAATATAAAGGAAAAGCAAAAAATAACACAGTGCTGGAAAATCGGATACGGAAAATCCACGCTAACGAAATACGGCCAGGAAAAGGCACCTGGCTGAGTGAGTGAAATGAAGGGAAATGCCAAAGCCAAACTCTGTGAAATGTGAATGTCGAGTTTTAAAAATAACCTTGGTGGCAAAATTTTGGTACAATCCCCGAAAATGAAGCGAAGCCTGTCTGTCGGAGAAAGTGAAAAAGTGCAGAGAAAGTGGTGAAAGCGGCGTCGGTTAACGGGACAAAAAAGAACAGGAAGAAAAACTGCACTTAATTGGCCATGAAGCATGGATAATTGAGGTCTTGGCATTGAGAATTAGCAGCAGCCAAGGCTAATTAAGTTGCAGCGGGAGTTAAGCTGAATTAAAGTTAAAAACAGATTAAAAAAAAGTGCTCAAAAATCATAAAGTGTTGGGAAAATAATTGTTAAGGTATGCGAGATGACCTTGAAACCCCTTTAAATCTGTCTGCCTAATTGGCCATAAGCAAAACCAAGGCAAAATTTTGCTTTTGAATCAGTCAATCGACGACACAAAACACTGCGCAAATTGTGGCGCCCAGCGGACGCTCCTTGCATATGGCCAGCCACTCGACCTCACTCACGCCCACACCTTCACCCACAGCCACCAGTCACCACACGAGGCCCGGAACCACCCACTGAACCACCAAGAACGACGAATCCACCTTCCACCACACGTTGAAGGGAGCACCCTTACCTCACCTCACCTCACTCTCGGCGACAAGAAAAAGCCGAGGCAGCAGTAGCAACTTAATATTATTGTTTTATTTTTGTTTGTTGCTTGCCTTTTCACCTACGTTCCTTTTTTGTTGTTGTTTTTATTGTGTAGAGCAGGTGGAAGGAAAACGCTCGATTTGTTTACTGTACTGCCACGCAATCTCTGAAACAGGGGGGTGGTTGAGTGGGTGGTGGGAGGTGCTGGTTCTGTCCTGTGTGGCTAACATGCCCTCCAATTTGTACAGCAAATTAGGCAACGTTCTAAGCCGGAATTCAACAACAAAAACAAAAACCTACCCAAATAAGTGAACTGAAAATCTAAAAAACAAATGAAATTTGAATCAAAATCAAACTAATTAACTAACTGAATTTAACAAAATTCACTGAACAAAAGCCGAGTTTAAGGTGAGTGTCAGTTGGAATTAGTGTGGAGTTAGTGAAGCTTCTCTTGAATTGCACCCACAACAGCCACAAACAAGAACAAAAACCAACCAACACACACTCACTTTCACGAAACACATTCAGAATCGCAGAAACCAAAATGCTTAGACAGCCAAAATGTGGAATATTTAAATGCAAAATGCAAATAGATTAGCAGCTGACATACAGAAATGCTTATAGCATACAAAAAGATTTTGGCAAGTGCCAAAAAAAAATTCGAGAAGGAAAAATTCAAATCCTGCAGAAACAATCAGTAACAAGAGTAGCAAAAAAAAAATCCAAATTTTGGTCACCAGCCAAAAGTTTTGGTATTCTCTTGGAAACGTTGTAATAAGAATATTATTCTCTAGGAAGTAAATTATTATTTTCAGTTAAATTTACTAGACAGGACAGACTTTTCCTGGCATTGAATAATACAATTAAAAAGCTGGAAATATACATAGAACATATTTTATACTTTCCTTTGATATCTTTCAACAATTATTCATATTTTAGTTATAAATCACTAGTATCTCAACGTTTTAAAGATTTTAATTGGCTCTCAATTAATTTGATACGTTTCCAATTTATATTTGGTAAATATAAACTTTATGCAAGCATTAAAATCTAAAAGTAACTCAACATAGACTGGTTTTCCGACTCTAAAACTTCATTTAAATTCCATGTCACTTAGCAACAAAAATGCATTGCAATTTAGATGCTCTTGGTGTTAGTTACATGTTACAGCTTCAGTGTTTTGGTCGCAATATTTATGCGGATGCAATATGTTATGTGTGTGTTTTGTGTCAAACCCTGAGGAGAATTCCCACGCGATTAGGCGCCTGGACGTATGCAACGAAATTTGTGAAATGAATTACATTTTCGATTAAACACACACAGAAAATCAATAGGGGGTGTGTGTGTGCTAAGTGAAATGGCAACCACAACATCAACGCGAAATGTGTCGCATATGGGCAACCAGGCTGTGAATAAGTAAATATAGACCGCACACACCTGCTTGGGTGTGTGTGTGCGAGAGTGCGTGAGGATGTATGGCATACTGGTGTGTTTGGCTATTTTAAAATGCGACCACCAGCTGGTGGAGGATCTGTGGGGAATGGGTTGAATTTAATTAAATCGTTGACCAACACCAGTTGACGTTGATGTTGTGCGTGGCATGGCTCCTTGTTTGTTTGCATGTGCAACTGTGCGTATGAGTGACATTAATGCGAACATTGCGGCTGGCCCACGCAGAAAGTGCGTGTGTGTGTGTGTGTGTGTGTGTGTGGGCCGCTTATGCTCTCTTGAGTGTGTGAGTGTGCGTGCGTGCGGGTGCCAGTGGCTGTTTGTGTGCCTGTTTGCGGCCATTTGTGTGCTATTTATGCGCCTGCGTCTGTCGGTGTGTGTGTGAGCGTTGGTTTAAAAATAGAACAAGCTACGACAGCCTCTCCCGTTTCTTCCATATATCCCTCTCCCTTTCTTCTCTCCATCGTTCCTTCTATCTATCTCTCTTTCTCCCACTCTCGGTGTGCCAATGATGATGATGATTTTAGTGTCCTTTTGCCAGCCCAACGCCCATTATACCGACTCCTGCCCATTCCAAAAATCCTCCTGTCTTTCCTCCCGATGCCTGTCAACCGAACTGGCTTGAATTTATGGCCAAAAATATAAAAACAGGAAGCAGCGGCTCACACTCACAAACCAACATACACACACGGACACACTGGGACAAGAATAATACAGGATCAAACAAAATTGGCATCTTGTCTTTGACTCGTTGGTTTTCCCAGTTGCAAACTGATTGCATTTCGTTTTTGTTTGAAATCTTTTGAATGGAACTTTTTGTTTTGTTTCTGATTTATTGATCTATATACAAAACATAAATAAATAAATAAATGTATCAGATTTGAAAACAAAAAGAATAGCTGTATACTTTACTTTCAGTTATAAAATAAACAGGACAATATATACACTTTAAATAAACTTATTTGCTTTGAGAAGTTAAGTTTGGACTTATATATTTGATTCGGATATTTTAATTTAGCATAGGGATTTGATTTTAAATTATATTAGATTATTGCTTTTAATAATATAAATAATTTTGTATATAATAAATGTATTATGCATTATTTATAATATGAAAATAAATAAATTGATAAAATTACAGACAAGTCAAATAATGTTTACAATCTCTTTCTGCGCTACAATAAAATGTCAATAAAGGAAAGTCTTGATGTAATTATGATTATAAATTTAATGTGATTATAAATAACTTTCTAAACACTCCTAGCCCTTTTATCATTAGTTACATTTTGAGTAAATTTAGTTGCATTATTTGTAATAAAAGCGGTATAAGAAACTGTAAATAACAATACCATGATATATCTTCACAAATCAAAGCAAGTTGATAGTTAAAACTAGGATACATTTCTCTTACTTACATTTTAATATGATCATGTTCAAAATTGATTTTCCCTGTGCATGGATGTAAAATTTGTTTGATTTTTCATTTTCTTTGTGTGTTGCACAATGCGATGATTGTGCGCAGCCTTTACACAAGAAGCAACAACAATAACAACATCAACAACAAAATCAACATCAATAACAACAAAATCAACAACAATAACAACAACATCAACAACAAAATCAACAACAAGGGCAGGCTGGCAGCAACAATAACAACCATAAGAAAGGTCGCCAAGGGACAGAAATGACCGTGTTTTTTGTGTACATTATTGATTTTTGCTTTCTTTTCTTGGTCTTTTGCGCCTTTCACTTTCACCCACCTCTCTTCCAACCCATCCATATACACACATCCCATAAAAAAAACCCAAAAACCCCAACCCTATTTGCAGATTGTGCGTGTGGTTTTCTCAAATAATTTACTTTACTTTTGCTTTGTTTTACTTTCGTGCCTTCCTTTGTTTACATTGTTATCGCTTAGGTCTGGTTTGTCGCTGCTGTCTTTATGTAATTTTTTTTTGGTTCATTCTTTTTATTTTCCATTTTTATTTTTATTTCACTTGTTTTTGTTTTGTTTGCCGTCGCTGCCGTTGTTGTTGTTGCTGCTGTCGGCCATTATGCGCACAATAAACGTTTTGTATCGTGACCAAAGTCAAATGAAAGTATGCCAGGGGTATGGCCCACAAACACACAGAAGCAAGTGTGTGTATGAGAGAGAGTGTATCTATGTGTGTGTGTGTGTGTGTATAAACTAGTTTTGCTTGGCACCCAAGGCGATTGTCTGAGTGAGTGCTCTATATGTCTGTGTGTGCGGGTGTGCTTTTGTTTCAAATGCGTTTACAACCATTTTCATTGCCTACTTTCAAGGGCAGAAGTAAGCTGCAAATTTTATCGAATACAAATGTATCAGTATTGTAAGTTTTTGAAAGCTTTTAGCCGCTTATAAGCACTTAGATTCCTCAAAAAACCAGAATATTTAGTCCTAACACATGTTAGTACTTTTAGGGACATATTAAATAAGTAATTACTAAAGAAAACTACCTGCTATACATCAATTATTTGCTTGCTTAACTCAATAGTTTTTAAGTATTTCGCATAGATTATTCTAAGTTAAGTTAGGCTAGTTATGTCTTAGACTTAATCACATTAACCACTCCAAAGTTCGCCTTTTGAAATGTTATTTTCATATATATTTTTCTCCACTCTTTCTCTCTCTCTGGTCTGCCCCCCCAACCAACTTGCCCGCCACAAAAACCATTATGCCAAAACCAAAACAAAAAAAACCACCTGAAAAATATCTAATATACAACTTAAATGAAACAAAAAAATATATATGTATAAACATCGAGTAGCAGGTAATTTTGGCGGCGTTCAAGGTGTCCAATCCGTTCTCTCGCCCGGCGATCTACAGATTCATGCAAATGTAAGCGAAAAGATTCAATTGAGGCCCCAAAGGCATTTAATGCGAATTAATTTGAATGTGTGTGTCTTCTTCGATGTTATTGTTTCCTTATGAGTTTTCACGTCACAAGCGCAAGCAAGGAATGTGCGATATCCTTAGTTGTTGACTTTGTTTTCTTTGTTCGAGCACTGTCCTCCCCACTCACCCTTTCTCCTACACACAAACACACCCCCTTTCTCCACCGCCCTCTAGAGTTATCTTCTCGATAATAGCCATTAAGCTGGTCAGTCCGTCTTTCTTTGCTTCTGATACTGCTAATTCTTCGATCATTACTTGATTTTTCCAATCCACCAAAAAAACACAACTCTCTCTCTCTCTATTTTCTGGCTGTGAACACACGTTGTCGTCACTTGACGGATTTTCAAACACTTTGTCTTATGTATTTGTTACTTTTTCACCTTTTTTATGTATCTTCTACGTTTTTACTTACCCCACCAACTTACCAACCTACCTACCTGTAAATGTGAACGAAAACAAAAAGAAAATTTTGAAAAACAAGAAAACTTGGTGAATAATTTGCATGGATATCGTAACGCTGTTTCCCGTTTCCTCCTTACTTCAAACCAGAATTCACACACTTTACACACACACACACAAGCCACACCCCCTAGCATATTCAGAACATTCAACAGTGTACACTGTCCTTGCCCCTGGGATTGTCCCCACCGAAAGTCTTAGCCTGTAACTTAATGCTCTTGCAACTTTTAGCCACACAAACAGATAAGTATTGCCATGCCTCGTATCTCTAAATCTCAAAACTCCCGATAACTGATAACCGATAACCGATAACCCTTAACCCTTGATACGCATCCTTTGCGACCCTGGCACTCTTAGTCCCAGCAATGATGGGCACTTGTAGCTTTAGTCGTAGGTCTACTTACTATACTCTTATTAACCATATTTAGATTACTCATGCAGTTGTGATTAAAGAACAGCAAAGTCACAGCTTTTTCGAAAATTTATTGTACATTGGTATTAAGTTTAAAAGAAGAAATTAAATTTAACTGACTCAAATTCTTTTCTGCATAATCGATTCCGATCTTACAGTCCTGGTTACAGGGAGAGAAAAGACTTTAACATTAGCCCATGAATTAGTTTTCTTATAAATAACCTTGAATTTAACATTATATTCTTTAAAATTGGCCAGGAAATACAAAACAATAAAATAAATCCGATTTAAAACAATAAATATACATTATACCCTTTTAGCCTTATTCATTAGCTTCATTTATTTAAGTACAGATTTAGCTAGATAAATTCAGTTAACAAATGTGCCCGAAACACATAAATTTATACTCTGAAACCAATGCACTTGCATCCAAAAAACAAAACAAATGTAGAAGCAACATTTACTTGCTTAAACTAAATACTTTGTAAAATTTTCGAAAAACCATGACGGCACCACAAATCCATCTGCCACAACAATCGATCGATAACTCACCGGGCTGGATCAGACCCGGGGATCCCCCACAAATAAGTCTTCTTATCATACGTATTTATTTGCTTTGAACTTTTGCTTTCTCAATGCCGAATACCATCGATTACCATTATGTTTGTGAGCATTTGTTGAAACATCTGAAAAGGACAACAAACTATGGCAGGCAAGCGGCGCAGTCTCTCGAAGTTATCCCCCTCCCCTTTAAGAAACCCCCCAAGAGACCCCTGAAAACCCGACCCCAAATCCCCCCCGCAGAGCAAACAAAAACCCGTAGTAGTGTTTATAGCCACACCCAATCACCATCTACCACCCCTACAGGCGGGCGCCTCCAGGTGCGCACCTCTCTGGATCCGTGGCGCCAGCAGCGGAGCCTCAACGAGCGGGACCTGCTCAGTGTCAGCGGCGGCAGTGGCGGCGGGTCCGCTGACTTCCGCCACCTGTCGCACGCCACCCAGCGGCTGTATTCCTCGGCGGATCAAAGGGACCGCTACGAGCTGCAGCTGCAGCATCGCGAGCGACTGGAGCAGTATCCTTTGACGCGTACCGCTCGCCTGGACGTCCAGCAGCGCAACTCGCTGAATCGCACCAACCACGATCGACAGTTTTCCGGGGGAGGAGGTGGCGGAGGTGGCCCAGGACTGGGACTGGGACCGGGACCCGGACCGGGGGCAGGTGCGGCAGGTGGTGCTGCTGGCGCCTACCGACGTGCCCCGCCCTTGGCAGCCGCCGGCGGCGGCGGCAGCAGCAGCAGCAGCACCACTAGCAGCAGTTACTACCCACAGTCGAAGCCGCAGATCGTGATTGGGCCAGGATCGGGCTACGATCGCGGATCCATGACAACGGCAGCCCAAATGGAGGCCCAGGGTCAGGCGGCGCGGGGCGGCAATCGCGGCCTGCTGGGCGCCACGCGTGGCGGTAACGGTGGCAGTAGCTCCGTCAGCTCCACGGAAGCAGCCTATTGGGATGAGCCGGCCACCAGCTCCTCCTCGTCGGCGGCCCAGGATTCGCGGCGCTTCACCGAGCGCAGAATAAAAAAAACGGTGCGTTTCGATGCTCACGATGATGAGGCCTCCATGTTGGCGGCCAGCTCACTGCCCCCCGTGACCGGGATCCTGCCCTCGACGGCGGTCGATGTGGGAGCAGCCACCATATTGAGCAGTGGCAAGAGCAGCAGTGGCCTGGATGCCGGAGGAGCTGACTGGACGCGCTGGGAGGCCGAGCGGCAGGGCAGCCAGGACTCGGCCACCAAGGATTCGGGCATTGATACCAGCAGCACGTTCACCAGCAGCGAGGATTCGAATCGAGGAGATGGGCCCAAGGTACACGAAGGGCTACACGATGATGGTCAAGAATGCATTGTGTCTGTGTAGAGTCTCTCTCTGTTACTCTGTCTCTCTCTCTCTCTCTCTCTCTCTCTCTCTGTGTCTCTTTCTAACCCCTCTGGACCCCAAAATTTCCGTTTGTCTGTGTGGAGAATTCCCCAAGGGAGATACCCCCAACCACCTCTGTGTTTGTTGTTCTTGTCATGTCCAAAGCCCAAGCCATAACCCAGACCATGATCAAGCAACAATATCGTTTTTGGTTATCACTCCCAGCTCGCAAACCAACCGACTTCCAGCTATTATGACAACATTTTGACAATTTCAGCATACGAACCCACCAAGAAAAACCACCCAGAGAAAATTCGAAAACCCACAATGAACAAAAATTTTGCATGTCCCAGTAATCAGACCTTTTTGCAAAACCTCTAAATGTTGTGCTTGCATGAAGTCCCAAACAAAAAATAACCCCTATTAAGCACGTCCTTGCATGCCTTCTACTTCTATCTACATGTCGTTTACCAACACTGTTTTCAGCATTCAAAACTTGATACTTTTTCATATCCCTCGAATCGAGGGAGAATCTCTTGAAACGTGTGTGTTCTCAAAAACCGTAGGAAGCCCTCTGAAACGAAACAGCAACTGTGTATCTATATACCTATGCGTTATGCCAACTATCCGTAATTGAGTAGAATATGTTTCTATAGCTCGTAAGAAAACAAACAAACAAAACAAAAACTGAATGTGAACAAATATGTACAAATTGTTACTTTCTGCTGTTATACATATCTATTTTCCGTTTACCAAACTCTAATTGTAAGTTTAATCTAGAACTGTAAGTTCTCTATGCCTAAGGCCTGTGAGCGGTGCAAATTGCTAACTAAAAACAATTCTACTTCCCGCATACGATGGCTCCCCCACCGACACCACCACATCCAACAACCAAAATCTATGCACGATCATCCGCAATCCGAATCGTTAACTGTAAACCACCAAATCCCACCTAATAATTAATTGACAAAATCACAATCAATTAAAACCACCATCCCACCACACCCACAACCATCGTAAACCGATCGATCGATGCATATAGAATCCGGTGAATTGGCAAACATCCGCGGACAATACTCGCCTGATCGGGCATATGATATTGCGTAAATACTATGATGGGGAGGATATATTAGGCTTAAAGGTCAACGGCGGTCAGCCGCTCCTTGGAACGGCCGGAGGATCTGCCGGAGGTCCATGCGGGGCCATTGTGGAGAAGGTGAAACGCGGATCGGTGGCCGATCTCGAGGGCCGTATACGACCAGGTAACATCCATCCCAGCATCCATCACTATGCATTCCATCTCTGACTTTTCTCTCTCTCTCTCTCTCAATCTCTTTCCTCTTCGATCTCTGATCTCTGATCACGATCATACCGCTCACCCAACTCATCAAACGTGCATCCATCAGGCGACGAGATCATCGAGTGGAATGGCCGCGGGCTGCACAACAAGAGTGCCGACGAGGTGTACGATATCATCGACGAGAGTCGCCTGGATGCCCAGGTGGAACTGATCGTAAGCCGGCCAATTGGCAGCGGTGGCGGTAGCGGTGGCAGCAGCAGCAACGTTAGTCCCAGCAGCGCCTGTTCCGCTTCCGGTGGTTCCGCCAGTAGTGCGCCTCCCCGCCGCTCCTCGGCCAATTTCCCGCACAGCGGGCTGGCCAGCAGCATGGCCGGAAGTGCGGTGGTCAGCAGTGGCGGACGATATCTGCAGCGCAAAGGTACAAAAATAGTAAATATATTTGAATGTGGGTTGGTTGTGTGTGCGAGTGTGTGTAACTGAATGTCATGAATAGGAATTAATGAAACATATATAGGGAATTTTTACTGGGTCCCATATCATTTCATTATTATTCAATTCTTTATCATTAGTGATTTACTAGTTTAGGTAATTGTTTACCTAAGAGTTCTCTTAATTCCACAAATTTGCAAGGAAAAACAAGGCTAAAAGAAATCATTTTAGATCAGAAAAAACAAAGATACTAATTGGAAAAACTAGGATACATCTTAGTTGTATTAAAAATATGAAGTCTTTCATTAGTAAATTACATTTTTAGCAACTTATTATAGTGAAGGAAACTGCTTTTATTGAAATGAATATACTATAAACTTTGTTTTAAGTCCCATTAACGATTACACCACCAACACAGTAAAATCCAAGCTAGCTGCTACTCCAACTCTCTTGATTCACCAACAACTCTCCCATGATCTTAACCAACTCTTCCCTCGTTTCCCCCCCAAAACAGCACCCGCGGTCGAGGCCATCGAAATCCATCGGGATAAGCCAAGTGTTCTGATCACCTCGCCCGGCTCACCGGATATCCATACAGGATCGGCATCGGGAGCTGGCAGCGGACTCCGGCAACGTGGCGGCGTCGGGCCGACGCAGCGACTGGGACCAAGTCACAGCAGCCACAGCCACAGCAGCAGCGGTAGTGGCAGCGGCAGCAGCACCAGCAGCGCCCACGCCTCCAACTCCGCCCACGGATCCGTCCACGCTTCCGGCTCCGCCTCGGGCGGTCTGCACGGCGCCACGACGGCGGGCCACCATCACCATCATTGCCATCCGCACCAGCATCCGTTACAGCACCAGGGATCGCCAGCCGCTCACCTTCATGGCCACGGGGTGGGCGTCGGCATGGGCAGTGGCTCCGGTACAACCACACAGCCGATACCAATCGAAGGGCGGCTGCAGCTGAAGCTTGGCTATGACCAGAACACGCTGCAGCTGATCGTGACCCTGGTCTGTGCCACCGGCCTATCCCTGCGCCAGAGCGGTGCTGGCCGCAATCCCTACGCAAAAGTGAGTCTTATATATTTAAACACATTATAATGAATAAGATGTCATGCAGTATCTTGAATTCCTTAATTAATTTATTTCCTGATTACTTTGCAGGTGTTCCTTCTGCCCGACCGAAGCCACAAATCAAAGCGGCGAACAAAAACGGTGGGCACCACCTGTGAACCCCGATGGGGTCAGACCTTCCTCTACTCCGGTCTGAGGCGCTGTGATCTCAATGGTCGGCTGCTCGAGGTAAAGCGTTAATTACTGCAAGTTCTCTACATCGAATATATATAGTAATCACAACTCTTATTAATCAGGTAACGCTTTGGGATTATGTGCGGTATGGTGCCAACGACTTCATCGGCGAGGTGGTCATCGATCTGGCACATCACATCCTGGATGACGAGGCCGAGTGGTATCAACTCCAACCTCACCAGGATACCTCCTATCTCGTATGTGTGGGCCGGGGATCTTTCAGTTCTCGTTCCTTTGGTTTCCATTTTGCGTTCGTTCGTTTCCGTTTCCTGGCTGTCAAAGAATAGGTGTTGGTAAACGCTTAAAAATTAACCCAAAGGGAACCCCAAGAGTTTCGGTTCATGGTTCCACGAATGATGTTCTGGCGAGCGAAAAACTTAACACAAAAACTGGCTAAAGATAATATTGAAAATGTTATGATTTAAATATGTATATTTATTTTCGTTTTTAGTCCCATGCTAAGCTCGATGTAAAGCTTCGGGTTTTCACTTTTGCAAATGATTTTAAAACTCTTAAAGTTTTCTGGCTGAGATGCTAAATTAAGTATGTGAAAGTGAAGGCCAGAACTGATCTGTTAATGTCCTTTAATCAAAAACCCTTCACCCAAAACCGCAGCCGCTGCCCGATTTGAACAAAATTATTAACCCGGCATTGTCATTATCTGTTTCCTTTTTTTTCCGTTGGTTTTATGTCGTGCACCCGCCAACAACAATAACACATCACCATCAAAAAAAATATCCCCACCACCCACCACCATTACCAACCAACAACAACAACAAAAACACGTGCGTTATCCATATCACCAAATCAACAACCAACTACAACAACCACCAACAACCACATTGCAACGGCATCGGCAAAAAATTGTATGACAACAACGAAAACAGTTACGTGACGAGGGCAGCGATGTGGACGGCCTGATACTGACACCGACAGATCATTTATCACCGCCGAGCACCATGTCGCGTCTGAGCGACTCGGACACAACGTCCGACTGCGACATCGATGGAATGACGCCCGGGGCCAGCATCTCGTCGATGGGCAGCTCGGCCAGCCCTCCGCCCCTGCTAGAGGTAACAGCAACAACAGCAAAAACATCAACAACATCAACAACAAGAACAGCTCTAACAGCAACAACAAGCAGTACAACAACATTACACTGAGAGAAACACATATACACACAAGGGGAGCAGCAAAAAGACGAGAAAAAGAATTGAATTAAATTTATTATTTCATATGTACATATATAATACACACAAAGAAGAAAAAAGAAAGGAGAAAGAACCATAACAACAACAACAACAAAAGGAAAAACAACTGACAGCAACAAGAGTGAGGACACCAGACATACTCACACTCACAGCACACACATAAGTCCTCAATCGCAGCTTGCCACTTCCAGTGGCTCTCAGCCCTTCTCACACACAGACTCATGCAAGAACATTTCCGCTGTCGTCGAAAAAAAAAAGCTCACACACACACACACACACACTTGTGCAGAAGCCAGAAGGCATTCGATGCTGCTTATGATAAAGCAAAAAAAAAGGATAATAATAACATTTTCTATATACTCTTGCTTGGGGAACATAAACATCTAGAAGCTGTTTTCCAAGTCTTTATTCAATGAGATATTGCCAGCTTTATTATATACAAATAAAAATAGATTCTTGATATACAAGATATAGATATTTGGCGCTCAAAGTCCTGACTTGCAAGTTAGCAATCACTAAATCAGTCAGGATCACTTCAAAATCATATAATTTAAAAACAAAGGTCATGATCTTTTATTCTTACTGTAAAAGGATATCATATTACTCACTCGTATTAATTTTTGATTCGCTCTTAAAGAAGAATAGTTTTAATTGTTAAAAAATTATCGGATCCTTAAATATTTCTTAAGCAAATAATAAATTTTTAACATAACATCTTTCCCTACTCAAAAGAACTTAAAAAATAGATCTAAATATACCCCAGCAAGTTTATATAGAAATGATATCAAAGGGGTTTTGACCTGTGCGATAGCAGTGTCTTTCTTTTATTTTATTATCTCTCTATATATGTGTGTGCGTGCTTATTTCAAACTGTAACTCACATATCACATGCCAAGTGCAGCATCAGGCACAGCATCAACATTCAGCATCAGCATCAGCATCAGCCAGAAAACTCAGCACTGCGAATGCGAAAAGAAAGAATAGAGCCCGCACACAAAAAGCCCTTGCCACATGCTCCGTCAGGGGACTCGGACTCCATTGCGGTTTCAGTTCCTGTTCCTGTCAGTTAACAGTTCATAGTTCTCGTTCATAGTTCGCATGACACAGGCACAGGACATAGATACGTATTCAGATACGCATACACATTGACACTATTAACACATACACCAACTGGTTCATGGTCAGGGACGAAATCAGAGGGCCCAAAAAACATGACATGACACCTCCCAAGCAGCAAATTGTACAAAGTATTTTTGTTTTCATGATGTCTTTTTTCAGTTCGTTTTGAAACTTTGATTCAACTAATTGGTGTATCGTTGTTTGGTTGTGCGTGTGTTAAATTTTTCTCTCTCTTCCTCAATACTACTACCATATACTTTCTCTTTGAAATCTAAACTGTTGCTATCTGAAACTGTACTAAAACTCCGAGCGAAATCCAAGCGAGACTTGGCCGCGTCTTTTCAGCTAACGATAACTATAACTATTGCATTTAAGATGGAAGTAACTCTAGTCTAAGTTGAATAAGCCGAATGTTTTAAGCTAAGAATCCGTGTAAACTTAAACATGAGAACACATACTGTCCAAGGAAATCAATCTCTCTCTATCTCTGTGTATAAGCAAACTATATCTATATATCTTCTCTCTCACGATCGATCTGTCATTCAAGAGCACCTTTAATACGCTTTGCATGTCCTTGTAGATAACTGCTTTTGTCCATAAATCCAATCACCTTATCACAATGCATTACTCACCTCGCTGCTTTAGCTGTATCTTGAAGTGTGTAAACGTTGCGTATACTTGATGTGCGTTGAGTTAACCGAACACAGACCCCGAGATACACCGAACACCAGCAGAGTACCTTGAGATACAGATCCCACACAAACACAATGTAGGGGGCCAGTAACCAAATGCAATACCCAATAGCCCGCATATTGCCACACCCCGATCACACTGTGCTCCAGACTCTCTCTTTCTCCATGCATATTGATCATGATGTAAATTTCTCTATTGTCTACTCCTTCTTTTCTCTTGATCTTTGCCTCTCACCGAAAACATTCTCTCCACCCACACCCATATATGTCCCCACGCTCCCAAAATCCCAACCCGAAACACGACGATCCAGCTCGATCTAAACGAGCGGCGGTCTCGACGTGACATGTCGCCCCAGGGCCGCAAACGAGTGGCCGGAATGGTGGCCCGCGACTACCGCACTGTATCTGGCATTGGACAAAGTTACCACAATCAGGTTTGCACCCAAGCTAAATTAACGAACCACCTCAACAACAGGGCCAATAAAAAAGAAAGTGAAAACAAACAGAACAGTACAGTACAGACACCGGAAATGGAAACACAACAAGTTGAGGGAGCACCTTCGGAGCAGGGTTCATTCCATAACAATGCTTCATTAAGTAGAGAATCTTTTAAATATCAATATCATATGGAAAACTATATATGGATCACTCTTCTTCATCTTGTCATTACTAAAAAGCCCTTTAAAAAAAAACCTTTCAACTTACATATTCAAATTCTACAAATTTCAGGGAGCCTTAAAGTCCCTTTGTCCACCATTTAGTTAATCCAGTTAAAAGGCTAAATCCTCAGCGTCAGTCCAAACATCTATTGACCATTCTTAGCCCCACAGTTATAGCCTAGCCTAGTTAGACCAAAACCACTGTCAACTTACTGCACTTTCAATTCCAAAGTTTTATGCTAATCTTTTACTTAACCTAACTAACCGATTAACCCACTAATAATCTTAAGGGTCGCCTGCGACCCTCATTGTATTTTAATTGATTTCGTTTCGAAAATGTACTCGTATCCAATTATTATGGCTCTCTATCTCTTGCTCTCTACCTACGTATTATCATATATATCAATGTTCCAGTAGAAGTTGCAGTAAAGTTAACCGATATACGAAAAATACACTCTATACACAAACACATATGACCCAGCACACTGTTATGCCTGACCCAGAAACCACAGCCACTCACATGCCTAGTCCGTAAGCTCCGATCCGTGTGATCGTTGGAACCCCCTGGTCCTGGTCGTAAATGGGCACAACACTAAACCACACTCTACTTTCCATGCCACCAATCTCTGCACTCACACAGGCCTCTGCCACCGGTTACTATCGTCGCGGAGGCGGTAATGGTGTCGGCTCGGCCATCGGCCCTGGTGGCATGAGCCTTAGCCAGCGAAGCCATTCAGCGGCACCCAGCGACGGTTATCACACCAGCGGAGGAGGAGGAGGAGGAGCCGGCGGAGTTCCATCCGGTGGATCGGGCTACGGTTATAGGAGCACCAGTCCCCGACGGGGCTCTCTCTCGCCGCCAGACGATCGCTACATAGACTATCCAGTGCTTCCAGTTCCATCGGCCTACCAAGGTCCGGGTGGTGCCACCTCGGCGGCATCGGCTGCCTCGCAGCAGCAGAGATTCCAATCGCGTTCGGCCACAGCCACGCCCACAGGCTCGCCCAAGAAGAGGCAACTGCCACAGGTAACCCAAGTGGATGATCACAATATGAGAGTTAACTGGGAAGGAGTTAATGAAAACGCGATACAATTTCCGACAGAGTTTTTGGTATTTAAAACATTGTATTAGGTTATAATTTTAGTTGCTGCTACTAACTGATCATGCAATTGCTTTTTCAATAATTATAATGAAAACTCTGAGATCGTATGGCTTTAAAAGTTAAGCTCTTTAGAAACAAAATAGAAAAAGTACGAGTCACCAATTAAGACTTGCAAGACTTGCTTAAAAGAAACATATATCCGCCAGATACATTCACATGCAAAAATATCTAGAACACTCTTAATCACCACAATAAAAGTTATTAAATTTTCTCTTAAAAATCAACCAACAGGTGCCGCAAACCTCACGCAGCGCCATGCTGCGGGATCGTCTTGGACAGGACTTTGACGAGCGACTGGCCTCCGGTGGTCGCTTTGGGCGGCATCGCACACGGCAGCCGCACCACCAGGCCACATACCGCAGCACCGGCATGGGTGGTTGGGAGCGACACTACACTGGACTCTCCGACAGCGACCTGCACTCGATGGATGCGCGCATGCGTCCGCGTCACTCGCTGTCCCCGGACAAGGACTTCATGGGCGAGTTCGGTGACTCGGACATGGAGTCGGTGGTCAGTGTAACCTCCAGCGCCTTCTCCACGCAGTCGGAGCGACCGCGCACCTCGCGCGGACTCAGGTAAGTGGCTGACAGCTGACAGGCTGTGGAGAGCCCTCTGGAGCAGCCAGGAGCGATGAGAAAGGGCCCATCAAGCCAAGCTAAGCAAGCCAAGCAACGCTGCCAAAATTACGCTGAAATTTCGCTCTCGCCACACATTCTTTCCGAGTAGAAGCTAAAAAACAAAATCCGAAATTCCCCTGAATTAGGCTCCCAATTCTCTTCAAGTCCCCCCAAAGTCTTGGTATTCAAATTTGATAAGAATCTGAAAATGAAACTGAATCTGTATCAGTATCGGCGCGCTTATCGCCCCACTCTCTCTGTGACTCACACATACACACGCCAGAGACACCAAACTCTAGACTCGCACACTGAAACCAGTGAAAAACGACAGCAAAAACATTAAGTTTCTTTTCTGCATTTACTTTTTGCGTTTTGCCAAACCAACCACCGACAAACTAAAATCTCTATGAAATCCTCAACAACAATCAACAACTCGAACAACTCGCCGCGTGAACTCTATTTGTGTTTGTGTTTGAATGCTTCTCTCGCGTGCTGTGCTCACCACACGCTTCACCACAAAACTCAACAACATGTTCGCAACAATACCACAAAACACTCCAACAAACACTTCACACACACTCGACTCGCATTGGTGACCACCACTCACCTTGAACCGAACGTTTGACCTCGGACGCTGTTCGTTCTTCCTGTCGATTGTTCAACAACAACAACAACAAACCCACCACCCTGCCATCGAACCCAACACACGCACACACACTCAAAACTCACCACTCGCCGAGCGCTGTCTCACTGGGAATGGCGTTGCGTTTGAAACTATTTCCCAACACTGCATGCCTCGAAACCGAAATGTTCTCAAACCACAAACCACCCACCTACTGCTGTCACACCACCGTTACCACCACCCGTTACCACCACCCGTTACCACCACTCGTTACCGTTGCCGCAATAACCGATAGCTTCCCCCGCAACTGGCGCAATCTCTTTGGCGTTCGCAACAGCTTCCTCAGCGGCGCCGCAGGTGAACCGATCACCGGACTTCGACTCCATCATTCGGAGACCGGCAGGGCCAATACCATCGAAGTGGACGACTGCGACTATCTGCCATCTGGTGGTGCCCAGCAAATGGTACTCCTGGAACAGTTGGAGCAACTGCAGCAATTGGCTGCCCTAGCGGCTGCAGATTCACCGCCGATCTCCGCCGGCGGCATGGGAATGGGCATAGCCCCGCATCAAGTGCTGGTGACCGATGCCAACAGTGGCCAGCTGGTGGAACAGTTCTTCGTGGAACCCGGCACCGTGGCCGAGGAGACGCTGGCGCCTCTCGATCCACTCGATCCCCATGCGCATCTACATCCTCACTCCGCCTACTACTCAACCCATTTGCCACCACCGCCATTTGCCATCGACATGGACATGTTTCCACCACGACGGCCTAACGGACAGAAACCGAACGTACAAGCCACCGCCGCCTATCCGCTGCCGCTGCTGCCGAGCTTTGAGCAATTCAAGCGCATTACCACGCCCATCACGAATCTCTTCCGCAGCTCCTCACCCTCGGGCGTCCACGCCCACGACCATGTCACCTCAGGGGTAACAGCCTCGCCCAGCTCGCTGGTGGGCTATGTACGTGATCACCTGGACAAGAGCTGCAGCCACTGCCAGAATGGGAGTCAGCCGGTGGTGCTATCCACGCATCATACCCTTCACCTGGCCACCGCTGGCCTAGCAATTGGTGCCTGTCCCGATCCCTGCTGCCTTGCGGACGCTCATCCCCACCCCCAGCACCAACCCATGGGCTATCCGTATGTCGGAGCCAGTGGTGAGCCACCCTCAACGGATCCCGCGATGTGCGGAGAGTGCGTGGACCAGCACTTCTTGGGCGGGCTGACGGGACCGCAGATGAATCTGGGTGTAGTGCCCACCTACCATGTGCACACGCCGACGCCCAATGCTCATCGGAGGGCCAGGGGACAAATGGCGACGCCGCCACCGCCACCCACTCAGTCAGTGCTGCGTCTTTCCCGACAGCTGAGCGAAGATGCCTTGGTGTCCGCCGTTCCCATCTCAGAGGCCAAGGCGCAGCCCACTTCCATCCTGAAGAAGCCGAAACTCGAGCGTAGACGGCTCTTCCACGAGGGTCAGTCACGATCCCTGGACTACGATGATCTGCACACGAAGAGCTGGGGTCGCCGTCGCATTCGGTATGAGGACGAGGTGGTACCCTCATCCGCAGACTATCCCTATCCGCATCCCAGCTCCTATGCTCACTCACCCACGTCGGCAATGTCGCGTCGCTATGGTTCGGAGACGAATATCCGCCAGTCGTACATGGGTGCCAATGTGGATGCCAATAATCCACTAAGTCACTCCCACTTCCTGGTAACGGACGACAAGATCGTGACCATAATGTATGACTCAGATGTGGGCTGGACGCGACGCGGAGTGGCACCGTCCCTCTTCCGTGGGGCGCACCGTCAGCGAGGATTGGCGGATGCCAGACACCACATGTCACTGGATTTGCAGCGCACCAGCCAGCAGAAGCTATATGGACCGGCGGCGCCATATTTAAAGCGTCGCCGGAATCTGCCACATCCGCCCAGTGCCCAGAATGCGCACAACTTCTCGCCCATGGAGGGCGGACCGGGATTGGATGCGGGAGCGGCGGGAATGGAGCACGGCAACGGAATGGGTAGCGGTGGTGCACACAACACGAGCAGTACACACAATAGCAACCAATACACCAACCAAAACAATAGCCAAGCGAGTAGTGTTAGTGTTAGCCAAAGTCACAACCAACAACTACAACAATCAGCTAGGCAAAAAGGGAAAGAAGGCACCGCCGCCGCCAACAGCGGATCGATGATGGCATCGGAGCAGCTGACGAAATCTAGTAGTGGGAGCGGTGGTGCCACATCTGCTGCCGCTGCTGGGCATCTTGTCGTCGGTGGTACTAATGCTAATAATGCTTCTTCTTCCTCTTTTGCAAATCCCCAACAACAACTACCTTCACAACAACAACTACAACAACAACAACATCATGGATCACCCAACCAAATCAACAACAATAACAAACGTCTCCCATCATCAACAAATGCAACAACAACAACAACCACACCAACACCACAACAACAAAACATAAACACTAACAACAATGACGTTAACAACTTGACGCTTGACGCCACACACCAACAACACCAACCCCCACCACAAAATACATGCACAAATCTTATCACAAATACAACAACAACATTAACAACAACAACAACACATCGTCGAATGCAACGAATGCGGCGACAACGACAATTGCAACAACCGAAACAACAAATGCTACAAAAACTGCCACAAATCCAACAACAACAACTACAACAAATAACACGAACGAACCAAACGCAACAACAACAACAACGAACGCAACTGCCGATGCGGATGCGGATCCGGATGCTCCGCTGGACGTCATCGACTGGGATGCCATCGATGCCATGCTGGACGACGATTTTAGCGAGTACGACAAGGACAAGAACGGTGCCGATGAGACGGGCGGCGCCAAGTCAACGGACGGCGGTGGAGCCGAGGGCGAAGAGAAAGTCGGTGAGTATTTGGAAAATTATGTTCTTTAAGCTTCAGTAGTCTTTTTGATATTCTAAAGGAAGAAATAAACAATTATATAGGACTCTCCCTATACATATTTTAATAGTCGCAAAACGTTGCATACTTTTTTGGGCTTTCGTTTTGTTTGCAACAAATATTGTAAGAATATTGGAATAATTTTAAGTTTCACACCTTTTCCGTTTCTATTTCCATCTTTTCTAAAGTTACAAAACTATTTTAAAGCTCATTTTTTAAGAATTAAGGAAATCGAAAGCGGTATTTGTCTTCAGGAGAAAGCTTGTTAGTTTGTTAGATACGAAGAGTACTTTATAAATAAGCAAATGTTGAGAATATTCTTAAGAATTAAATCATAATTAAATATTGACTACCCCCAAAACAGATGGCAGCCTCTCGGACACCGCAACGGACCGAAAGAAGGGCGGCACCGTGGATCAGGAGCGTTCGCCCAAAGGCGGCAGCGGCATGGGCAAGAAGTCCAACTCCACCTCCCAGCTGTCGGCCACAGGTAGGCATTTTTGTTCCGTTCTCTGTTTGCGCTTGAATACCGTTCTTGTTCCGTTGCCTTGTGTTGATCAGTCGTCAACCAGTCGTCAATCAATCAGTCAATCAATCAGTTGAGGCATCCGTTATTCGTAGCATCGTAGACGAACGAATTCATCATCGTCTTCAGTTGATCTTATTTCTACTTTTCATAACCATATTGCTTTGCCATTCGATTTTTTCGTTGCCCTAACAATTACTAACCTCATAACGTAACCATAAGCATAATCATAGCCAAGTTAATCCAACTAACCAATATTTAGTAAAACTAAGAAATACTAAAAACTTTGTGTAAAATGCCATACTCGAAGGTCGTAAAAGACGTATGGGCTTTGGAAAGAAGGGTAAGAACTCGTTCACGGTGCATCGCAGCGAAGAAGTGCTGCCCGGCGATATCACGCGGGAGCTGCGCACCGGCGGCGGCGTCGGCGGTATTGGCGTTGGCGGTGGGCTTAGCGGGGCTGGTGGTGCTAGTGGCACTGCCGGTGGTTCCGGTGGTGCCGGCGGCGGTGGCCTGTCCCGCGGCTCCTCCTCGGAAGCGGACGCCATTGAGCAGTTTTTCGGCGATGGCGCCGGCGGGGAAAGGTGCGCACAAGTCCAACTTTCTCTATTCTAAAACTATCTTCTCTCTCTCTCTACTCTACTCTACTATACTCTACTTACTACTCTAATCTGCTCTCTATGCTATGCTATCAGTTATTTTCGGTTGATTATCGTTTTATTTTTGAGACTTTCTTTTTGAGTTTGCCTTTTGGAGGAACATTAAAATTCGATAAACTAAAAATTTAAAAGTAAAAAATCTAAAAACTGAGTGAAGAAAAGCGTCAGCCAGGCTGTCGCTGTCGATTGAGATGATAAACATTAGTCACTAACAGTGTCCGGTAACAGAAGAACCCCTTTTCCCGAAAACAAAGTCCCACTCAGCACACAGGATATTATATACCACTTCCCTAGATGTAAGAGCTTCTCACCCTTATTCCCTCTCTGAATTTTCGCGCGCGCTATATTGCCAAAGCTTCAGCCAAAGCTCTCTCTCTATCTCTCTCTTCGCAGGCATGAAAACCGTATCCGTATCCGCATTCGAACCATCCGCCTTCCCTCGTTTACTTGATTTATTATTTTCGACCACCTTGAAAACGCAGGCGCAGCAAACCAAAAGAAAAATAAACAGATCCAGAAATACCCTAAATAACTGAAAACCAAAACCAAACCAACAAACAATCCAAAGTCGATACGTATTTTTAGGCTTATTAGGGGAAAGCCCCCCTCTGGTAAGGGGCTTCCCCATAAACGAAGCGGGTTGCACTCCGAAAGCTTTGCTCATCCGCAGTTTTCGAGTAAAAACTGCCGGACACTGGGGAAAGCTTTCGGCTGTGCGTTAGCCCAACCAATTGCATTTTACTTTCGTAGCAGCATTACTACTTACTATTACTAACCAAAAACCCCCCGTATCCGTACGATTGCTAATGCCATTTGTAATACCCACACAACATTTATTCCTAGCGTTCTGTTCAGTTCGATATCGATTTGCATGCATTGAATTAAGCCAGCCTATACTTTAATATACTCGTAACCACCCGTACTCGACATACCAGCAACAATCAATCTATATTGCAGCCTCGTTTTAATACTTTTATTGCCATAGAGCTTGAGCTTGAGGTTTAAGCTTGAGCTTCGGCTTTAGCCATGGTTTCCTGTGGCGGTAAGCGGTAAGAGCTAAGCGTAATCAAGGAGCTATCAACACATCCGGTCGGGCAGTTTCCCAAAAACAAAAACTAAAAAATTATATATATTATTATGTATACACCAAAGACAGACTCCAATTCTGGGAGATCCCCATCAGCGAACTAATGTTTATCATCTGCCTCCCGCGAGATTCTACTTCAGTTCGATTATGTTTTTCTGCAATTGATTCGGATACCTAAGTATATACACAGGGAGCTCTGTCACAGAAAGTCAGCAGACATTCAACAACAATTACAACAACTACTCCAACTACAACAATCAACACCACATAGATCACAACAACAACAGCAACTGCAAACAACAAGTAGTTAACAATAACAGCTGCATTAACAACAATCAACTAAAAAACTCATCTGAAAATTGGCCAATCAAGACAGCAAAATTCGCATTGCACACGATATATAGCGGAAGGGAGTGCAGTAAATATCACCGCCAAGCATCGATGTAACAATTTTTTGAATACTAGAACCTTAAATACACAACCAAACGGGTTGAGTTTCTAGTGAAAACTCTCAAATATTGCTATAGTTCTTTTCAGTTAAGCTACTAGTTCTGATGATTTTGTTTCGCTGATATATAAATATATATATATATACATATAGTGTGTACTTTATAATCTATGTTCTCTTATGGTTATTCAGTTCTCGTTTACTCGTTTTGATTTCCCCCTGAGTTTTTCGTATTCAAATATATATATATATATATATACTTCCGTTTACGACTCTACACTATCTTGTCGCTCCTTCGGGGAACCCCAAAAATGATTTTTGCTCTTTTGAGGTTTTGCATTTTCCAAGAGCCCAGCGTCGCGTATCCAGGGACCCGAATTCAGCGTTGTAATCTCACCTCACCATTCATGGTCGCCTTTTGAGTTTCATCATTAAGAAAAGCCCAAACAAAATTCTCCAACTTTAAGGTTCAGTTTCTTAAAATTAAATTCTTCATTAAGAAACTGAGCCTCAGACAAAGAACTCTAGAGATTTCTAGGTCTTCATTTCGGTGTCTTAAATTTGGTTTTGTAAAAAGATGAAACATTATAGATCCCACTTTAAGACACCTTTTGCAATTATGGATTAAGGCTTAGCGATCTCTGGAGTATCCCAGATGATATTCAGATCAAACCTTTTGTATATACGCGCTCACACACCCATAAACACACACACATCTGTATAAATATGTATTGTTGTCTCCGACAGAACAAGAGCAATACCAGGCACAGTTCTCAGGCAGCTCGACCAGTTCCGCTGGTCACCACCATATCACACTACCACCACCACATCCATACCACCAGCGGCAATCGCGCGGCTCGGCGGGCAGCATCCAGCGGTCGGTGGAGGTGCCCCTAATGCCAGCGGTGACGCGTTACAGTGCCGGCAGCATTCACTCGATCTCTAGCTCCGAGGGCTCATCGTAAGTCTCCCGATCGCAACCCGCATGGCATTCGGCCATAGCAAAACTATATACCATTTTCCGGCTGAATAATTAAATCTCTGCCTGCCTCTGTCACTGTCTCTGTCACTGACTCTCTCTCTCTCTACTTTCACTCTCCTCCGATCTGTCCTTAAACTCAAACTAAACTATAATATCCATTGGCTTTTTGTATATGGTAATCTGTGTGGCGATCCCATTTCCGGTCATTTCATCCTGCAACTCTCTCTCTCTCTCTCTCTGTATCTCTTTATAATCGTTGTCTGTGTGAGTGCGCCTTGAAACCGTTGAAAGCGAGCCTGCATTTGCGTACAGTTTTTTCTCTAAGTGTTTTCCACATTTCCTTACTTTCCTTGAGTTCTATTTGATTCTTCGACTTGTTTGTGTATTTTTCTGTCATGTAATGTGTATAAATTGTAATTTTTTAAGCTCATTTTACACCTATGATTTTTCAGCAATATCTATATATAGTATATATATTTATATATATATATATATATATATATATATATATATGAAAGTTACTCTCACCTTTCGATGTGTGTATGTATATAAAGGGTCTAGACTAAGCAAGCACTCAAAGTGCATTAAACTAAAGTAAAGCTTGGAAAAAAGGACCCTGATCCGTCAGATCCTGCCCTCTGTACCTGTAGAAGAATTAGGGTTCTGCTAGAAGCTGCTTAGACCAGCGTCTCCTCGATCGTAAATCTACCTTCTCTGCACCTCGGAACAAAAAAAAATACACACTTGCATGCACCACCATCACCAACTGTGACTCCACTGGTTTCCTCTCCGCACCACCACTATCAGTATCAGTATCACTATCACCTCCAGAGTCTTTGCCTCTCACCCAAAACACACACATTGAACCATTTCAGACCACAAATGTTGCAATCGCAACCACCAACTGAAACTATACAACATTTACTGTCTTTCTACAACTCCCTGTGTATAAAGAGTTCTATCTTTATGAACAAAAAAAAAAAAAAAAAAAAAAAAACGTACAACAACCTTTCTTTGTGTGAATTATGTTATCTAATTTAAACCAATATTTAGATGAGAGATGATACTAAAACACTCTGCCAAAAAAGCTGTACTAAAGTGCTTTCTTTAATGTACCCCCCAACCCCATGTTCAAAAACCCAAAAACCCAACCAAAAATGTAGATTCTCCCCCTCGTTACGCAATGATGGAGCCCTCAATGAGTTCGTGGATGGTCTGGGGCCAGGACAGCTCGTGGGTCGCCAGGTGCTGGGAGCTCCCTCGCTGGGTGACATCCAGCTGTCGCTGTGCCACCAAAAGGGCTTTCTGGAAGTGGAGGTCATCCGGGCTAGAGGGTTGCAGGTAAAGTAAAAGGAGGAATTTATAAAACTCCAATTTACAAATTTTCCAATCCATTTTCCCTTAGCAAAAACCCGCGTCTAAGATGCTGCCTGCTCCATATGTGAAAGTCTACTTGGTGTCGGGAAAACGCTGTGTGGACAAGATGAAGACCTCATCAGCGCGACGTACCCTGGATCCACTGTACCAACAGCAGCTGGTGTTCAAGCAGTCCTACACAGGATGCATACTACAGGTGAGTCCTTAAAATAAAATTCTCTCCAGAGCTATAATATTCTGTGCTAACCCTTAGATCACCGTGTGGGGCGACTACGGACGCATCGAGAAGAAAGTGTTTATGGGCGTGGCACAGATTATGCTCGACGATCTGAATCTGTCGAACATTGTGATCGGCTGGTACAAGCTCTTTGGCACCACCTCACTGGTCAGTTGTCCCACTAATATAGGCTTAGGCTCTAGGCGCTCATCCATAGCCTCACTCGACTCACTCAAACTCTAGAATTAAACTGAACTTAACAAAACTTTCAAACTCCATTCGAACAAGAAATCTATAAAAGAAACTATAAATAGAGATATCGCAAAAATTGATAAGACAAATATACATTTGCATTATATATTTATAAAAGAAACATACACAAAGCATAACATATACATATATATTTCTGTAGTATTTAGCTTCACGTTTTGTTCAGAACAAGAACTATGCGTAGATAGTCACAAAACACCTGTAAAAATGTTGAATTCCAAAAAAGATCTCAGTTTAAAGAAAGAGAATAACCAATCAGATATTTAAAGTATTCGTTTTTTTAGTTAACAATATACACATATACACTTAAGCACCCTTGTAAATGAAAAGCTTGACATACACATAAATAAAAATACACACAAAAGACAAAGTAGAACAACAATTCGCATTGTACACTGAAAAAAGATGAATGACACAAAAGTTGTTCAAAATCAAATCAAAAGCTTAACGAAATTCCAAAACAAAATTAAAGTGAAAGTCACCATAAATCACCGTTACCGTTACCGTTACCGTTGCCTCAACGTAGTTTTCACATAGACTCGTATAATACTCATATAGGTATGTTTCTCTATCCCCAACTATCCACTCCAATCAAAATCTAAATTTATTTAATAGAACCGAAACCCCAACAATCGTTCTGCTTAGCATTTTCCTAGTGCATGCGTAGAGATCCCCGTGTCCTATATTCATTTCGAATCCTTTTCTTTAAGATCCGGGCAAAAATAATTTGGTTTGAAACCCCATATTTTGCTTAATAATCTCACAACCGTTTGATTTAGCTTTGGTAACATAATAGTTTTAACTAACATTTTGCATTCTTATCGACATACTAACTATATCATAAAATGGCAAATCTTGGCTAGTTAAAGAAATACGTATTGCTTAGGCCTAGCTCTCTTATAAAAACAAACCTTTTCAAAAGAATGCGAACAAGTGCAACAACATAACTTTGAAACCACCACAACCAGGGTCGTCCGATTGTTTGGGCCGGCGAGTCAGTCATTATGGAGGAGCCGGGCGAATAACAGTTTCCAACACTCTCAACACCAAAACCAACAACCACAACAACGCTTTCTATTCCAACCAACACAACCACAACAACGAAAACACTTTAGGCACCCAAGCACAATTCAATTCAAGCCAACTCGAAACTGAACTGAATTCAGTAAGTGTGCACCAAACAAATTAATCAATTTAAACTCTACAACTTCAGCTTATTCTCTAGTGCGCTATAGACACCAGACATTCCGCCACTTTGCCATTTTACACAATTGAAAAATATTTAACAAAAAAATAAGTAAATACTACAAAAAACAAAGAATCGATTAAGATAAATAACCCCAGTAAATACTTACTATAAAAACTCAAAAGCCGCTACTAATCCACTTTGCCCGTTTCAAAAACAATTAACAAACACCCGCCAGATCGATAATCCTTGAGCTCGCCCGCTAATCCTTTCATATCCTTGCAGTAACCCTTGGCTGGAGCTGCCAGCCTTGCAGCCAAATAGCAAAGGACCAAGGTCAGCCTGCAGCAGCGGCTCCCAGGATGCCGCCCGGTACCCCTTCGGCATGTTGCTGGCCTAGGCTAAGTCCACATCTGTTTTTTTTTTCTATTCGCCGGCGGAGGAAAACCTAAGGATAAAAAAAAGGAAAAAACAAAAACATTACAAAAAATTATGAACTGGAAGGATATCTAATTTTTATAAGTCATGAAAACAAATGCATTTAAATGAACCGAGAACAGAGAACACAAGCCGAGCGGTTAAAATGATTAAAGAAAACTTTTCGGATGCGGATACAAGATAGATGTAATGGAGATCTATATATATATATATAAATACATGTACACACATATAAAGGATAACATTTGACAAAAGGATACTTGTAAATTATGCATATTTAAAATAATTTTTACTACACACCTAAGATCACTATTATTTGCGTAATACGATTACTACGATTATTATAACTTAAAACTATTATTGATAAAAAAGATACAAAAAAAGCAGTGAAAACAAAACAAGAAAAGCAAAAAAAAAAAAAAAAAAGAAAACAATGATAAAATGGAAAAGGTGGAGAAAGTTCAAGTGCTAATGTCAGTCATGCCTAAGCCTGAGCCCGAGCATTGGCGCTTAAGGACATAAATTGTTTATTGATTAAATAGCTAAATCTAAATCAGTCAAGGGGAGTTATAGATTTTCAGTGAGGAAGTTATTTAAGTATATATATACATACATATATAAATCGATATATATACATAAATATATTTAATGTTTAAGCAAGCAAAGAACCACTAACACTTAAATAAGCCTAACTTACGATCGATGAAACCGAAACCTAAGGTAAAAGCTTAAGTTTAGGTAATTAAAAAAGCGAGATATGAGATATGTATTAATCGAATCGAAAATGAACAAAATTATTTACCAAGGACGAGGACGATGAGATGATCAAGTTAAACTTAATAATACAGAATCTGAAACTTAAGCTGTATATAGAGATTCCTCACACGTTGCATATACCTACATACATACATACATACATGCCACATCCGGTAAACCGATAACCATTAACCGATACCCGATTTCCGATTACCGCCAACCACTTTTCCGAGTTTAGGCTTTATAGCTATTGATTATGATTAGCCTCTACGAACACGACAAAAACTCCGCAGTCACCCCAAAATGCCTGAGTTTTTGCCGTCATCGATGGGGACATACATACATATATTATCTTTGAGGCAGACATATAGGATATATATAATTTAACTATGAATAAAAACTATACTGCGATTTTGTTGTAGCTCCACCTACTCGCTTCACTAGAGACGCTATAGAATTCATTTTTACACCTTTGTTCCAATCAACTTGCCTCGAAACGCATCAAGTACCTTCAAGTTAATAGTGTGAGCTGTAAAAATCGTTACCTGCTTGCCAAAGATACACGTACACTTACATTAGCATAGATGGAAATGGGAGGAATAGTTTGCAATTTAATGCATCTTTTTTTTGCGATACATTTGTCGTTCTTTTGCGCAACATTTTGGAATGCATTTACGGTCTAAAGGATCACTCTCAGCAAAACATATCACAGACAGATTGACAGAGAACAGAATTAAAGTAGTTACTTTTATATATACAGAAGGACATGTATATGAGAGACGACACTTAGCTATTGTTCCTAACCAATACACATTATTTTTCCCTTCACTCATGGCTACGGATATTGAGTTGAACCTTTCCGTCCACTCATTCAAGTACACACATCAGCATCAGCAGCTTTGCAGTTACACACAGTTGGCACACACATAAGGGGTCAGAGTTAAATATTATATATTGACATGTGCATATCCATCCAAGCAACAGCTTCCTATATCAGAAATAAACAACTAAGAGATACGTAAGGAAAGGCCAGGTCACTGGGAAAAATGCATTCAAAATGTTGCTGCAAAACAACAACTGAACAGGATCGGACATCAGAAAGGAAGAGATATTTGGGAAGAGTTTAACTACCAGCGAGGTTTCCAGAAACTAATTATATGATATAGAAATCAGAGAAGCATACACATGCATTCATTATAGATAATCCACCACACTCCTCACGAGCCCCATACAAACTTTTCTTACTCTAAAAAATCTCTCTCTATCTCTACCTTTAAATTTTTTTCCACTGATATCCTTAAGCAATCATTCCGATATGCTTTGATAAATCAGAAAACCAGCGAAAGGATAAACAAAACCACAAACCAACCTTGGCAGGATCGTAGACGAAATGCCCTTTTCGAAAGCGATTGGCTGGTGAAATTAATAGCGGAAGTTTAGGAAAATTATAGAACGCACTTGAGCCTCGGGAAAAACGAGGATTTTGTAAGGGGCATTTTCTACCGTAAAGTCAGACAAGAAATTCTAATTAGGACTCCTATAGAATTCGTTACATTTAAGCCACACACCAAAGACAAAAGACAAAGAGACAAAAAGCATATAGGAAACGTTAATGACGCAAATGATATATTATGGCAAGTTATTTCAATGGCAACCAATACAAAAAACAAAATGCTATTTACTAAGTTCAATCTGAATGACAGGCTACGTAATTACACTATACACACAAGAACAAGATCAACAAAAAACACGAAAATATATCATTTATTGCAAAATGTTGAACTAAATTGATTAAAAGGCGACGGTCAGCTCTCTCGCTGACTTATATTGTATTTTAATATCTCGACAACAATCGAAGGTCGAGAAACGACAATAAACTGTGAAAGAAATATGTAAAAACAAACAAAACCAAAAATTAAAAATACAAACTAAAATTATATTAAAAATTGCGACAAAGGCATTATTAATATTGATGAACACAGAAACTTGAATTGTGTAAAACTAAAACTAATGAGAAAATTTAATGAAAAACAACATTTAAAGAACAAAACAAAAAGAAAATTCATTAAAAATTGTTTTCTAATAAAGCAAAAACGTGGAGTTTTAATTAGTTTTGGAACTACATTTTTTCCATTTTCCTTTCACCCGCAATAAAAGATAATTGTCTTTGGGGTTTTACATAAAGCGGTGGTATTTCTTTATTTACCATTGATAAACCATTTAATCCGTATATTGTATATATAAATAATTTAAACATTTATTGATTTATAATTTTAAATATAAATGTTTTTAGATGCATGCGCCGCCATGTGGTGTCGCTGGCGCAGAAAAGATCCTAATCCAGGTTAATAAATAAGTCAAGATCTTTTGGATATTTCCTATGAATTAATCTTTAATTGAGTTGAAATTATCTTACAAAAGTTTTTTTGTTTCTTTAGCTGCTGATATTTCGTTTAGTTTAGTGCGTGTTTCACAAAGGAACCAAGTTAATGATGACATACTAAACTATACATATTTATGGCCTATCCTCTATCGTATCATTGCTATGATTTTCTCAAGCTATTTTCGGATCTCTTCTTATAAAAAAAAAACAATCTGTGATGGGAGTGCATTTCGAAATGTATTATATTACTAATCAGTCTTTATAACGAAAATAAATACGACCGGTCTATCGAATGCTCTCTACAGAGTGTGATCAGAGGATATTTAGGGGTTATCTTGATCTGATCTTATTCGACTTTATCGAATAAATCGATATTGAGCATACGATTCAAAAGATATTTATCTACTTACGCGGGGACACACAATAAATAAAAACTTAATAAGCAGGTGTATGGGGAGCGTGGAGTCCAAGGACAAGAGTCTTGTGCATGTGAGATATGTATGTATGGGCCGTGAATAGTTGTCATTAGTATCATACATTAGATAATATATTCATATTGTCGCTTTGTTACATTACATTTTACATTCATTCTTAAACAGTAAGCATTGGAGAGACGATAGAAAATACTCGTACATATGCCGAAAGCCTTGCTGGGTATATCTGTCATCTATGCCGACTAGCTGAAGAAGCAATAACGTGTTATTGGCTAGTTAGTGCCATAAAATTACTATTTGCCATTTTACAGTGTGTATCCTTACAGTAAAAACCATAGAATTGCAGCTTAAATTCGTATGCCTTTTGTTCCTTCTGTTTTCTTTTGCTTTTCTTCGATTCGATTAGAGAAATTGCTTAGGGGAAAATACTTTGAGTGCTTGCACATGATCGAGCTATGATATTTTATTCCTTTTCAGATTAGATTTGTATATGTTAGGGCCTTACACTTAGCTATAGATAGATATTCATTCATATATGATATGATAAACTTTAGTTTACATTGATTACTTAAACACGATTAGCTTATTATCTTACACATTGTATACGAGCATAGCATATATGTATAAATATAAATATAAATATATATTTATTTAGATTTAGCCGTAGATGTTTAGTTTAGTTTAGATGTAGATATAGTTAAATGGTAAATCTTCTGCGTGGGTCATCTGAGTGGTTGTGGTTGGTGCCACATTCTTGTGTGTGGATCATCGTTTGGGCAAAGCAAATGAAGGTTGTTTCGGTCACCAGGCTGATCCATTGGAAGATAAGTGGATTTGGTATGGCATCTCTTAGGGGCCCGGGAGCTGTACAAAAAACCGAGAGGCTAACTTAGAACATTACGGGTTAAGCTATACGACATTCCAGAATCCTAATGCTATGTGATTTCAGCTTCAATTTCACTTTGATAAAAGAAAAATCTTTTCCTTTCTCAGAAAATGTCAAAATTCTTGCATTAAATATTTTTAAAATATCCTTGCAATATTGGAACTTGAGAAATCCTTCTCCAATTGAATTTGTTGGCAAAATAATTGTTTACATAGTACTGGTATTTCGCTAACTGAATAGGTTTGTATGTCGTAATGCAATCAGTATTGCAAAGCTATGAATCTAAGGTTATAGTAAGGTATAGTAGATCCTCCCATCCCATCCTAGTGCAGCTGAGCCGTCACATATAGTCCGCAGTCCTGGTCCGAGGCCATTGAATAGTTGGCCGAATCACGATCCTCCGGAATGGTGGGATGCGTCTCATGCGGCAGCTTGGCGAATGCATGATGACCGGCTCCATAGCCCAGATGTCCATACGGTGACTCTGCCGCCTTGGTCACATGCGGCAGGCGGCGCAGGAAATGTGGATTCGAGTATCGCACTCCATTCGGCAGCGTGGTGTGCGGTTGCTGGCCACCGTTGTTGTTGCCATTGCCCAGGGCCACCGCTGCGTTGGCATAGTGTAAGCTGGGTGTCTTGAAGCTGGATACTTGCGGCGGCGGCGGTGGTGGCATGGACCCCCCGCCGCCCATGGAGCTTGTCATCGCCGAGGTGGAGGCATAACCACCGCTCCCGGCAAGCTGCTGGCTGTGGCAGCCCACCGGTAGCGGCATTGTGCTGCAATGCGCCGTGTAGTCGAATCTCTGTTCGGGAACCGTTCGCTGCAACGGCAACGTGGCACTGTTGATGACCGCCGACGGGATGGTGGGTGGATCGGCGTTAAAGCTGGACATACGCATGTTGGTGCAGCGACCGTAGGGCTCCTCCTGAATGGGCGGCTGTGGGGGACGCGGTGGCGGCTTGCTGGTGGCCCGCGGCCTTATGATGACTTCCAGTTCACGCTCCTCGCCAGAGTGAACGCCGCTGGAGGACTCGGAGGGGGCACGCTCCGGCGGCGATGTGGTATTGGTGCTCTCGGTGGTGGAGGTGGTGTCACTGCGAGGCGTCAACGCCTCATTGGGAACGCCCGAGTCGGCGCGTCGCAGGCAACGGGGTGTGGAACTGGAGGCGATCTGGGGGATAGGGATAGACAGACACACAGAGGAGGTCAGTGAAAGTGGTCAAGGAGCAGCTGGGATAATGAGTGATTCAGGGGAGGCAGGGTCTCTGCTTCAGTTGGTCCTGGTCTGCAAAGTGAAAATGAAATCAAGTCAAATCAAATTCGTGGGGTCACATCCCAGGGCCATCCATCAACTGGAGCACTAATTCGGACACTGTCGCCGTCGCCCAGTCCAATCCATGTCGCTGTCTGTGGCCCTGGCACTGATTTATGCTGTCTCATAACGGCAAACATAAATCTCGGTGCTGCTGTTGCTCCGAGGGCGTGACATGCAACACGCCCCTACATGGCAACGCTGCAACACAGCGGCATCGCCCCCCTCGACAATACCACATGCAAATCACGAACAACAGCAGAAAATTATTCACTATGCCTTGCACTAAAAGGGGAATACCCTAGCTAAAGGAGAAGCTGGCTCTTTGTTTTGTGATTTTTGTTAAGAAGAAATCTGACAGACAAATCTTTAAAGCTCATAAGCGTTTGACTATGTTAAAGATTGTTTTGAATGATTAATCTTTTCTTCAAGAATAAGATCTTAAAATAAGAAAAAATTGTTTCAAAGTAAAATAATCATTTAAGACACCGAAACATGTATAGAAATCTTCATTAAATAATGATTTGTAATCCTAGAGGCATAAGTTCCCTTGAAATTCCTTCCACCTAAAACCTGTCAAACTAACTTATTGACATTCCCCACTGATATGTTAGAGTATCTCGGAAACCACAATAGGAATACACTCCACTTCCTTCACTTACATGCGCTTCGTTGGTGTGAACTGCGACCGTGACCGGTGCCAAGGGGCTGACTAGATGCTGATGCGGATTGCTCGGCTGCTGCTGGAGAGGATGGTGCGGCGGCGGCTGCTGCTGCGGCTGGAGAGGATGCTGCTGCTGATGGTGCTGCAGGGAATGCTGAAGTGGATTGGGGTGATGGTGCTCTGGCGACAACTGCATCATCTCGGGCATGGCTTGGGGAGCACGGCCATAGATGACTGTTCCTGGGTGAGGCTGCAATGCCGGCGGCTGTGGAGTGGGTCCACCCTTGACGGGCAGCGGCGGCGGTGGAGGCGGCGCCTGTGAAGCGGTCGGATGTGGAGGCTCCAAGTCCCTGGTGGAGGCGTAGGTGATGCTGTCATCTCTTACGCAGGCCAGCAGTTTGCCCTCCTCGGAGATGTTGTCGTCGCTGATGCCCCCCAATCCACTAAGGTTGGCATAGTCATGGGTATGGGGCTGTCCATGGGCAAAGGATTGGGCATGCCGCTGCTGCTGTTGCTGGGGGTTTGAAGTTGAAGACGATGGCAGAGGCGGCGGCGGTAGTTCATCGTACTCGGAGAGATGGAGCAGACTGACCCCCACGGAGGTGGAACTGATGCCACCACCACTGCCCGTCTTCATGCTGCCCATTGTGATGCCCACAACGGCGCCGGCGGTTGCAGCTCTTAGTGTCGCGTACTCGCCGTCGTCAATTTCCCCCGCAGCACTGGCAAAACATATCGAGGCTCCACGGCTCGTATGGCTAAAGGATAATAGAGAGTGATTAGGAATGATGGCAGGATCAAGAAAGGATTGTCGCCTTGTGTTGGTTGCTTTTTTAGGTCTTAAGGAAGGAGGAACGAATCAAAGATTTAATAATATTTAAGATTTTATATTTAAAAATATATTTAACTATACTTTGACTGAAGAAAGTGTAAATGGTATTAGTATTATTAATTTGATTTAACATTTTCTTGCTACTTTAAACGTTTCCGTTAAATTTTATTTAACAAGACCATCAAATATCTTGATTAAAAATTAAAACAATTGCTTTAAAATTCTTCTAAAATTCGTTCACTCTCTCTCCCATTGATTCGTTTTAATACTGTCTGTGTTAGTTCAATGGTTTTCCAGTTAGTTAAACAAATTACGAAGACCAATAATAGTGGCAAACATCAACAACACGGCGACATCGACAACAACAATATACACAGTGTGCGAACGATTTGTTTTTAGTAGTTATTTAGTTGTTAATTGTTAATTACAATTCGCCCACACTCAATTAGCTAGAGTTAGTAGTAATTAAGTTCTAGTAAATTAAACAATTGACAAAATGAAATGAAAAGAATCGTTTTTAAAAAACAGGCGACAAGCGGAACAAAATAGTTTCTCATCATTATCCTTCATCCTCTATACATACATGTCTCACTATATATATAAATATAGTATATGTATATAGATAAATCGTTTATTATGTTAAATATATGGAATAACAATCGTTTTAGTGGACAAACAAAAGAGTTTCGATTAAACAAAAACGCAAAATGTGGCGAATGTCAGAAGCACGCACGAATATTCAAACTGAGAAATAGTGCTGGAAAATGAGGGGCAAATTAGGTGAGTGGCGAAATACGCTGCACTAATGACTAGTGTTGGGCAATTAGTTTTTAAAACCAGGGGCTTCCCCAAATGGGACGTGCAGAGGAAACACACCGATAAATTACAAATGAATGAACAGAGAGCAGTCTAGGAAACAAACAAACAAAAAAATAAAATAACACATGGAATTCCTGATTATTTGGTGCTGGAAACGGGCGTGGTTTATGTTGTGGTCTTGTGGGTGGGTGGTGCAGAATATGTGTGTGTGTGTTTTGTGAACGAAAACTAAATGAAACTAGTTGCTAAGGTTAGAGTTAAGAGAACGGACAAAAACGGAGTACGGAGTACGGCGCTTCGAACCCGCAATGCTCTTTGTTTGGTTGTTTTTTATATATTTTTTTTTGTTGGTTGTAGCTAAAAAACGATTTTTTACCGCTTGCCATCAGTTTGTTCTTGGTCACCAATTAGTAGGACATCATCAGACGTACTCGTAACTTCGTTGAAGGTGACCTTCAGCTTGGGCGAACTGGGCGTCAGTTTGGGCCAATAGATATCCTCCTGGGCAGCCAATCCCATGACCCCACTCCCAACGCCTATTCCGCCACCCCCTCCGCCCATTCCCATGCCTAGCTCCGTGCTGGTGGCGGTGCTCATCATGTCCGGCTTGGAGGAGTCACCTCCATTCACCATGGTGCTGGTGGAATTGCATCCGCTGCTGCTCGAATTGCTGCCCGTCCGCTGACCGCTGGCCATGAGGAGCGGCTGGGCACTGGCCTTGCCCAGCAGGCCGCCATAGGAGCTATCCAGGGGAGGCAGCTTAAAGTGCCACCGCCGCTTGATTGTGAGGCACAGCCAGATGACGATCCACAGGAGCAGGTGCGTCACCCCAACGAGAGCTGTAGAAATGAAGGAAGAACGAGACAATGGTTATGAGAGGAGCACTGAAAGAGAATTCTTTAATATTAAATGAAAGAAATAATAAGAATTTATTTGTTGAGGCTTCTCAAGGAACACTGAACGAGAATTCTTTAACACTGAATGAAAAAAATATTACGAACTTATTGATTAAGGTTCTTTCTTTGATACAAAAATGTACCTTATATTTCTCAGGGGTTCCTCTATCAAATAAAATCTTTTATAGTGATTTTTATGAGATTGTATTTATTGTATTTGTATAATCAGTTTAATATATTCTTGAAACCTTTTTCTCTGTGTATGTTGAAGCAGAAATTGAAACGTAATTCGGTTAAGGCAGCAGGCGTCTGACAGCTTAATTGGACGCTGTCTGCAGTTTGATTGTCTCGCTTCGAGTGACACTCAATACCTTTGCCCATCAGGCCTTTTGTCTCGACGATGGTCGATTGGGTTATATACCCCAACGATTAAGGCCCGGTCAACCCCAAAGCTCAAGTCTAAACAAGGTCGCTAATTGGCTTAAACCACAAAACAGACTACTAGTCGGAGTTCAAGATGTTAATTCACATTGATTTTGCTATCAAATTATGCAGATTTTACGAGGTTACTTAAGCTATGGCTGTAAGCTTTATAAAAAGCAGAGTGGATGCTTTGAAAGAGTAACCAATCAAGGTGTGAATATGGAGAAATTTCGATAAATGAAACCCTTAATATTTCCTTAAATTTATGAAAATAATACTACAGAACCATTCCTTGAATTTTTGCTCAAATAAAGACACTTACCCGCTAAAAACGTAGGACAATGTAGATTGTTCTTGTAAGTGGCACTGAGATCATTGAGCAGCGGTGCCTTTACCACCGCCAGAGCAAGGACAAAGCACAGGGAGGCGCAGTGAGCAAAATAGATCCAGGTTTGATTACTCTTCAAGGTGATAATCGAGCGATCCCGCATCCTTGTGGCCAGGCGTCCGTGTCCATACAAATACATCACCATCGAGGAGGCCAAAACCAAGGCAGTGGAGAGTAGGTACAAGGCTAGCGTTACCACAGCATTCAGAATGAGACCCGGTTGATGCACAGGCATGGCCTCGGCATAAATCTGCAGCTTGTACAAATTCGAGACTCCCACATAGCCCAGGATGATGTCCAGGGCAGCCACCACCATCTGTAGGCTAAAGACACAGGCAAAGGCCTTGGAGGTGTTCCAAAATACAGCTGGATAACGAACTGACCACACCAGCAGGGCACACAGCAGATTCACAAACTCCGCACTGGGAGGTTGCGAGAAAATTGCCACATCGATGGGCTTGTCAATGCCAAAGAAGAGTTGCAGCATTCCGGCAAAACCATCCAACCGGACGTAGTCCTGGCCAGCACCCTTACCAGGTGCCGGCGTTGGGGGAGCCGGGGTTAGGGCAGGCACTGCCTGAAAGTCCGCATCCTCCAGCTCAAAGTCCTCACTTTCCTCCGGCTCATCCTCATTGGACTTGGCCACAAATTCGCTGGAATTTATGGTGGAGTCGCCTAGCAAGTACTCCGGTTCAATTTCCACTCCGGCAGCACGTTTCGAGATCCTTCGCTTCTGATTCTTTGGCTTAATGGCTATAATCTTGGAGTTGGATGTGGAAACGGGTGTCGAGGGAATGGGCACCTCGGGCAGAACCTCCGGTTTCACGCGATGAATGCTGCTGTCACGGGTGGTGGTCTCCTCCTCCGGAAAGCTCTCGAGGATCGCCTGTTCGTGCGAGGCCACGTGGTGACGACGCGGTGTCTGCTGCTGTCCCTTTTTATTGTGGTGCTTGTGGTGCTTCCGGGTCTTGCCATGGTGATGGTGTTGCGGTTGTCGGCTGGTTGCCAACACAGCAGGTTTCACTGTGGTGCTTGTTGTGGTGCTGCTACTAGTTGAAGTTGTAGTTGTAGTTGTCGTGGTGCTGGCTGTCGTTGTACTTGTGGTTGTGGAAGGAGTAGTACTCGTACTCGTGCTGGTCGTGCTCCTTTCCTTTCCGAGGGTCCCGAGTGTCTGCCAATTTTCCACATTCAACTTGTTGCCACCAGCGGTTGTTTTTGGCATCAACTCATCGAAATCGGGCATGATGACGGTACCCTCATCCGGATCCGGCTCCGGCTCCTCCCCGTCGTCATCGTCGTTGTCGCCCCGCATGGCCTCCTCGAGCTCCTGGCGCTCCTCCTCATCGATATCTTGATTAATTAAATCGGGCACTTCAAAGTACTGGCCCCTGCCAACCTCCAGTTGCGTTGAAGTTGTCCTGGTCGTGGCCGTTGTCTTGGCCGCCTTCCTGCCGCCGGCAGCAGTCTTGTCGGGTCGCAGGTCGAACAAGTTGTTATTGCCTCCGACAACCGGACCAGAGCCCGGGAAGGGGACCTGTTTTCCTCGGAGAGCCGTGAACATGGTATCGTTAAAGTAGTCTTCCTCATCCTGCTCCAAACTCGTTGCGGTTAGATTCAGCGTGGACTGTTGTTGATGGTGGAGGTGATGCTCCTTCTGCTTGGAGGATCCTGATGCGGATGCGGGTGTGGGTCCCACCACCGACATGGCCATCAAATTGCGTCGATTGATCACAACAAAGTCCAATTCAGTGGCCCAAATTTGTTCTGCAATAAACGTAAACAGAGTTGAGGGGTTGAGATTGATGGCCGCTCAAGTATATAGAATTAATTGCTTTGAACTCGGGCATCAGGCAAGATGCTTTCGCATCTAATTGGAATACATCACGCAGGATTACATGGTAAGCACCTGTTAAGAACAAACGTACACACTCTCATTCGTACACACCCCTTGAATAAACATGAGGCGATGTAATGAACAGGATGCAGGACTATTCTCCATCTGCCTTCAGCATTTTCATCCACTCTCCATCTTTGTGGCAATCGTTAATTAAATGAGGCATCGATACTAGGCAGGGACCTCTATAATCCACGCCCAGTTGATTATTAGAAGGCAGTGTGTCTGTGAGGCGGAAAAGAGGAAAGCAATTTTTGGTGCCTCCTTTGGTGCTGACTTTGAATTGCCATGAATCCCAATGAATCCCTATCAATCCTTATTAGAGATGAGCATATATCAAAGAAGAGGCAACGATAAAGATAAATCAATGCCAGTAATTTATTGAAAGTCAATCGAAAATATCTCTTTAGAATTGCTATTCAACCAAGTATCAGTTCTAGCCTTGAGGCATGATTATATGCATAATATAATTGACAATATTATTATATTATTCAAAAGAAATAATCTTTTTTAATTGATCGACAACATGTTCAAATAAAACAACCTATAGAACCAACCTTTAGAAGTAAATTTATAGGTTGTCATATATTATATAAAGTAATTATAATAAAATAATCATAATAATACAAATATCCCCTTCATCTTCGATACGATATATCGATACTATCTATCACCCCTAATCCCAATCAAGGCAAAAAGCTAACCAAAACCCAACTGGAATGTCCAGACAAAAGGGAAGCTGTGCTGTGCGAACCATTGTGTTGGCCATTGAAAGGCAAAGGGAGAAAAAAAAAAAAAGGAAAACAAAACTATTTCTCTGCCAATCCCATTTCAGTTCGATTCTGGCCAAATGGCAAAACAATGCACACAAGTTGACCATTAGCCACCACCACCACCTCTCTTGGCCAGATTTGAAGGCCCTAATTAGTCGCGTATTTGCAACACATTGTACGTGTCGGACTCGATCTGTTTATCCTATCTACCATAAACCCCATCTCATATAATGTGTGTATATAACCCATTTATGTTGCAGGATTCAGTGCTCTGCAGAGGCTTAACTCTTGTTTTCGGGGTCAAGCCTAATATCCATGTTTATTACTGTGTCCTCGTGGTGCGATGGAATGAGCTGGGAAATGGGGATTTTCCAAAGCATTTGCCATTCCTCGATTTATATTTGTCTGTGTAAAGGAGTTCCGAATTTGCAAGAGCGATATGAGCATCAAAATCATTTGTTAACGTAAAAAGTAAAGGAGAAATTCAAGGAAAAATATTTAAACAAATATTTAAATGCCACATAGCATACTATCCTTTAGTTTGTAATCTTGTGGTAAAATAGCAGACTTTGGGTAAATTCCAAAGCATTGAACATGTTAATTGAAAAGCAATCACTCACGGACACTTGTATTAACAGTGCAGACAGATAACTTTTCCGGACCCCTAGGAATATTCCACCTGATTACACCGCTCAAACCCTCTGGGCATTCCTGGAAAACTCACAAACTCATACCACAGCTTCGAACTCCTATAGACATTAAACCCAATTAAAGCCGCCTCAAAGCCACAAAATTTGTTTGTCTTAGCCCAGTTAAGATGCCGCTAAGCTTTGTGAAAATTCCCTAAAAAGCTTTCTAATTAGTTTACTTTATGATGTTGCTCATGGCATACAGATATTTCTTATATAGACAGAGAGAGAGAGTGCCCTATTTGATAATGGAGCGGTTAAGAGAAAGAAAAGCGGAAAATCGCCAAGTTAACACTTTCATAAAATTATTTATTAGTTGGGTTTGCAAAGGCTTTAAGGATACTTACCCGGCGGGCGGTAAGAAATAAAAGAAAAGAAAAACACCCGTCAAAATGAGAGAATTGCTGAGCAAATATTAAAGACAATGGCCCAAAACCGAGGGCGAAGACAAAAAGACACGAACCGAGGCGGGATTACAACAATGGATGCCATAATAATATGTCGTCGACGATGCTGCCGGAGCGGCAAGTGGCTCGTAAAACCGACAACACCGAGAATCTGAAGATTAACCCGCAGGCAAAGTCGTCCTGCCAGGCTGAGACAGCCTGCCACCTCCGACTCCCCCTTGATTATGGCAATGACAATAACACCAACGAGAATGAGCGGCCAAAAGGAGGACTCACGAAGGACGACGAACGACGAACGACGAAGCTCGGGAGCGGTCCACAGCTCTAAGGATAAGAGTAATGAAAATGCGCAAATCCAACCCGGGCCACGCCCCACCGGAGGCAGGGACTTCCCCCCGCATCCGCTTGCCTTCCCGCTGCGGTAATAGTTGCGATAAGGAACGAACCCACATCCTGATCCTGCCGCCTCCTGCTGCCATCTCAAACTCGCGCTCGTTAAGTCTTTAGCATGAATAATGATAAGTTCTCGGCCCTAAGCCAGAGTAAAGGTACAATTGCAGTTAAATTAATAGATTTTTCATTATATGAAACGGTTTCTAATATAACTTTTTAGCATATACTTTCAAAAATACATTTAAGTTTAAATGATAAGTAATTTTATTTATTCTTGAACTTCTACAAGTATTAAAGGATTTAGTTATATTATTTTACCGGCTGCTGTGCCGCCCCAGTGGGCAGTCCGGGGCCAATGTCTTTAGCCACTTCCGGACCACCCGTCTGGGAAATCCACCCCCGTCTTCAATCGCACCCTCAAACGCCACCCCTCCCTCCCCAGGACTCGTGGTAATCTGAGCGAGCCTGTTTAGCAGCCTTTTATGCGCTCAATATGGCGCAATGTTGGCAGGAGCCTACTGTTATCCATCCACTCGCCCTATCTCATCTAAATTTTCATTTGTTTTCCCGCCCGAGATGTCAGAATTAATTATTTATGAGTACACCATGGCGTATAAGTGATTTCGCCATAAAATGGTCAGTTTCGAGTGATTTTTGTGTCATCTATAAATGAGATTAATTAATGAATTGTGACCACTTCCACGAGGCATATCGAAAGCTTTATTTGTTTTTTTCTTCTCTCACTGCTGACGACAGCTGCCGGCTGTTTGGGAACTTTTTTATTATATTATTTTAATAAGTTTCCGTTTACTTTGGGCCTGCGAAATTTTAATATCTTGAAGACTTTAGTATGTTGAAGAGATTTCAGAAATATTTGTTCGCTTTTCCTTCTCATCCTGTTTCTGATTCAGTTTTAACAGCTGCCTGGGCCCACATTTCGTATACGCAATTTCTGAGAAGCCGTTAATAATGTTGGGTGAATTTAATGAAACATAATCATGAAATGAAATGCATTCACTGCCTGCCTCTTCTTTAATGGCTTTTCCCTGCAGCCTTTTTTTTATGTGAGTTGAGGGAAAGTTTTAAAAGGATTTTTTTATGATTCTTTTAGCCTAATTGCGTACATAACTACTAGTTACCTTAGACTTTAACTTTTTAGTTTTCAGCTCTTGTTCAAGACCAGTCAATCATTTAAGAGATAGCGGATAATTTCCTAATTGCACGCCGGAAATTATAATTCTCAACTTACAGACATAAGCTCATCATCAACTGGCCACGACAGGCCAATCTTACAGCCAGCTTAAGTCTTTAAGAATGTCAGAATGCCGTTGACAAATTGTGAAGCGACAGAAAGAGGGTGCAAAAAGCCAAGGAAAGCCATTTAGCCAAGCGCGAAAACGGCCAAAAGGAGTCGCGCGACAAGGCATTGCACTTAGCTTGACCAACTGCTCCCTTCGATCCCATTCGGTCCCATCGCAGCCCCCATTCACTCCATTTCGCCAAGTGCAACTTTGCCTTTGACTGCACATTTTATTTTTGTGCCAATGATTTTCTAATTTAAGAGCGGGCAGCAACGGATGAAGAAACAATTTCCCGCCCAGCATGGATTTCACCAATGCGAGACCCGCAAAATGTCTGCCGGCGACAAGGGATCGCTGGAGTAGCAGCAGCTGCAGGAGGTGCAATGGATGAGACAACAAAAAATAACAACGAAATTAATTGAAAAATCACATGGAAAGGACCAAGGGACAGCATGCCAGTGAGTCAGTCAGTCGACTTTAAACCCTCGTCTCGTCATGGTTTTTATGATGCCAATGCAGCCCCCGCTGTCGATGCCACATTTTTAATTTACTCGGCGCGGACAGGATGAAAACTGTGGGCAGTCCTACGCTGACTTGCTGCATTTCGCTTTTCTCTGTTTTTCCGTTTTCCCTCACTGGTTCAATAAACCCCATACAATTCGCTATCAACTGCTGTCCGTGGGATACTTCGAATGGAACTCGGACTCACTTCAAGTGTAGTTAATTTTGATTTGCCTGCCGACGTAGCCTTCCATTATTGTTGCATCACCCAATCCCCACCAGTCAATATCCAACATTTCCCATTCGTGGCCATTTAGCGGATTTTCCACGTTAGTTTTTTATGTGCAGAATATGTGAACTTTGTAAAGTGCTTTAGAAAGTTAAGGAGGACAGTCTATATAATCCAATGAGAAACGAGGTATTGTATAAAGGAGTTTAGAGTATTCAACGCATTTTCTCTTAAAACCTATCAAAGAATTTCCTTGCTTCCGTTGGAATGAAAGATAAATTGTAAAAGGGGAAATTTTCTATGGATAAGAGCTCTAATTGCTAATTTATCTTTTACTACTATTTCTCCGGCTTAGTTTTCAAAAGGAATTTTGTTTAAATGGATCTTTAAAGACTTATTTTCTCGAGAACACAATCCCCTTCATGTTGTTTCAGCTAATTTTAAGTTTGCATTTTCATTTACATGTTTTTTCCGCCTGTCATTAAGTGTGGAATTAGTTTACTGTGCTAGAACGACAGCATCATGCGAGTGAGTCCCTTCGATCCGATTCTACACACGCATACAAACACACATTGGGGCCTCTGGGATGATATACAAACAGAGGCCTGTAACGACTGCTGTGGCCCAGGACTCATTCGACGGGTGTCCTGCCGTCAGTTGGCCAACATTTGCACAGTTTTGCGTCGCTCGGTCTGGCTTCCGCTGGCAACGTTGCCGCTTGCCTTGTTATTAACATGGCTTATTGCTGGCCATAATGGGCGCACCTCGTTCCCTGTCAACCTGGTGCTCCCCCCCTCATGCTATCCTGTCCTGTCCTGGCCGTGGTCCGTGTGCCCGTGTGGGTAGTGTTTACTCCTGCGGTTGTTAGCCTGTGTGCTCGCTCCTTCGCTTGTGTTTTTGTTTGCTGAGCGGTCATGCATATACACACATATACACACACACACATTCTGAATGTAGATGTTTGGCCAGCAGATTTCCCCAGCGATTTCCTTTGAAGCTGCTGTTTCAGGCTGCTCCTCGGCAGCTTTTTTATTCGGGCTTCCCTCGCATATTCCCTCAAGTTCACTTTGTTAAGCGTCCTTCAGAGCATCCTAAACTTCTTGGTTAAACAGTTTCGCTGGCAACATATTTAAATTGGTCCGCCAGTAGGCAAGCCTCCCAAAAGGATCCTCCAATTTGAATGCAATTTCAGTTCGTTTTAAGGACAATAAATGGGAATTAAAACGCTGAATGAATTGATTAAATTGACAATGGGAATTATGATTGATTTAAGCCCACCCATGGATGGCACTCATGTTCATTTTAATAGTTGTCAACGTGCGACTCATGGCCCATCATCAATATGACAATGTACAACGTGGCGTATGCTTGACAACAATGAAAATGGCCATAAATGCAATTCGTGCTCGGCAACATTGTGCGCGGGGGTTTTTGCTCTTACTCCCCTCCAGTTTTCCGCGGGAAATGCATAATCGACATGCAATAAAAAAAGAAAAACATCACTGAAAGATGCCACTTTGGGGGCGTCGAAAGTTTGAGTACCCTTTCAGTGACACTTTTCTGTACTTGGGGAACTTGAAGAACTTATTCCATAGATAGATGGGAATGGGCTGACTAAATCTGCTCGTAAAATATTTTAAAGACAAAAGTCTTGCCTTGTTTGTCCTTATCAATAATAAATAATAGGTTTTATTCTTTGTTATTTTTCAGAGGTTTAATGTAAAATGTTATATAGTAGAAACTATTGTGTTGAAATTATCTTCTTGCAACAATTCGTACTCCTCTTAATTTTTAACAATTTCCAAACACATGAACTTCCTTAACTCACAAAAGTAAATAAACAATCATCTCAATAATTGAAAATCAACCCCCCGGAAGTGCCAAAAAAACAAGAAGAAGAACCATAGCCCTCGCAACAGTTTCCTGCGCTTTCGCATTGTCCCATTTCCGTTGCATACTTATGGGCTACTTCCGCTCTTGATTTCGTCCATACAATGCAATGTGTGTTTGTGCCCCCGAGTTAATTAAGCTTACCTTTTGGCAGCAATCCGTTCTCAATGATGCGAGCCTCGAGCAGGAGTCGGGGCAGGAGCAGGCACAGGGCAATCAGGATGTGAACAAAAGCCGCCGTGGGTCCACCATGTGTCCACAGGGCACGCAGGGTGCCGCCCCGCGATTCCTCCTCGAGGCCATCCTGCGGCGAGAGAGTGCACCGTCGCTCCCTGGCACCGGTGGCCAGTTTGATGCCATCGTTCGCCAAGTTGCCAACCTGTCGACGAATAGTTCACAGAATTTTGAGATTATTAAAATATAATATGCAGTTCAGATTCAGTGGGTCGGAACAGAGGGGAGGGGAGATGGAGTGTGCGTGCCAAGAGTGTGTGTGCCAAAATAGTTCACATATGCAAATGATTTGCCATTTGGGCGGGATTAAGTTTAGGGGGTCAGCAGACTTGGCAATGAATGCTTACACTAGTTTCCAGGTATATTTGTGGTCAGAATTTGAATTTAAATCTGTCACAAATGGGTTTGGTTTTAATTTAAATTTGCTTTTGGTGAACAATTTAAATGTTTAAGTATAAAAAAAATAAAAAGTAACACGATGGCTTCATTATAGATGAGATCCTATGTTTGTATTATTAAAGATTTTGAGTTCAATACAAATAGTATTTAATCAGCTTAACTTTTTGCACATCATTATATTTATTTGCCAATATTTTTAAAGTAACATATAATATTATTAAAGTAAAGTAGAAAGCAGATTATATTTCCAATTAAGACTAAACAATTAATCGTCTCCTTCTCTCTTTTACACTTTCTCTAAATATATTGCATCTCAAAATGCACTAAAACATGTTAAATAGTGTTATTGATTCAAGCACGCTTTCGCTTCTGGCTCACAAACGGAAATTGAAAATTTCCCCCAAGATGCACTCAACTTCCTGGCAAATGTGCATACATATGCAATTTAATTTTCTGAAATATAAGGTAAAATAATTTAGCAAAGGACAGAACAGCTAGCATATAAAAAATTGCATTATATCGTAACTTAATTGAATTAAATAATCAGCCAATGGCTTTTCCCATTTGTGAAAAATGAAAAATTCAATATAATAAAAAACTTATATCCAAAACCAGTCATTAAGTTTAATTAATGAAACGGCCAATAGCTTTTTATATTACCAAAACCTGATTTGAAAAAATATATATATGTTAAATGAGTGGAAAATGTAAAGCTGAGGTAATTATTTAAAAGATGACTAACTATAAATACTCCAAGTAATTAGTTCAATTGAAAATCGAAAATGCTGCAGAATGTTAATAAATTATTCATTGAATTTGTTGAGATAACTACAATGGTGTTAAAACCAACACCACAATATGTAAAGCTTCCTTGGTGGAGATTCTCTTATAATTCAATACCAATCAAAATCAGACTTTCCAATAATTTATGCATATTAGCAGCTTCACAACTCCAATTCTCTGACTCTGGTTTAATTAGTAGATTTGCTGCATAAATTATCCATTTGTTTCGTGTGACAAAAACACTTCATAATTGCTGGCAACAGGCAAACTGGCCATAGGGACTGTCAGAGCTATATCGACCGCACACCGACTGAGAGAATGACAATTTAGTGTCCTTGGGGCTTGAGGCAATTAATAGTGAAAACTATATGCACATACAAAATTCACGAAAACTGCAGAACGAAACTTCTATTGAACATGTGTAAAATGAAAAACCAAAACAGCACAAAAAAAGAAACGCACAAAAAGTGCCTGTTTTAATGCATTTTTTATGAGCACGCGGCGTTGGCGTGAGAAAAACCAAAGCATTGCGCATACGACGCGTTGGCGCATAAACAACAGGCAACTAAATAAAGGAAACGTTGCACGTGACAAATGGCAAAATGAAATATTTATATACGCTAACACATGCAATATACATGCATCTATTATTTCCCTTAAATGTATGTATATGTATATATCCTCACGCTCGTTTGCCATTTATTTTGCGCGGATGGAAGAATAAAAAAAATAAAGGAGCATAAAAATCACGTGCACGTTATATAAATAAATGCGAGCTGTCGGGCTTTTAAATTAAAAACAAGCAGACATCAGCATGATGAAGGAGCTTCGGCTCGAGGTGAATCTCCATCTCCATCTCCATCTGGAGCTGGAAATAAGGATGAAATTGGAGCCAGGACCAGGAAGCAGCAAAATGGAACAACAACTCCACTCGTTCACTTTGTTTTGCTGCCGCTCCGGTTTCGGTTTTGTTTGGTTCGTCTGGTTTTGGTTTCGTTCCGTTTCGAGCAGCAACAATGATTGCAATTTGCAAAAAGCGAAAATGCATTTGAAGTGCACACAGCCGGCGGCAAGGGGAGTGAGTGGTTTGAGCCGAGTGCCAGAATGATAATGCATTTAAATGTGCCAACAATCAACTCAAAATTCTTGTCGAAATGCGGTGCAGCCGTTCATTAACGTTTACGGTTTACAAAATTCTGGTGGCTATGAGACTGGTAAATAAAGCTAAACCAAAAAGTTAAAACAACAAATTGAAATAGACATATACGGAGTAGGGAAATCCTATGAGATATAGCATATTAAAAAGCTATGAAGTATATATACTAAAATACAAACATTAAAAACCAACAAGTACCTTCTACGAAAAGATGTAATGAAACAAATATAATCCTTAATAGACTTCACAATGAGGATCATAAACTTTTGGCATCTAGTACTAAATCAACCAGCTCGTTTCCGGCTTTTCAAAGTTTCTCACTCGAAAACACCTCACAGGGGAGGAAGGTATGTAGGTGTTGGTCAACCATTTTGTTAGTTGTTCTTTTCCACACATATATAAAGGATACGGGGATGTGAGGATATGAGGATGTGGGGATATGTGGGATGTGGTTTTGCTCTGCCACCCCATCGTTTCATTCGTTTAATTTCGAATGCTGTGCAAATATGAAAGTCACAAAGTTTTCGCATCTCGTTGTTATGGCGATGACAGTTTGCAGCTCCGTTGTTGGCTAGCTCTTTTGCCGACTTTTCCCTGACTTTCCCTCAGCTGGTGACTGGACTAACCACCGCTTTTCCCACTTTCCAATTGCCCCCCAAAAGAAGCCTTATCGGGCGACACATACTCCAGCCCGTAGGAGAGTGGTCGTAATTGTGACTGGTCTGTGGGTCTGCTGGCGAGAAACTAAAGCTAAAACTATGAACTTCTGTTCCCAGTTATGTCCCCGTTCTGATTTCAGGACTCCGAGTCTCTGGCTGGACTCCGATAGCCACGCCTCAATGGTCAATGGTTGGGATTTTGGTTTGCAACCAATTTCTGTTCCGTTGTCCTTGCTGTTGCCTTTTATTAAATGTTCGGCAACGTGTGATGGACCACAATCCCCTCCGCTATCTGTCTGTTGGCAGTGCAGACAATTTGACATTTTTACAGAGCTTTTATTTTCACAATAGAGAAAAATATTAAAAAACAAGTGTCTTTAGGCCGTTGTCAAACAAAAATTCTTCAAAAAATGTCTACTAATTCTAAATAATAGAAAATCGAGTAGTTTCAGGTCCCTTAAAGGAATAAATTTTAATTAAAGTACTTATAAAACAATATTATTAAAAATAACTAAAATATATTATGGTACATGTTCTTATAATATTGAAATTTTCCCATTTATATTTTTACCAATTATTTATTGCTATATCTTTGTACTACTCAGTGTCAGCACTATATTTTTACCCCTTTTGTGACTCTGCTCGTTGGCGGTTTTTGGTAGTTTTTCCCCATTTTCCCGCACTTTTCCTTGCTTTTCATCGCCCTCTGTCTGGCCGCTGACTGATAGGCAGCTTTTTCAAGCATTTTTTGGTCGCTTTTGATGATGCTTTTCGTGTTGTTGATGCTGTTGCCGCTTTTGTGGCTGTCTGGCGGTGGTCGAAAAAGGAATATTTGCATACAATTTGTATACTCTTTTGTATTGGAGAAAAGTCATCGTAGAGATTTTTGTGACGGGTCTATGAATATTAATTTTAAAATCAATTGGCAAGGACTTTGGCTAAAAAATACTTCTGTTTTAATAGTAAATAAAATAAAAACAAATACTACAGTAACTGAAAGATACAACTTCTGAGGTAGCAACCCAATTAAAAACCTTATAACCTACTTCAACTTTTATTGAGACCTTTAATAATTTAAACTAAAGCCTTAAACTTGGTAAAACAAAAAGAGCACAGTAAACAAAAAAGTTAATTAAACGCACGAATAAGTATATATCCCTTACCCAGGTAATAATACTCTTACTCTAACAGGAGTATAATCAACTCTTCTGGGGCTCGAGCAGACGCTTAATGGAATTATGCTTTCGATGACAAGGGGGGGTGGGAACAGGAGAAAAGGACTTCCCGTGATAGGATCTATGGTCTGTCTGCTGTCACTTCGAATGGCCCCAGTCCATTGCCAGTCAGTGACCATATACAGGAGCCACTCCCACTCCCAATCTCTCACACCAGATGCCTTCCAGCTTCCTTCCATTTCGCTTGTTTTAAAAACAAGCCAATTATTTGTGAAAACTTTCAGATGAAACAGGGAAGAAGGGGACAGAACACAACATACGAGGATACGGGGGCGAGGATATGGGGGCGAGGATATGGGGGCGAGGATATGGGGGCGAGGATATGGAATGACAGCCACTACAGTACTGAAACAGCAGAGAAACCTGAAGAAAAATCTTTGGGGAAATAAAATAAGGTATTTTGGTTTAAAGTATAATAAATATATATAAAAACAATTGGTTTTTTATGTCAAATTTTAAATTGCAAAGCGTCTAAATGTTTAATGTGATTATTAAATTATATTATTTATATTTCTACTCCTGGTTCTTTATAATTAACTTTAGAACTTGAGGCTATTTTTGTTTCCTAGATTAATATTAAAATAAATCCTTTAACAATCTTAAATAAAATTCATATATTTCCAAAATCGAATGTCATTTCTTATTGTATTATCAATAATAGTAACTTCTAAACAGTGTAACACTTCTCTTGTATTCCATATCTTCGAATCGACACCAACTATTTATTACTTAACCATTTTAACATTCACAAAATAAATATATTGCAGTGCATTTTCGCCTTCTTTACCTTTCGTCCTGCCTGTCTTTCATTTTAAGTGGCTTTTACCAGTCGAAGTAGAAGGGAAAGGACTAAAAAGTGGTGGAGTAAATGCCGTTTGTCGGTGATTCTATTTTTCTATTGAGTTTTTCTACCATCATCGCCGTCTGCCATACACTTCATAGATATAGATGATAAATATAAAACACTACCGAACAGCATATATGTATGTACACTGGGAAAGGGGTCCAGTTCATGGCTAGACCAGGGGGAAAATACTATGGGGGGAAAGCCATAATTGCATTTATTATGCTGATAAAAACAGAGACACTGGGGGGAGCACACAGGACACACAAATGGAGGACACTCTTGCCACGAGTGTGTCTGGGTGTCGTCAGCCATTTTGTTGGATGCTCTGAAAAGGACCTGCAACGTATGCTGCTCCTGGTCCTGGTCCTGATCCTGCTTCTGTTTGTGCTCCTCTGCTGCTGTTTTTGTTTGCAAATAAATTTAATAACGAGAATAATGCCACTAAAAATAATTCACACAAACACAAAGGCAGCTGGGAAGAGGGGGAGAGGAGAGCACCAGGCAGACAACACAAAAAATTTAATTATTGAGTGCAACCGAGCACACACACACACACACACAAAATACAAACACACATACATACCCAGGACGAACACTACACAGTTAATTATTGCAGGAGCATGATCCCGGTTAAAAACCTATTGGTACAATATAACCACAGCAAAAAACAAACACTCACCTTAAACACTGCCGATGTAAAAAAGACTGGCAAAAGGATGAACACCACTCCGGAGAGCACTATCTGCAGATTTAGTTCCGCCACGGGCTCTATTTTCCAGGGAATCAGTGAGCAGCCTATAAAAGTAAATAAATAAATTAAATAATATATCAGAAAAAAGATGAAAATATATTTGATGTATTTTATTTTCATTTTTATTAACCGAAAATGCTTGAAAAAAATAATGATAAATCAAGAAAAAATATTCTGGTTTCGTGTCTTTCATACACTTTTTTATAGCACTTTCGTTACATGTTTAATTAAAATTTTTAAAGAAATTTACGAAAGGATATTTCAAAATCCTCAGCTCAGTATCAGATATAAATTTTGGAACTCAATATATAAAAAAGAAATGTACCGGAAATCCACTATTTACTGAAGGATTACTAATATATTTCCTATATTTTAATATTAAACCTCACAAAAAAACCTTAGCAAACTGTTGCTTAAACTCACCTAGGAACCTGTAAGCTCCATGCATGGCCAGGTATCCCTGGAACAGGGTAAGCAACACCCCATACCAGATGGACCAGAGCGAATTAAGGTGCAGATAGCTGCCAGAATCATGGCCAGGATGCTGGAGGCTGGTGTAGCGGCTCTGATGCCGCTTCGACTTGATGTACTTGGCCTGCAGCTGCTGTTGCTGCTGCGTAAGACTGTTGCTGGCCGTTGTGGCATTTGTCAGCACCGAGTTGCACAGGCTCGAGTTGAGACTACCGCCACCTCCAGAGGAGGCTCCTGGTCCTCCGGATCCACCGCCGGATCCGTGATGCTTACCGCCCATTTCTTCGCTGGGGGATTCCCTTTGTTCGTCGCTCGCTTCGGTGCTTTCTTTGCAATCTCTATTGAGGGCTTTGCTCGGCGGTGCGACAGCGAATAATGTTGACAATCAATTTCCGTCTATCTTCACTCACTATTTGTATTGATTCTGTATTGATTCTGAACGCTGATTTTCTATTTACTCAAGTGCTGCCGCTGATGATGATGACGATGCTGCTGATGCTGCTGATGATGCTGCTCATTGTTTTGGCCATTTCCCATTCGAGTGGCTGTTGGCATTGATAATATTTGTTCACTGATATGGCTCATTATAGCGTCCGACGATTGTATTTGCCGGCGCATATTTTGGGAAATTTCTGTCGTTTTCCCCCGCCTTGATTGACACTGATTCGCTTCGACTGCAATGACAGATAAATGAGTGTGAGAATTATGTGTGGTCGCAATAAATCGTACTTATATGTATATTTAAGTATTTATGGAAATAGCAATTTATTTAATGTCCTAAAACCCATAGAAGCGTTTCAACTAATATTCTGTATTATAATTTTATATGGGTTCAAATAGTGTCCATTTTGTTCGGATCATTTAAATTGATTTAATGGCTAAACTCACAATTATGCAATTATTAATTTGGGTGAAAAGTTGTTTGAGAAAATATATAGAATATGATAAGTAAACCTTATTTATTTAATTACACCATTTTGCTGCAATTTCGGACTTCTTTTACTGATTAAAATAATGTAAACATAAACATTTTTCTTTTTTAATGATTGTTATACCCGTAAATATTTTCCCTATGCAATTCTTTAATTGCCAAAAAAAAAAAAAAAAAAAACATTATAATACTACTAATTAAAAACCCGCAGCAATTTTATTGCGATTACACTTTTTTAATTAAACATTCGATTATATAATTAGGCAGACAATTATCAATCTGCAAAAGCGCTTTAAAAATTCATCAGGATTTAAAAATCCACTTAAAGCGTAAATAAATTATGGAACAGGCAGCCGGCAAATCCAAGCCGTATTTTAATTAGTCACCAATGGGGATGATGCAGATTGTTTTTGGCCGATAGCCAAATTGACGCGTTTAAATTGGCAACAATTTAAATAAGATTACCATTTTCCCACCCAAAAATGGGGGGATGAGGATGAAAGGAGGAACCTATAAATCAATCCGGTGGGAGACCGAAGGAGGAGTTTCGCCCCGTGCGGTGTCTGTAAACCAATTTTGGCACATGGGAGTTGCAGTTGTTGCTGCTGTCGCTGTTGCTGCTGCTGCTGCTGCTGCTGCTGGGTGTTGCATATTGTTGCATGTTGTTGCATGTTGTTGCTGCTGCCCCTGCTGGGTGTTGCCAGCACTGTTGGCTGTCGCATAATTAAGGCAACGCTGGCTGCCAGACAAACAGACAGACACAAATGCGACGGGAGAACCAGATCCTCCGGGGAGAAGCCTCCTTTGTCTGGGGCCTTGTTTAATGCGTCGCGCCTCGTATTCTGGCACATCGGAAGCAACATAATTATAGGCCAAAACGACACTGTGCCAAATAATTTTTTGCAACACAGTCCGAGAAGAACTTAAGGGTATTTAAAGTATATATTAACTATATATCTTATAGATATAGCTTTGATGAGAAACAGCATATAATGTTTTACAATATTTATGTTAGAATTAGCAATTATTTAAACCCACTAAAAATCGGCAAGTCTTTTCTTTTTCTTTATATAAACCTATGATTTACTTCTAATTTGTGTACTATTCCATGACCAATTTTCTTCAAGTGCATTTACAATGTGTAAGGCAGGTAAAACTATTTGCAACTCTGCGTGTCGGTGTTGCATCTAACATGTGTAGAACCGTTAACATTTATGCCGCTTCTGCTGCCTGCTGCCTGCCTCCTTTTTACTGAAAATGTTGCGTTTTGTTCAACACAACCACGAGTTGGCCAAAGGGAATACATATGGGGGAAATGGGAGAAAATGGAAAATGGAAAACGCAGTTCCTTGGCCTTCCCCAGGCCCTTGTTGCCTATGCAAAAATAATAAAATGTTTGCAATTTGTTCGCGTTCTCGCTGTTTGTAATTACGCGCGGTTAACAAATGGTCGGTCTATGTGTTTTTATTCACATTTCTTCTCTTCTGCCCAGTAATTGACACGATTTAATTGATAATTGTTGTGTCCAGCACAAATGTCAATGGCCAAGGGACAGGAAATCGCAATGGAATTAAACACCTGCTGCTGGCAAACAGATAATAAAGCTATAAATTATACAATAATTTTAAAGCATTGTATTTATAAGAAAACCGTGTTTACCTATTTTTTAAATACTGTGTCACATTTTCAAGTAACTTGATCATTAATAAAGTTATTTAACAAATCACAAAGTGACTAATGATATTAACGAATTATATGCTTTGAACTATCAAGGACTTTAGGTTATTTAACATTGGAGTGAATATGCTTCACCATTTCTGCTGGTTTAAATAATATACCCTATTTAATTAAAATTTTGTACTTCTTCCAATAAACTAGAAGGTATTCAAGTCTCTATAAATATAAAAACCTAATATACTCAACGTTTACCTCCAAAACCTGCTACAAGATTCACACAGACACAACAACACCAGCAAGCAGCAATTCAAACAGTGTCAGTTAAGATCCTGTAAGTCCTGTTCCGTTTACTCTTGCCAGTGTCTTGTGTTGATATTAATTCTATGTTAATTACAATCTCCGCCAGCCCAGTACCGAGACTTTGTATCCGAGTTCTGTTTCATGTTTGTTGCCTGAGGAGGAGTCCAGATCCGGGGGCCATGTGGCTGCCTCTTTTGGAAAGGGTGGCTCTAATGTGTTCCCAAGGCAACCAAGCCACTGCCACTCCTTGAACTTCCTTCCTTCCTCGTCCCTCCTTTGTGTCCTGTGACACACACTCAACATCAGATTAGCCAGCCGCAAAAGTCATAAATGCAGATGTTTACATTTCTTTTTCCCGCTCCAGCATCCATTTCCTTCGGTAGCATCCTTTGGGGCATTTGCTTTGTCTTAAGCCGGTGCAGTGGCCACCGGGGGGAGGGTTTTAAGGTGGTTTTTGAGGGTGGTTTTTCCACAGCCACTCGGTGGAGATAGAACTTTGTGCCCCCGTCCTTGGGGCAATTTGTCGCGTTCGCACGAGTTTTACGCAGATGAAACTGCCACTTTATTGCCATCATGAGGTGTGTAGGTACACAGAAAGAAAATGGTTATGCCACTTAAATATTAAAGGAAAGAATGCTAAGAAATGTTTTAAAATTAATTTCAAACTTAAAAGAAAAGTCTTTACAGAAAGGAAGAGATTTCCTAGAACCCTCTACAACTTTCTACTTCTAAGACTTTAACAAAAAAAATATTCTTAAATTCCATGAAGCATTTAAATATATAATTTTATTTTCCACAGTGTACCTGTGTTTGCTGGCATTTCCTTTGTGAGTCGTGGCGTAAAATTAAAATGTTTTGCTGTGGCAGCAGAAAAAGATAGCGCAGCTCCGTGACGTCTTAGCTACTTCTCCCTCCTGATGTTAATGCAAATTAAAAACTTGACTCAACTGCATTTATTTGGTTAGCACAGTTCACAGTACGTCTTTCAAGTTTCACATACTCCAGCTTCCCGGGTGAGTCATTCATTCGGGGGTTTTCTTATTTTCCCCCCCTTTGAAGGGCGCAGACTCCACTCCACTTCACTTCACCCTACAGAAAAAAAAAAAAACAGAAGGGAAATGCTACAACAAAATATGCTAAATGGCTCTTGGCTTTCCCCTCAACCCATGAATTCCAGACTCACACATTGCTTCTGGCATACTCAAGTGAGCCCACTCTGGCTAATTTATATGGCCAAGCAGCTTCTTTCAGCCTCCTCACTTTCCCCCATTTTCTTTTCTGCCTCATTTGTTGCAACCCTTCAACCACCAAACACCACCCACAACTGCCACATTTTATTTTTTTGATGGTCGAGAGCGGACAATGTTGAAGAGCTGGACAAAGAAAAACAGTGGCAATTTTCCTTTTGCTTTTTAAATATATATTTATTTAAGCTGCCATTGAGATGGCTTTTCTCCTATTTCGCCATTTTGCATAAATGAAAATGTTGCATTTTCTTTGACGCATCATTTACTTTCGTTTTACTTATTCCATTCAAAATCAAACACAATGCAAACTCTCATTCGCTTGCTGCATCTTGGCTGTTGGTTTTGTTGCTGAAAGCGTGACCAAATTCAAGGGGCACTTGGAGAAAAAATTAACGGACTTAAATTTTTGGGATAATTTAGTTACTTTAATTAAATATTAATGATATATAATATATTTATTTGGGTGGACATATTCTGCAAATTTGAGTGTAAACGCTTAATAAACATAAAAGTTATTAAAGAAAATGCCTCTTGGTATCACTATCTCGCTTGCACTTGCATTTGCTAATTAGTCAAGTCTCAAAGCGTGGTTGAGAACTCAGACAATTTAAAATTAAACATGATTTTTAAACTTTTGTTCTTAAAGTTAATTAGTTTTGGGGTGTCTTGATTAAAATAATGTTCAAAAAACTCCTGTAACTTACTTGCCAAAGCTGCCTCATCAAACCCTACTGTTCCTCTTGATTTCTAGTTCAAGCTTTAATTTTATTTTAAGTGCATTAGCTTCCCTGCATCCCCACATCCCCACATCCCCACGAAACATCGTGACTCACTTGTTAAATATATATTTTTTAGCAAGAGTTGCCAACAAACATGAAGAAAGTAGAAGGAACACAAAAAAAAAACAAAGGAAAAGAATTTATTTTCTGCATTGGCTGGCAAAAGTTTTTGGCAGAAGAGACGGGTGGCTGCACGTGGCATGTTTTGAATTGGATTTACACATGTGCCGAGTTAATACGTGACCCCCAACCTCCAACCTCCCCCCTCCCCCACCCTTTTGTCACAACGTATGGTGACATTTTTTTCAATTTCAACTTTCCAACACAAGCACAGTACGTGCGAAAGCTGAAAATGGCTTGCCTACTTTTTTGGGCTCCCCCCTCAAACACACAAAAAATTTCAACTGAAATAGGTAGAAATAGCCAAAAATGGTGGCAATTAATTTTGATTTATTATAGGAACCAAAACATTATGGAAACTAGGCAAAAACATAACTCAAAACGTGTTACTAAAATCAATTCCTTTTTTTTTCCGGGAGGTTTAGAGCTCCACATTTAGGTCAGTACAAACTCATAAATAGCCAGGGAAACCCGAAATTACCAGCAAATAAACAAAAGTCAAACAAAAAAGGCAAGCCACCAGAGAGAGAGTGGGTAAAATTTATGACTGCAATTAAATGGCTAGCAGCGGCTAAATAAAATTAAAATAAAACATAATAAACTATATAAATTAGAATGAAAATCGCATAGAAATGGCAGGAGCCATTGTCTGCATCTAAATTATCGCATCGAGGGGCGTGTTAACCAAAACACTCGCCTCCCCCTGTTAAACCGATACCCCAGAAAAACCATCAGAAGCCAGGACAACAACAAATGAGCCACATGCCACCACTTGTGCAGTGGGTCTAAGCCAAATATCGCGTTGAAATGTTACCAATTTTGAGAGCGCTTAAATTGCGTTACACGGGGCAAAGGGATGTGGATTGGGGAGAAGGATGAGGACAAGGATGAGGTAGATGAGGAGCTGGAGCTGCGTAAAAGCCACCCCTCCATGGACATTTTGTCGCTTGCATTCCCAGAGAGCACTTGGCCCCCGGGCTCTGGGCTCTGGGTTCTGGGTTCTGAGCTCTGAGTTCTGGGTCGTAAAAATGCCGGCGAATTTATCGCATTCGAATGGATTTTTCAAAGGGTGGAACTTCAGAGAGGGGTGGTGGTGGTGGTGCTCATGGGGGTGGTGTTATTGTGCAGCGGTTCACAGTGTTGCTGTGCACATTGCATGAGTGAGTTTGGCAGGTTCAAAAAAATATATTCAAACCGAAAACTTTGGCCGCTTAAGAAAATCGATGGATCCCCCAACAATAACAACAACCATAACATCCCCCAGACGTTGTGCCACCCCCCCTCATATAT